>NC_090928.1:198366210-198715210 GCF_040938575.1 Ambystoma mexicanum
CCTGGCAGGCCATTTATCTACCCATGAGTACAAGTTGATGTCTTCCTATGCATTTGAAATTGGTCATTGAGCGTTTGTCAGTTGTGCGTGAAGCGTCTGTTAGGTAGGAACACCCTGGACCTGACTTTGTCCAGATTAAGTGGCTTGTCATGTGGCCTTGCCTACATCTCTTGTAACAGAACGTTGCACCCTTTCATGCGCAGTATGCCTGGACATTCCTAGCTTTAACAACGTTGAGGCACCTAACATTCCAACTAAGGAATATGATTACCCCCTCTATCCATTACCCCTTTTCATCGGTCCTAAACTATATCTTGACATTTGGCCACATTATCGGTGGTATATACAGGATTGTCACTAAGCTGGATATCCTGTTGTGATCAATGTTATCCCTCTCCCGCCAACCAGCAGTGCCATGTATCCCACACAACTGAAACTATTCTGCTACTCTTAGCGGCATACCACACTCCAAAACAGAAAAATTCTGTAACGTTTGCAGGCAACTGCCCAGGGGTACCAGTTTATCAGAGTGCTCTAGCGCGGCTAGGGTCGCAATGCCAAGGACATTTCACTATATATGCTTTACAACTTTGTCTGGATCGTTAAATTACTGAACATATAAACATAGCACCGGAGAGCATATAGTTACAGAGTGGTGAGGACACAAGTTGCCTATCCTTCACTGGATCCAGAGTTAGTAGCCGATGGAAGATTATCCAAGAATGTACACGTGTCCTCCGGGGTCAAAAATAAATGTGCCCTGTTGCCATGGATGACCTGGAATTTTGATGGAAAAAGTATAGCATATTCCAAACCGTTCGCCCACAGTTTCTGCTTGGCCGCCCCAAAGGACTGTAGGCCTCTTTGCGTGTTCAAAGCAAAATCCAGATAGAAGCTTTCTTGTAGCAGAGCTCACATAGCTCCCTCGCCCTCATAAGGATTGCATCGCTACTCTATAATTAAGTAGCCAACCAATTATTGGTTTTGGGGTTTTGTCCCTGCTTCGGGGGTGACCCATGGAACAAATGCACCCGCTCCACCAGGAAGTTTGAGGATGGAGGACGATCCTGCAGGATGGTTTTGATGAAGGATTCCATTAATCGTTCCATGTTTATTGCTCTTGTTTGTTCTGGAAGACCCATCACTCGCAAGCTGTTCCTTCGAGACTTCACCTCCAAGTCCTCGTTTTTGGCCTGTACCACCGCTTTCATATCAGTTTGTACCATGTAGGCTATACGTGCGAGAGCCGAAACATCATCCTCCAGTGTACTGATGCGGGTTTCAGCCTCCATCACTCAACCACTCTCCTTTTCGATCCTTTGTTGTATTGTGTAAACTTTAAATGCCAAATTATCCAGCATTTGGTTCAGAGTCAAAGTCACTTGATTTGTGCAAGGATCACATTGGGTTCTTGGGGCTAGAGGGGGTACCCTGTGCTGCCTCCTCATTAGATGTTTGTGTAGGGACAGGCCCCGGGGTGCCTCGGAACTTGCCATTCTTCCTATGGCAGTAACCAGATCCAGAGACTTCCGGCCACCAATCTGGGTCTCTACATAAAAGCCTGCTGCCAATGGCCCTTTCTGCCCTTCATCTTGTGTCTCTGAGCCCCAGACACACACCCTTGGTTTACCCAACAAGCTTGGGCCACTCGCTAGAGCGCACAGGAGACCTCACACTCCACTCCAGACCTAGTCTCTGTTTTGCAACTCGTGCATTCAGGGCAAATGCTGGATGTTTGCGGTCATGTGCCCCTCACCAGAACCTGTCCTCAACTGCAGCTACCAGCAATGGTCCCCGCCTGGTCTTCAACAACCAGCTTCGTTGTTGCTGAGATGGCACCAAGCACAGCAAGTCCAGGCCCTCCGTGCCAGTGGAGCCATGGGCTGCCTGCGCGACCCCACCACAGGCCTCCCCCCGATCTAGCCTTTTCGTATAGCTATTTGCTGTGCCTGTTTCCACTATGCAGTGGGGACTGCGTTGTGTGCTGCTTCATTGTCTGGCCGCTCCACACCTCATGCACTCTGAGCCTCTGTTCCCAGGCTACTGCCTCTTCAGCCCCCCCTGGCGTACAGCTCATCAAGAGTGGTCCAGGATCATTTCCAGTCCTCTATTGCTTCAAGGCAATCCGCTTAAGTTGCAGAGCACGTGCTGTCGCCAGCTCTCAGCTGAAGCGTTTAGATCGCCTATGCGCTACTCCCCACCGCTAGAGCAAAGCTGCCATTTTGCTGCGTTGAACACCAGAGCCCTCGCCACCTTTCCCCCCCAGGTTTGTTTCTTAATGTACTGTAGAGGTTGATATTTTCATGAATGCAAACAGGTGTAAGTTATGGAACCCAAGCAAGCTATTTTGCAAATTGATTGAATCATTGATTGTGCATGGGTATTTGTTAAATTGCTGCGAGTTACATTTTCTACATATGCAGCCTAGTAGAGCCTTGCTAACCTGCCACTCTGAGCTACCAGGAGATTTTTGACTCCTTGGACCAAATGGTCTCCCTCTCTCCCTCTACACCCACATGCACACCTTTTTGTGTTTGGGAACGTGTATATGGGTGCATTGGGGCTCGCCTAGGACATTTTCAAAGCATAATCATCATAGTAATATCCAAAGAAGTATAATTTTTGGTAATAGTATGTGGAAGCTCCTCCATTCCAAGAGGTAGCTCATGGTTACCGACGATACCTGCCTAGTACTTAAGAGCTGTTTTATGCTGCTCATCAAATCATTATTTGATTTGCTCTACAAAATGTGTTTTATCATGGAGTACACATAGAGCACCACAGGCAGGTAGTACTACTTTGGGGGGAAAACAGGTTATGGAGATCATGATTGGCAGGTTTACGTTTCTTACGCTTGATGACCCTTGACCCTGTAGATGAGAATCACATTAATTAGTTTCAAGGGCATGCAGACCATTCCTTTCCAAATCTAGCTGCATCATCCTGGCTAACGCCTTGATACTCTCAAAATAGGACAACTGCAATGCCCTCTACCTAGGCGTAAATACGTATACCCTGGAAAAAATTAAAATCCTACAGAACAATGCCCTAACAACTGCTCTAAACATTCCCATTAGAGAACATCTATCAGGGGTAAAGAGAGAAAATCATTGGTTGAAGGTTAATGACAGAATTTTGCTTAAAACAGCCTCACTTACTTTTAAGTGTCTCAACAAAGCTTCACCTCCTTACCTAACCGAGAGAATAGTCCGAATATCCTCCACCCGGCCTTCCAGAACGGCCAATTCCTTCTGTCTTAACATACCCAGATTCAAGCTAAAAAAATCTGGAGGTAGCAGCTTCCCAGTCAAAGCAGCACAAACCTGGAACGCACTCCCACTATCAATCAAGTGGACCAATCCTATTTCAGCCTCAGACGCAACATCTTGACCTGGTTGCGAACAAATGATATTTGACGTCCATTCCTTTTTCTCATTTGTATCTCTCACCTTTCTGTTCTCATTTACTGTATAACTTGGTATTCCGCCTGTATATCGTACCTTCAATTTGATGTATAAACACTGTAACTCAAGCCTAAAGTAATCTTGTACCTGTTGTGCCCAGTTACCTCCAGGTTCGGTGCGTCTTATAAATAAAACAAACCAACCATCCGGTTAACTCTCACAACTGTTATGTAGCATGCCCTCTCCAAGCAAGAAATGGAAATCGCCTCTGCAAGTTAGAGGGGTGAGACTGGTCCTGGTGCATCTTGGAACTTTGATGGAGGAGGTAATTTTTGTAGGCAATAGTAACTTTGGATAAGTAATTGGTGCCAGTAAATTTGAAGGTTGTACAAACCTTTGGTGGTAGCTGCGGTGATGGGTTCAACAGCAGTGATGGCTACTAAAGGATTTGTCAATGCAGTGGTTGTGCCACCGCTTTCATATCAGTTTGTACCATCCATGTGTGGTAGCAGCAGGGGCTATGGCTGTGGTGGAGACTATTGTGGAAACTAGGGTGCTTGCTGTTGTAGTGGAGGTTGTGGCAACTACAACCAATGGTGGTGATGGTAGATTTAGTTTTTTCAGTGGAAAGTTCGTTGCCAAGGGAATCTGTTACCACCGCCATTCTTCAAAACTTTTCCCGATGATGAGGGACAACTGAGGGAAAACTGAGATGGGAGTAACTACAGTCGTTTTGCTGGAGGTGGCAGAGGTAGATGTGGACAAGAAGTGCTTATGGGAGCAGCAGACAATATTAAAACTTGAAAATAATAAGCGTGGATGGAGAGAAATCCAGTGAAGTCACATAGAATCTACATGTTCCAGCAGTCTGAACTCTGCAAAGCACATTTGCAGGGAATCTTACAATTACTGCGCCGGGTTTACTGCGCCGGCCGAAAATGCTGACTGTATTCATTTTTTTTTTTTTTTTAACCCCATTTCTCAGAATATATATGTGGGGGATGGGGTAAAGTAAGTAATGTTGGGGGGGAGTATGAGGATTGTGGGGGGGTCTCCATATATAGTCCGTGAAAAGGGGGTTGAAAAAAAAAGTCGCCATTTTTGGACGGCGCAGTAAACTGGGTCGCAATAATCACATAGATCCCATTTGCGGCAGGGCATACCTGGGACAAGAAGAGTTTTAGAGTCACATTTGTGAATGGGTGGTGTAACCCCCTGGCACATTTTAGACCCAAACTCTGGAAGTTGCAATTTACAACCTATGATGGAGACAACAAAACCACAAACCTCTTTAGTCATTCAGTCATGTTTATTAGGGATCTTATGCAAAAGGGAAATGTATTCCACCTCACTGGTGTTTTGTTGTTAATTTGTTTAACTTGTGTCTAACTTGAGAAGCTTCATTATATCAACCCCAAGAAGGCTGATCATGGTACATCCCTGAGTAAGGGGTGTTGCAATATATTTAATCAAAAGACAATATGCCGTTGAGCCCCCTGTTGGATTGTAGAGGGGAAACTGTGCTCAGCAAGAACCATTCCAGAAGAAGTGCAAAAGCAAGAAGTGGGCAAAGCATGAATTGCTTACAGTGGGTTGATGTGCATTGCGCCGCAAGATCTCTCACTAGTCCTTGACCCGCACAAGGGGGTTGGGGGGTGAAAATGTTAAAAGCACTCTTCATAAAGCACGTATGCTGCCGAGTTTGGCCTCAATGTCTGATCCCTGCCCTATGACCTCTTTGAAGTGGTGAGCCCTGATAGTCCTGGAGCAGACTTCAGTGCTCCTCTTGCGTGCACCTGATCCGAGAGGGCCTTGGACCAAGATCTTCACAGGCGGCTGCCACAGCCATCCCTTGGCACACCCAAACACATGAGCAAGTGTAGGATGGGGCAACAGTGAGTGGAGTGGACAAGAGTCCACCGCTGAGCTCACTGTGCTGACCATGAACTGCCTAGATTGCAACCATGAGCCTGGCCTCTGCTCACGTCAGTGGAGCCCCCTGATTAGAGGGAAGAAGCGCGTTTACCTTGGCAAGGGCTCCCAGGTATCCGAGAGGAGCATGCTGAAAGCCTGTGAGTTATGGGCTGGAGTGTTGCACCTTGCGGGCCAACGTGCAGGTAGGAGTGTAGGATGAGCCGTTCTCGTATGTGTTCCAGTGATTGTGACTGGGGCATGAACACTGGTCTCCTTGAGAAGGTGGGAGCTGCAGGAGGACATTGCAAAAGGACAGCACCCAAGCAGATTGCAGCTGGGTTGTGCTCTCGAATTATGCTCATCAGTAGTGTGGTGTCTCTTAGACGCACTCTGTGTTGGTAGATATGCCTAGCTTTGTCTCATGTTGGTTCAAAGTGGGTTGAGAATAGCAAGGGGGGGGGGGATTCAGAAGAAGAATTTGGTGCCTGGTTTTCCCAGAGATGCTCCACTGTATGAAGACGCCATGATCTATTTGTAACCAGTCTGCAGGTACCCACCTTGTGCCATGTTTGTGGTGAGGTGTTTATGGTTTGAGAAATACCCTTCCCAGGAGATGACACTTTGGGTGTCAAGTGTCTTGTTTAGTGTAGGGGAGGGGAAAGGGGAGGTTGCACTCTCCCTCTCATTATTTTGCAAATGCTTGGAAATCTTCTTCAACCAGTATCTGGTGTGCATCATTTAATCCCTTATCACTTACCATTGGAGTTCCTATGCGCCAGAACTGGCCCAGTCCTACGCTACTTCTCATCACAATCTCTGACCTATCCACCTTCCTGCTCCTCGTGCTTCAAAACATTTCCTTTGTGTCTTTGTTTTTGGGCAATTTGCAGATTCCCACTGCCTCAAGATGTTGTTACCAACGGATAGAAGGGCAATCCTAAATTTGCAAGAATGGTAATAGCTAATGCCATATTTATTTCACTCCATTCTGTATGTTATGTTACCTATGATGTTTTGTAATCTGGGGAGGAGGGGGTCAAAATTTCAAGTTGGAACTACTAGCCAGTCAAAACGTCACTCGCCACCTCAATTCTATACATGGACCACTTGCCACCTCAGTGCTATACATACACCATTTTGAATGGATTGTGTCCTCCCACGTATTCCTCATTTTATGATAATCGTATCTCAGCTGTGCTGCTTCGGAAACATTTTTCACCAGAGGGCGCTGTGTTCGAGGCTGCAGAGTCGTAGTCCCTCGAGAGCCGCGGTCGAGCGTCAACATCATCCGCTGTATAAAGGGCTCTAGCAGCGCCCGTTACCTCAGTTCCGTTTTTCCGACGCAACTGGTTCGTGTTATGAACGACGCATCAGATTTTTCTTCGATGTCTTCTTCATCTAATCCCACCACACCAAAGACAGGGTTAAAAAAATGTCAGAAGTGTGGTAGGGAAATGTCAATAACCGACCCCCATCGGAATTGCCTCTGGTGCCTCAGCCCAGACCATCGGGTTGACGAGTGTGGTTCCTGCCAGGCCATGTCCAATAAGGCACCGTAGAGGAAACCTATAAGTCTTCCAAAAGACAAAAAGATTCTGATGAATCTAGTCGAAAATCTCGACATGAGTCGAGGAGGTCAAGATCAAAGAGTCTCTCGGCGAAATCCTCCTCGTCTTCAACTAAAAAGTCAAGAAAGCGATATCACAGCTCCTCCTCCTCCTCCTCCTCCTCTTCCTCTTCTTAGAGGAGGGTAACCTATCCATCAAAGCACGATTCCCCAGAAAAATGGGAGGCCTTTAGGGCTTTGATGCTTAAAATATTCAAGAAAGCAGCCCAGACCCCCTCGAAGTTGCCGCGTGGTGATCATGCCTCCACCCACTCTAAAAGTGACAGAGGGAAATCAAAATCTAAACACGCGAGACCCGAAAAAGAGTCAAGGGTGTCCTCAAGGGAAAGTTCCCCGACACCACGTACTAAGTCAATACCTCCGGTGCATAAATCGGTGGTAGCGGAATGAACATCGGTGTCCAAGTTGAAACTCGACTCGACGCAGTCGACGACTACTGCGTCGAAACCGCTGATGAAAATGACGTTGACACCTTGAACTGTAACGAAGCCTTCTTCGACAACGTCGAAGCCAGCGTATTCTTTATCGACGCCTTTATCGAGGCATTCATTAATCCTGATACCCAAATCGACGCCATTACCCAAGTCGACGCCATTACCCATGCCTAAGTCGATACCACCCTCTTTACCTGAAAAAGCTTTCCATCCTCAACCCAGACAGGAATTTTTCAGATCCATGTCATCCATTTTTGAAGAAAACTCCTCTGAAGAGGATGTCACTTCAGCTGGAGTTAGGTTTGGAACCAGGGAGGTCCCTGAGGAGCTAGTGGACCCGAATTCCAAAATAACAGATCTTTATGACTGTCTCCAAAATGCCAGTGGCCTGGACACTTCACCTGAAGCGGACTTTGAAAGACCAGACCCCTCAGATCATGCTGATCCTAGTTATAAGAATCGTATGGGAAGGGTCATTGATTTTATGGCTTGGAAGGCAGCTTCCCCAGATTTCGACGAGGATGACATGACCGACATCTTGAGTGAAGGTCCTCTAAAAGATCCTGTTCTTCCATTCCATAAAGCACTTCAGAAGAGGGTGATGGTAAATTGGAATACTCCTGATTCTATTTCAGCAGTAAACAAGAAATTTGTACCAAAATACAAGCCATTGTTATCAGATCCGGAAAATCTATTTCAACATCCCTTCCCTAAAGGTCTAGTGGTTCAAGCTGCAACCTCCACTAGGCAATCAGCTTACCCATCAATACCACCAGACAGGGATGATAAAAAAAAAGTTGATGCTTGGGCCCGGAAAGTTTTGACTTCGGGCAGCATGCCCCTTAAATCGACTAATGTCACTTGCATTTTAGCAAGATTTACATATACCCTGGGGGACTGCATGACATCAGCGGCTGAATACTTCCTGGAAGGTGAGGAACGGGATGGTTTCCTGGCTATAGTAAAAGATGGTAGCGAGGCTATGGAGGAATGCCTTCAGTCAGGACTGGACACTGCGGATAGTGTAAGCAGGTCCATGGCATCTAGCACGGTCCTACGCAGGTTTGCATGGCTAAGGAAATCTGGCTTTGCACATGATGTGCAGTCTAGATTACTTAATATGCCCTTTGACGGCTTGAGGTTGTTTGGCAGCAAGGCGGACAAGAGCTTGAATAAGCTGCAGACCTCAAAAGCAGCAGCAAAATCACTTAGCGCTGCTATAAAACAGCCTCAACAACACTCTTACGCAGGCTCATCTTCCTGGAAGAGTCCCCCTTTTCGCTTCTACTCCTCTTTTGGAAAAGGGAGGGGGCAGGCCAGTCAGAGAGGGCAACAGAGAAAACCTTTTCGTGGTGGAAAAGGGAAAGGTGCTAGATCGGCCACAGCAGCGGCTACTACCTCCTCAGCCACTACTGCAGCCGCTGCAAAGCCAATTCAAAGTCTTCACCCACAAAACCCTGGTGGGAGGCAGAATCACTCGGTATCTGGACTAAAGCCAAAAAAAAATGCATTTTAAAAAAAATGCGATCCTTTTGTTTTCGGTCGAATTGACTCGACCCTTTTGTCATTTAACCCTTTTGAGTCGAAACTTTGACCGGACACCCTGGGCACTAGAGATAGTGACCCATGTTTACTGCCTTCCTTTTCTTTAAAGACCTCAAGATCATCCACCGGGAGCCAACTCTGTAAAAATTGCAGACCCACTCCTTGTGTTGGAGATTTTAACCCTGTTAGAGAAAGGTGCAATAGAACATGTACCTGTAGCGGAGAGGAACAAGGCTTGGTACTCCCCTTATTTTCTCATCCCCAAAAAGGAACGAGGATTGAGACCCATCTTGAACTTAAGAAACTTAAACAAGTTCCTCAGGAAGGACAAGTTCAAGATGGTGACTCTTTCTCAGATCCTTCAGGCTGTTCAGCTTCAGGACTGGCTGGTTTCATTGGACCTTCAGGATGCTTACTTTCATGTGCCAATCCATCTCAAGCACAGAAAGTACCTGAGGTTCGCAATTGGTGGTTCTCATTATCAGTTTCGGGTTATACCATTTGGGCTCACCTCCGCCCGAGGGTTTTTGTTATAATGAGTGTCTTCCCTCCTGTGTCTTCCCTGCAGTGGTGATGTCAGTGGAATGTGGTGAGGTCACTGTGCTCAGAGTGTTGTCATCTGAATGGTGTTCCATGGGGAACAGTTGGAGATAGAGAGCTGGCTGGCAAGGATGTGCCGGTGTTTTCTGCTGTACTAATGAACTAATAAACCCATATAATTTACCTGCTGGCTCAGGTGTGTTGATGACAATACGACATTGTTACACTGGCGACAAGGATGGGATCCTGTCGTGGAGGGTACAGCAGTTGAACAGGACACCGCCCTCCAAGTGTCCACATCCTGGGTAGCAGGCAGCTACGCAGCCTTTGGAGTCCGGACCGAGGTTGCATCCCAGCAGGCTGGGTGGTGCTGGAGGAACAAGCTCCTTACTGTGGGAGCCGGGACCCTGTGGTGTAGGGTCAAGGAAGCTGTCCACATTCTTCCTGTGGTCTGTAGCAGGGAGTGTACCCTGGTTCCAGAGCTGGAGAGGCAAGTGGCGGGTCAGTTGTTTTGATGGACTCCGTGGTTAGCAGTCTGGAGGCCTGGTGTTCCGGTCACCTTTGGAAGGTGTTTAAATCGTCCGGAATCTTAGTTTTGCGTGCCGTTGTGCTCCCCAGTGGAGGAAGGGGTCGAGCGTGGCAGCAGTGGCAATCCATCCTGGCTCTGTTATGGCGGAGGGCTGGAGTTGCCATCGTGCCCTCCATTGTGGAGTATCTGGTAAGCGGACCGCGGTTAAAGTTCTGACCTGTCGGTGTGGAGGACAGGGCAGCTGGGTGGCTTGTGCGGTGTCGTTGCAGCGGAGCGGAGTGATGAGGAAGCCCCTGTCGGTGACCACTCATGTGCTGGAGTGTGAGGTGTACGTTGCTGGTGTACAGGACACAGCAATCAGCGCTGCATGGACGGATGCGCTGCGGTACACCTGTGGCGTGATGCGGCTCCTTCGGCGCCCCAGGAGGAATGACGATGTCGGGGAGCTGCCGCAGTACGTTCCAGCCTCCATGATCGTAAGGTTGGAACGTAACTGCATGTCGTGTGTTCTTGACGCGCAGGCGTCAGTCCAACGTTTGTTTCTGCATCCAGGAAGGGAAACGAGTAGGACCAACGACGTCTGCACCGATTTCGTGCAAGTTGGCAGTCCGGATGTTAGTGGTCTGCTGATAGTGGATCCGGCTCAGGGAGGTACTGTGGTGACTTGTTATGAGTGTGGGAAGGATCTCATGGTGCGAGTCCTTCCTGGTGCTGGGAGTGGGAAAAGCGTTGTGGACGAGAGCTATTCTACAATGACTGGACAATGGTTTTCCTCAATTCTCTTTTTAAAAAAAACAGCAAGGTGTTTACGGCAATGTGCGGGGATGACCATTATTCAATGAAGTAATAGTGTTGCCGGTGTAGGGCCAGTTTGTTTGGAGTGGCGTATTTGTGTTGTGGCCCTAGGTTAGGAAATGTTTCATGTTTGGCCAGTATGGGTGCAAATATTGTTTGAGTGTTCATGTTGTGGCCATTTCTGTGCTATGTTAATTTCTAAATGATAATGATGTTGTGTATTAACATGCTTCTTACAGGGAGTGTTCGGAATTGTTTATTACAATGTGGTCTGTTAATGTTTCTTGACAGCAAGAGTTCGGGGTATGTGTCACAAGATCTGTTATTTGTGAAGCAATGGCGACATTTGAGTTGGTCATCCTCTGTATTTAACGGGCGGTACAGTTCCGTGACTTGTGGAATTTTCTGTTTAATGTTCATTGGGAACTTGGTTTGCATCAAACTTGGCTGGTGTTTTTTTTGTTTTTTTTTTTTTGCCAGACGCTTTTTGAGAAAAATAATTTCCAATTGTTCTCAAGTAAAGAATTGTTCTACAATATAGCACACGTCAGTGTGTTAAGGCTCCAGCAATTGTGATGGGGTTTCGTGACTTTTGGACATTTGCCATTGAGTTAATATCTCCAATGACATTTCGTGTTGTGTGAGGTGTGTGCATGTTGGTTGTGCGCGTGTCGTGGTGCGTGCGTGTGGTAACCACTGTGGTAGCCTAGCAAGTGCTAGGGGTCCCATTGTAAGGTGGTTTGTGTGCCATTTTGGATGTTTTTGGTGAGTGTGACCACTGTGGTAGCCTGGTCAGTGCTGGGGGTCCCATATTAGGAGGTGGTGTACTGTTTTTAGGCAGGGACTAGGGGTTCCCGGGGTGTGTAGAGGTGTACTGTATTTGGCAGGGACTAGGGGTGCTGTGGTGTTAGGTGTGGTGTCTAGGTTGCACGCCTTTAGGGGTCCTTTCTGATCCTTTTTGTGAGCTTGTGCGCTGGTTCACAGTGTAGTTTTGCATAGTAGTTTCAGAGTTGGTTGTGGTCAGAGTTAAGTATTGTCTTATTTAGGGTTTTTGAACTGATGATGTTAGTTGTGCTTGTTGTTGCTCATTTGAGTTGGGTTAGTGCCCGGTGGTTGCTCTTTTGAGTTGGGTTCTGCCCGGGGGTGGCAGCCCTGGTGCCCTGGGGTGCAGACCAGGGCGGAAGGATGTAGGTGCACTGAAGGATCGTGGTTGTTAGGGGATATCTGCTATTGGGGACCCTGGGGTGTGGCAGGCCCTAGGCTTCAAGGGGCAGCTTGAAGCAGTTGGAGTTTTTGTTTTATTGTTTTGTTCCTCGAGTTGTTATTCCAGTTCAGTAGAAGGGAGTTGCAGCCCTTATTCCATGTCAGTGGGTTCCTCTGTTGTGAGTGATTTGGTGGACAAGGGATAGTTATAGTGTTGTAGGGTGGATCTGTGTTCCGTTTGAGTGGGAGTCATTGTGCAAGGTTATGTTTCCACCTGTTTAGTGCTTCGGGTTTTATTAGTGGGAGATAGTTTCAATGGTGTCAGTGCGCTTCTGTACCTTTATGGTGGTGTAGAGTGTTTGTGCTCTGTTGTGGGCCTTGGTGTGTGAATGGGCTTCATGTGGACCGTTTGCTGGGGTTGGGTCTCATGTTCATCTGAGCTTGGGTGTTGCTGGGCAGGTACGTGGTGGCCACGCGTATTTGTATCGGTATTGTGATGGATGGTACTTTGTGTATGGGAATGACTAGTACTCCACAAATGTTGGTGTGCCCTATTATTAAATAAAGGGAGGGAGAAGTGTTATAATGTGTGTCTTCCCTGCAGTGTCTTCCCTGCAGTGGTGATGTCAGTGGAATGTGGTGAGGTCACTGTGCTCAGAGTCTTCTGAATGGTGTTCCATGGGGGACAGTTGGAGATAGAGAGCTGGTTGGCAAGGATGTGTCAGTGTTTCCTGCTGTACTAATGAACTGATAAACCCAAATAACTTACCTGCTGGCTCAGGGTTGTTGATGACAATACGGCATTGTTACAGTTTTCACCAAACTGATGGCGGTGGTGGCAACGAGTATCGGAAGAAGGGGGATTCACATCTACCCTTATCTGGACGATTGGCTAATCAGGGCGAGTTCATTCGAACGAGCCCAGGAACATCTGGCCTTGACCTGCCACTTCTTACACAGATTGGGCTTCTCCCTCAATTACAAGAAGTCACAAATGATTCCAAGCCAAAGACTCCAATTCATTGGTGCAGTCCTGGACACTTCCTCAGGGAAAGCCTCGCCTCCTGATGAGAGAGCTCACCACATTCTGCAGATGGTAACAAAGTTTCAAAATGCCCAACATCTACCGGCATTCGATTTTCTGAGGTTGCTGGGCCTCATGGCATCCTGCATCTTCCTGGTGCCGAGGCCAGAGTGAGCATGAGATCCCTTCAATGGCCCCTCAGGACTCAATGGTCCCAGTTTTTGGGGGATGTGTCAGATATTTTGCAGGTCCCGGCCAGAGTGGCTCAAGATCTTGTATCGTGGGCTCGCAAGGAGAATATCCTTAAGGGGGAACCTTTTTGGCAACCATGGCCGGAGATAACAGTAGTCACGGACGCCTCACTCAAGGGGTGGGAGCCCACACCAACGATCTGACAATCGGCGGTCGTCGGTGTCCATCGGAGTCCAAACTACACATCAACCTTTTGGAGCTGAGGGCAATCAGACTAGCACTGAAGGCCTTTCTGCCCTCTGTACAGGGAAAGAATGTCCTAATAATGACAGACAACACAGTGGCCATGTACTACCTCAACAAAAGAGGAGGCGTAGGATCACTCCCACTGTGCAGAGTGGCAATGCAGCTCTGGTTCTGGGCAATGCAAGAAGGAATCTCTCTATTGGCAGTTCATCTAGCCGGAGAGTTGAACACAGCGGCGGACGCTATGAGCAAGCAGAGCACAGTCTCCCACGAATGGGAGCTAGCTCAGGAAGTCCTTCAAGAGATCTTTGCCCTTTGGGGAACCCCGCAAGTGGATCTGTTAGCGACCGGTGCCAACCGGAAGTGCGAGCTGTACCGCTCAAGGGAATTACCCCCGAGAGGAGCTCTAGTGGACGCGTTCATAATGGACTGGGTATTTCCACTCCTTTAAGCGTTCCCTCCTGTCCCCGTGATTCCTCAGGTAATCGGGAGGTTGAGAAAGTTCAGGATAACCATGATCCTAATTGCCCGGGATTGGGCTAGGAGGACGTAGTACCCAGACCTTCTGGACATGTCCATCTGCCCTCCAATACGTCTTCCACAAAGAGAGGATCTTCTCTCGCAAGAGGAAGGTCGGTTTCTCCATCCTGAGGCCAAGACGCTCCGCCTTCACGCATGGTTTCTGAGAGGCTGAGATCTAAGGATTGGGACCTCCCCGATGACGTAATGGAGATTTTGCTTTCGGCCAGAAGGCTAGCAACAAAATCCCTCTACCATTGTCGCTGGAACAAGTTCAGTAACTGGTGCAGGGATAAGAATGTGGATCCATTCCTTTCGTAATACTCCCAACAGTACTTTCTTTTCTCTTAAACTTGGCCTATTTGGGGCTCCAAGTTGGGACTATAAAAGGATATTTGGCAGCGCTATCTATCTTTTAAGCGTTCCTCGGAAGAGGTGTCCTAATTTAAAATGCCCTTAGTAATTCAATTCTGTAAACCCCCCCCCCCCCCCCCCACCGACACCTTTTCAGGTGCCTATTTGGGATTTGAATTTAGTCTTAAAATTTCTCATGTGCGCCCCTTTCGAACCTTTACAGTCTTGCCCGTTAAGACTTGTCACTCTTAAAAATAATTCTGTTGGTGGATATAACATCAGCCCGCAGGGTAAGTGAGTTGCAGGCACTATCTTGTAAGCCTCCTCACACCATTTTCCATAGGGACAATGTTATTCCAAAAGTCAAACCAACTTTCTTGCCTAAAATAGTTTCTGATTTTCATCTGTCACAAAAAATTACCTTACCTTCTTTTTATCCTCCGCCTCACGCTAGTGAGGAAGAGGAAAGGTTGCATAGACTGGACCCTACATTTCCAGATTGGTAAATCTTCGACAATGTGACCAACTATTTGTTGGGTTATACTGGACACAAATTGGGCCTTGCAGTGTCTAAACAAACTCTATCAAGATGGATAATTCTAGCAATCTCTGAATGCTATAAATAGCTGGGAAAGAGTCTCCAAATGGATTAAAGGCTCATTCAACCAGAGGCAACTTCCACAGCTCTTCAGAGGAGTGTCCCGGTGCAGGATATTTGTGCTGCGGCCACCTGGTCGTCAATGCACACCTTTTGTAAAGCATTACTGCTTGGACTCTACTTCATGTCAAGGACTATTTACAAAAGCTGTCCTTCATTCAGTCCATAATTAAAATGTCTAGTACTCCCACCTCCAAAATGACCACTGCTATGGGAGTCTATCATAGGATGAGGAATACATGGTAGGACACAATCCATTTGAAGAACAAGTTACTTACCATCTGTAACGTTCTTTCGATTGGATGTTCCTCCTGCGTATTCCTCATCGACCCTCCCAACCTACCCCTCCAAACAGTTTACGCCAGTTGCACTTGAACTTCCTTAAGAGCCTGATGACTTAAAAGCCTGATCAGCTGATGCGACCATGAACACCGTAAAAACAGAACTGAGGTAACGGGTGCTGCTTGAGCTCTTTATACAGCGGATGACATTGCCGCTCGACGGCGGCTCTAGAGGGACTACGACTCCGTGGCCTCGAACACAGCGCTCTCTGGTGAAACATGTTTCCAAAGCAGAAGAGCTGGGATACGATTATCATAAGAGGTGGAATACGTGGGAAAATCCAATCGAAAGAACGTTAGTTGGTAAGTAACTAGTTTTTCTAACTCGCCAAGAGTGAAATGTCACTGGCGAGTGGCTAGTGCAAATTGTGCATCCTGTTTGTAACTCTTATTAACCACTCCAACACTAGGGTGCCTGGTCGTGGCTATATAAAACTATGAAATATTGCAGACACAATAGCAAAAAAATTGACAAAAGGTTTTTATTAAAGGATTTCGCAGCTAGTAGGTGAGGCTATGTTTCTGAAATTTGCCGTTTAATTGTCATCATCAACTGCTTTGAGTCTTTGTGCCTGGTTGTGATTCCACTTCCTTCTCGCCACACACACATGTTCTGGAAAATGTTAGTTTGTAGGTTTTATAGTTCTCTTCCCCAACCTTCTGTCAGGAGAAGGGCCTAACAAAGTCTTGTCAGACCTGTGACACAAACCCCAATGTTTCCTTAAACTACTCAATATGAAAGTGTACTCTTGGGTTGCGCCAAGCGACAAATAAGGTCCCAACTAAATCAATAATTCTTATTTGGATTTTTTGCTTAGTTAATGAATTGCTGGTCATTATTCAGTAAGGTCTCAGACCAATTTCAATTACATCTATGCTCCCGTCCGGGTTGACACATGTTTCGGCCCTGAAGGCCTTTCTCAAAACCAGGCTAGGTTCCGATCTAACAGACTCTCTTAAAAAAACTGAACTGGAGGCTTGCAGCCCTTTAAGAAGAGATAGCAATACCGTTGAGATGAATGAGGATGCAGAAGTTACTCAAACATCAATAATCGAAACGACTCGGGTAGTTGGCAAAAGGATAACTGTTTTAATATCAATTATCTAAAACGGGGAGTACAGCGGACATAAAAGGACGTCTCGGAGTAAGATCCTACAATGCAACTTGAAAAAAAGCATTCTTGTATAGCAAAAATCATAATTGATGACGTAAACCTACGCATTACTAACGTCATGCTACGTGGCAAACTACAAAAAACTAGTGGCAATTGTTATAGGCTCTTAAGGAACCTCTAAGTATACGATCCATACTCGTCTAAAAGAATGAAGAACAGTGATCGGTTTCTTAACATCAGGTGGGGAAACTAAGCCCTCCCCTTAAACAGGTCACTACGAATGTCACTAAATACATGACGTCCCATTGGTTATACAAACTATAGGACCCTTAATCACACGGCCCCCTACCGTTGGTTGGCACTCTAACCTCAGCCAGTACTTTTCCACCTACGTTACCAGCACGCAGATGGGGCTTCCAGGTGCTGGTGAGCTAGTCTTCAACCGTAGCTTTCCACCAAGTAGCATATTCATCTATCACCACCTGAGTGGTCTGCTGTCAATTAGGGCTTTGAACTTGTCCTTGGGAGTGTTCTTTTGCTCTGGAGAATTCAAGGGAGTAAAGGCACGCTCTACCCTCATGCATAGGTGTGACTATCGTGTTAGTCCAACTTCAGCCTTCCTCGTGACTGAAGACAACAAAATTGAGCCCTAGTGTATTCAAAATACTATTTTCTAATAGATCTCTGATGTCTTCCTTATTTTGTCCATGCCTTCTGAACAAGTGTCCTTCTTTCACACAATTTGTATCCAATGTCTGCTCAAATGTACACATGTAAAATTACTTGACATCTTCATCATTTCTGTAGCATAAGTTTCTTCATCTTGATCCCAAGATGCCACTTATCTTCGATACTTTCTTGATGCCTTATAGAATATCTGCATTCTCTAGTCTCTGCATCTCTATGTACGTCAGCTCGACTCTGCAGGAAGTCACCATTCTTCTTTGCTATTCGTTGGTCCTGCTTCTTCCGGGATTTCATTCAGATGGCCATTGTACTGTCTCGTATGCAGGTATGGTTTTCTCAATGGGAACCTTGCTTCCAGGATTCTCCTTGGTATCAGTATTTTCACTGGTACCGCACGTGTCTCACACTGGTTCCCAACATATAGGCAATATGGGCGAAGTGGTTGAGGTGGGGGTACTTGGCTCCTTCTCTACACACACACCCCACACCCCCCCTGGGCGATTCATCGACCACTCTCCCATCATCCTTCATATCTAGACCTCTTTGTCTGAAGTAATGCTTCTTTGGAATCCATCTCTTTATGACTCCTTTCAGGCATCCAGCTGATTTCACATGTTCATCCTTGTTCCAAGTCATGGGCATGCACTGTCCACTTGGGCTGCCATGCATTCACTTTCCCACATACTTATGATTCTTTGGATACAGGAACTTTGTTCCCTCAGGTGCATGGATGTTGGCCTTCACAAAGTCTGATTTCTTCATCTGTTAAGTCTCTTGCCTTCCAGGAATGTCTTCTACTTTGTCTATCATCTGGACGTGTAGCTTCGTTAACATCACTATGGCATCTGTCAAGGTGCCATTTTCATCATCGTGAGAAGGTTTGAATGATTCTCTGATTTTTGCACAAACATCTCCTTTCATAGCTGTGATCATGTACAGGACGTATCTATTCTGAAGATTCATCAGTCGTATGGCTCTCAGCTCTTCTCTGATGGCATTGAATCCCTTTATGTTGATCGTCTGCAGCAATTCCCGTCTGGTAATCTGCAGCCATTTGGTATTTGCTCCAACCTGGATACTCACCATGAAGATCAACGTAAATAGTCTGGCTGAACAGTCTGTACTCATAAGGAACGGAGTCAAAAGCTTCTATTAACTTAGCTGAGAAATAGTTATCCCTCTTTATTCGATTTAATCATTTCCACAGATCTCTTCTTCCTCAGGTGAGTATCTGTTTTCGGGAAACTGTCAATGTTCAAATCACTTTTAGGAATCACCAATGCTGGAACATGAACATTCACTAGTGAGCATCCTCCTCCCCAATCCTTGGGTAGCCTCATATATGCTGTGGATCCACAAGCACAACATTGATCCATGATCACTGTTGTTCCAAGTTTTATCCCTGGTACTTCGAAGATTCGACCACAGTTCTGATTCTCTCCAACTTTTCTTGTGCCATTATTTCTGAAGCACAACTTTGCACTCTCCAAAGACGCTATCTGCAAGGGTCCTCCTCTATCCAAGTCTTGGCCATAGAGGTTTGCAGCCATTCTGCACTATATCAATGGCTGTTTGATGACAACCAATGACCACCCAGGCTCTGCAGATTACCACTCCTTCTTCCCATCCGTCTGGTGATGGCACTGATCCCCAAATCTGCATCTGGCCTCTGTTCTTCCATCTGTGAATTTCTTCTGCAGATTTTCCTGGACTCTCGTCTTTTGTTTACTTCTCGTCTGATTTCAGCTCCTTTCACTCCAGGCTTTTTGTATCTGATCACTAGATTCTTAGTATATTTTCTTAGTATATTTCCCATTTCTTGTCTTCGTGTCTTGGATATAATCATCTTCATCTGGATCTGTCCATTCAGTTGCCCATTTGAGATGGGCATCTCGACCCATGAAATGGCCTCTTGTGTGACAGAGTGCTATATGTGATAAAGAATCTGCTGTCTGGACGTCTATTTCAATAGCTATGAAGATCTAAGATTTCCCGATGCTATAGGGCAGGAGTGCACATACAAAGCATTCCTCCTTTTGAGGTCCTCCTTCCCAATTCTTTCATATGCTGACGCCATATGTTATTCTCCAAGTGTGCTGTACTATCCAGGTAATCATTCAGCTTATGATCATCCTCTCTAGCACTTCTCTTAGATCTTGTTCTTTTCTTACAATACAAGCTTCTTTAACCATTTTATTCAATATGTCAGCATAGTTTCTCCTTATTGGACCAACCATAGAAACATTTGTCAGTGGACTGGGTATTCTTACTTGTACTATCTGTGTAGGAGAAAGTTCCAGAAGCTTCATCCTATTCACATAATATGCGGGCATAAAGATGTCTCGCATAATCTCCATACGTGATCTCCCTCTAAAAGGTAACCCAGGCTTATGCACCACAGGACCAGGTGCCCTTGCATCTCTAGAGTAGGAACAATCGCATAGGCTGCCTAGTAGTTGCCACATCGTTACCCTCCTTCTGCACAGGAAGATGCCCAGGAGTCTCTGCTCAATTTATGACTTTATAGTAAGCTGTGCGTACTCTAAGTGAGAGCAGCATCACTATGAACCGGATACAAGAATAAATTACATACAGATAAGTCCATTTGCAGCAATAGATTCTTGCATAACGTGGACGTCTCTCCGGATCTGCCATAATATTGCTACTGACGCTGGCCATTTTACTCTTTAAGGAAGGAAAACCAAACTTTTAATCTGGCAACATCATGCACTACGTCTGGAAGCTGCTGAGTCGGGTCCACAAGTACCTCGATCAGATACAGCTAGCTATATGATGATGAACAAAAGTTCCCAGTGAAGGCCACAAATTGGCCTTTTACCAGGCAACATGAAGATTCTCCTTCAGCATGAAACAAAGTTCCTCAACCAGTAGACTTTTGGATCGTCTCCCTCGAAGTCTTAGTCAGTTCTCAAGGTTCTCTCAGAATACCTGTTTGCTTGTATTATGATGTCTCTCAATATTTCATTAAGCGGTGCATTGTTCCTTGGATCTCTCAGGAAGGTTCTGACATCAGTTTGTCTCCTAACAAAATGCAGGCATTCCTCAGTCAAATAGTAGAACACCAAACTGACCAGTCTTTGCACATTATCCGCTGATGGGGCATTTGTGTTTTCCCCACTGTACGCAGGAAGCTGAAGAATTTGCTCAATGATAGCTGCAAGCAATCCCCTCACGATTGGGACATTCTTAGGATCTTGCAGGAACAGATGAACACTAGTTCTCCCCACAAGCGCAGGGTATGCACGCAAAATGAACAGAAAAACTGCAAGAACGATCCGCGAAACATTGTCATTGGGCACCACCATAGGCACCTCCAAAGAGAATTTCAGTGAGAAAGGAATCGGGGAACTGCTCCCTCTTCCAGTCATCGAAAAGGAACTCCAAATCTGGCATGCTGTCCTTTATGATCAAGACTTACATGTCTCAGTCCAATGTCGTCAAGCTCCTGTGGCTCAAGAACAAATAGCTTCCCTTAACTCCGTTTTTAGTGACTGAAAAGTGTCCCGAAATAAGGCACGTCCAATACACTCTGTCCTTACTCGACAGCTTCTGCGTCCTTCTTCCTCGTCATAGACCTAGTCGGCACATGCTGTGGTTATTCCCTGATGCTTACTTCCGATGGGGGTAGGGGTGAAGGGGGTTCTCCAGCGTAGATCTTCACGTCTCCAAGAAAAAAGCTTTGTTCTCCAGCATGGGGTCTGGCATGGATTCACATGCTCATAAATATTCCCCGTCGTCAGGCTGGGAATCCTAGGTAAAGAAAAAAATCAGTATCAGTTTCGTTTCTGATCTGTCTTTCGTAGCAGTAACCAATCACTGATCTCTGCGTCATACTGACCACAGCCAATGACTGCCCTCTACCTAAGCCCCGCCTCTGGCAGCCATCTTCAGATTTTTACCGCACGTTCAAGTGTTGGGATCCTCGTGCTATTGCTCTCGAGCGTTAGTGCTATTTTTTTCACGTTTTTTCTCAAAAAACTTCTATTTTTCAGTCAAAAGAGCCTCAAGCTCCACCGTTTCTTCATCCGATCAACGGGAACCCGTGTCGGATTCGTCTACGCCCCTCAAGGGTGAAGATTTCGTCGAGCCACGCTTTTGGAGGACTCCAGAAGTTTCTCAGGCCCATCTCGGACATGGCCCAGGAGAAGGGAAGCTCGACGCCCGGAAAGCTGTTCAGGGTCTGCCCTGGATGCCAGCTTCAGAATGTCTTTAAGGAGGACAAACACTCCCTTTGTCTTTACTGCCTACATGAGGACAAGACGCACGTGGAGAAGGACTGTGCATTTTGCGGCAATATGTCGGAGCGGACCATGAAGGACCGCCATCAACGTCTCGCCAACTGGCTGGAAGGGAAGAGCCCGTCAGGCGAGAAGAAGAAGAAGAAGTCCGAGCGGTCTTCTAAGACCTTTGAGGATGCCCCGGCGACGGGGGTCCAACACAAGGCCAAGCACCGCGAGTCCGCTGGCACCGGGAGCGCCGAACGGTCGGGCTCTACGGGCGCCAGGCAGGGCGCATCCTCCCCGGCGCCATCAACCACGAGCCAACGCTCTGGTTCGGGTAAGAGGAAGGCCGAGCACCCGGCAAAGCTCCTGGAGAGACCCCGGTCGAGCTCGAAGGCCCCATCGGAGGGGGAGCGAGGCAGTGACCCTCCCCCCAAGGAGAAGGCGGTGAGCGCACCTAAGGTGGTGAAAGCCTTAATCCATCCGGCCAAGACCTCTATCGAGACAGTCGCGTCGGCCCTGGCTCAGCCTGTGGAGGCTACACCAGTGGTGGCGACCTCGGGGCTCAGAGTCTCCCTGCCACCGCGGAGGGAGTCCTCTTTTATGCCCATCGACAGGACCCCCGTAAAACCTCCGATGGAGAAGAAAAAGGGGGGGCAGGAGGTCGTCATAGATTCGGCCTCAACCTCTGAGGAAGAGTTGATCGAAGTCTTAAGCCACGGCGTTGGCATGGAAAAAGACCAGCCCGTCGGGAGGGACCCCGACGTAGGAGACGACGATAACGTCGAGGGTGCCGACGGGGCCCCTGACCACCCGTCGGACTCCCCTCAACCAGTACCGCAAGACAACTCGGTGGCCATTTTGTTGGCTATACAGTCCTTATGCTCGGAGATAAGGACGAGACTGCCGTTACCACCAGCGAAGGAACCGCTCCCGACGGGGGACCCGGAGCCAGGCCCTTCTGGGAGCCCTCCCCCTAAGAGAAGAAGGATTCATCCTCCACCTCCTTTTCAGCCATCGCGCCCTGTTCAGCCCTCCTCCCCCCGTCCACGACTCGTGGGGATGATACGGGGACTGACACGGCCGCGACGGGTACGGACGACGAGGTTTACGACGGGGATCTGCCGTCGTCACCTCCCACCCGGGCTTCCCCGCCCGACGAGATTGGATCGTTTCACTCCATGATCGCCAGGGCATCCGAGCTTTTCCAGCTCTGCCCGGAAGAGAAGGAAGGTTTCCTTTATCAACGGTGCAAGGCCAAGAGGAAGACGGTCCTCTCTGTACCTCTTCTGGACGATATTTGGGATGAGGGCCTCGCCCTCCTCAAGAACCCATCCACGACGCCGGCTAGAAGGGATCGGTACGAGAAGAAGTACCGGGTCCCGGACGCGGCCCCCTTGTGCCTTTTGGGCACAGCCGACCCCGGACTCGGTCGTCTCCGCGGCAGCCAGGAAGAAAGCGGGGGGGGGGGTGCGGCCTCAACGTCGACCTCCCCGCCAGACGGCGAGGGAAAGAAATTAGATACGATGGAACGCAGAGTCATCTCGTCTGCAGCGACGACGATTAAGGCGGCCGACGCCTTGGCTATCGTAGCCCGCTACGACAGGGAGTTGTGGTACAAACTGGGCCCCCTGCTGGACTTCCTACCGGATGACAAGAGGGCGGAAGCCCTAGAGATCTTGCAGGAAGGAGAGGTGGCGTCGGACCACGCCATTACGATTGCGACGGACATCGCTGACACTGGATTTCGCCAGTTGGGCAACGGCGTGTGCCTTAGGCGGCGTGGATGGCTCAAGGCTCTGACTTCCATCAGGACGTGCAGACCAGAGTCTTGGACATGCCGTTCGACGGAAACAACTTGTTTGGGAAAACAGTGGACGATTCCCTTCAAGCCATCAAGGCAGACACGGAGACGGCCCGGGCTCTTGGTGTTCTCCAGCAACGGCGGCCGCCCTTTCGGAGCGGCGGAGGCAAACAGGGTGCCTCCAAAGGTTCCGGTGGCGGATTTTCCACCTACCGTCAAGCGGCCCGTTCGTCGTCGCAGGAAGCTTACAGGGGACGAGGCAAGTCGGGCGGACCCCGCCGTCATCGCCAAGGAGGACAAAGCGGCAAAGCCTCGTCGAAGCAGGACTAAACCGGCCGTGGGGTCGGGCCCCCACCGAAGCACCCCGGTGGGAGGCCGGCTGGCGAGCTTCGTCAGCGTGTGGGAGTCCATCTCCACCGACCGTTGGGTGCTGGACGCCCTAGCTCAGGGTCACGCGCTCGAGTTTCTAAAGAGGTGCCCGCGCGTCCCCCCTGTGGCCAGGAAAGAACATCACGTCCCTCAACTTCTCTTGGAGGTAAAGGCGATGCTCAAGAAAGGCGCCATCGAGCCCGTCCCAAAGAGGCTTCGGGGCTCCGGAGTTTACTCAAGATACTTCCTCGTGAAGAAGAAGAGGGGAGGATGGCGTCCCATCCTGGACCTACGACGACTGAACAAATTCATCAAGGCACAGAAGTTCCGGATGGTCACCCTCCAACACGTCCTGGGTCAGCTGGAGGAGGGCGATTTCCTGTCGTTGTTGGATTTGGAGGATGCCTACTTCCATATTCCCAACCTAAAGGGACACCGAAAGTTTCTCAGGTTCGTGGTCCAAGGGCTTCACTACCAGTTCAGAGCCCTTCTCTTCGGACTGAGGTCGGCACCCAGGGTGTTCACCAAGTGCCTCGCACCGGTGGCGGCGCAGCTGCGCCGAGAGGGGATCCATGTCTACCCCTACCTGGACGACTGGCTCATCCGAGCGAAGACGAAGGAGCTCGCCGTGGAGCACACGGCAAGGACCGTCAAACTTCTCACGGACCTGGGATTCTCCATAAACTACGCCAAGTCCCACCTTGTGCCCGCGCAAGACGCGCTGTTTCTGGGAGCGAAGCTCGACACAGTGTCGCTTCTGGCCTCTCCGTCGGAGGAAAGGACGAGGGCCATCTTGGGCAAGGTGCAGCGGATGCTGGTTGCGGACGCGGCCAGAGTGAGGTCCATCAAGTCCCTCCTCGGAATGATGTCTTCTTGCATTTACCTCATCCGCCTGTGCAGGCTCCGGATGCGCCCGTTGCAGGAGTTCCTGGATGCGCGCTTGATCCAGACGACGGGCAGCTTCGAGGAGAGGATCACACTCGACGAGAGTTTGCAACGAGTGATCCGGTGGTGGGGCACCCGCGCGCATCTGACGGCGGGCATGGACTTCCAGACCCCCGGCCACCAGGAGACAGTGACCACGGATGCCTCCCTGGAAGGATGGGGAGCGCACACTGAAAATCTGCACGCGAGAGGCCTTTGGCTCCTGACGGAGAAGTCCCTCCATATCAACGTCCTGGAGCTCCGTGCAGTGTTTTGGGCCCTCAGGTCCTTTCTTCCGTCCCTCAAGGGCAAGGTGGTGAGGATCTTCACCGACCACACCACCACCATGTTCTACAATCAGGAAACAGGGCGGAACCAGGTCCCCAGCCCTGTCCATGGAGGCGCAGGATCTGTGGCATTGGGCCGTCGCCCAAGGGATGTTTCTGGTGCTGTTTCATCTGGCAGGGATAAAAGACACCATTGCCGACTCACTCAGCAGGGAGCTGCGCTCATGCCACGAGTGGGAACTACGACAGGATCTAGTGGACCGCCTCTTCCGACGGTAGGGCACACCCCAGATCGATCTGTTCGCGACGGCGACGAACTCCAAGTGCCGGAGGTTCGCCAGCAGGTTTCCCCAGCCGAGGAGCATGGGCGATGCTTTCTCATTCCCCTGGGAGGGCCTGTTTCTATACGCGTTCCCTCCATTGCCATTGCTGATCCGGCTCATCAACCAGCTCAAGAGGTCACGGTGCAGGATGATCCTCGTCGCACCTGCGTGGCCGAGGCAGATATGGTTCCCAGACCTTCTGGACTTGTCAGCGTCCCCGTCAATCAAGCTGCCAGTGGACGCGGATCTTCTCTCCAGGGAAGGAGGCGCCATACTCCATCACGACCCGAAGTCGCTGAGCTTGCAGGCCTGGCTCCTGCAGCGTTAGAGTTTGGAGGATACGACATACCGGCCGACTGCAGAGAGGTTCTTGCAAAGGCCAGGGCGTCCTCAACTCTTAAATGCTACGGACACAAATGGAAGCGGTTCTCTGTCTGGTGCCACGTACAGAAGATTAACCCTCTACGGATTACGGCTCCCCAAGTACTGCCGTACCTACTGACGCTGGCCAAAGCTGGATTGGCGCATGCGTCCATCAAGATTCATCTTGCTGCGATCTCCCGATACACCAGAACCACGGGGCAACGTCTTTGTGGTCTCATCGTCTGGTGAAAGAGTTCATGAAGGGACTGTTCAGATCGTTCCCGCCGGTGAAGGCTCCGGCCCCGGCGTGGGAGCTCAACGTGGTGCTGACCAAGCTCATGGGACCTCCGTTTCGAGACTCTGCACTCAGTTCCGTTGAAGTTCTTGTCGTGGAAAACAGCGTTTCTTGTGGCCATCACCTCCGCACGAGGGGTGGGAGAGATCCAGGCCCTTTCCTGCAAGGCCCCGTACTTGACTTTTCACGACACGAGGGTAGTGCTCAGGACGCACCCCTCCTTCATGCCCAAGGTACCGTCGGACTTCCACCTCAATGAACCCTTGGTGTTGCCTGTTTTCTTCCCGTCGCCTTCGTCGCCGGCTGAAAGGACTTTGCACTCGCTGGATGTGGCTACAGCGCTGAAGTTCTACATGGACCGCACGAAGAGTTTTCGGAAGACGTCACAACTCTTTGTGAACGTTGGACCTGTCAATCAGGGGAAGGCTCTCTCGAAGGCTTCCATTTCCAGATGGCTCTCCGGCTGTATCATGTACTGTCATCGGTTGGCAAACCGACCGCTGCCTGGCCGTCCGAGAGCCCATTCCACCAGAGCGATCGCAGCTACCACAGCGTTCCTATCTGGTGTGCCCTTGCTGGACATCTGCAGGGCTGCTACGTGGAGGTCGACGCACACCTTCACGAAATTCTACTGCGTCGATCGGGATTCCAGGGAGGAGTCCAGGGTCGGCCAAGCAGTGCTGCGCAACCTGTTCGCCTAAGGTGAGCCTGGTGAGGAGGTAAGAATTGCTTAATGTTGAGTTTGATGTAATGCTTAATGTTGAGCCTTTGCCACCTCCCGTGGTTGTGCATGTGTGTACTGCTATGTATTCTTTATTCATGAGCATGTGAATCCATGCCAGACCCCATGCTGGAGAAGGGACAAGTTACTTACCTGTAACTGTTGTTCTCCAGCATGGGTCTGGCATGGATTCACATGCGAACCCTCCCGCCTACCCCTCTGCGGCTCTTCACTTGGTCATACTGCCACTTCACGTGCTACCAAATCTGAAGATGGCTGCCAGAGACGGGGCTTAGGTAGAGGGAAGTCATTGGCTGTGGTCAGTATGACGCAGAGATCAGTGATTGGTTACTACTACGAAAGACAGATCAGAAACGAAACTGATACTGATTTTTTTCTTTACCGAGGATTCCCAGCCTGACGGGGAATATTCATGAGCATGTGAATCCATGCCAGACCCATGCTGGAGAACAACAGTTACAGGTAAGTAACTTGTTCCTACTTTAACTGCAGACGGTGTCATGTCCTCCACTATGAAGGGGCTGTTAAAATGAGGCATGTTCCACCTTCTAGTGAAGTTGCGGATTAGGACCGCATCTTTGGGAAAAAGTTTGAAGACGTAACCGTTCAATTACAGTTGTTGCTGCATCACCTTCTGTGTTCTACGTTGTCCCACACCCCTTTCGCTTGAGCTGATCTGAAATGACAGAGATACTTAATTGCATAGCTCCTTTCCTAACAATTCTGCTGTTGTCTGGGCATCACTTCTAGATGGAGGTGTGAGAGGTATCCTCATTCACCTACCTGTCACTATCTCGTGGGGGGAAGATGGTAGTCTGAACCTGGCAAACTTCTCAACGCATACAATGCCAGTGGTAGACAATGCAACCATCCTTTCTTCAGGGTAAGTTTCAATTTGGCTTTTCTCTCTTCATGCAAGCCGTTGAGTCTCTCACAGAATCTGTTCGCTTGCGGGTGATACGCCGATGAAAACTTATGCTTTTATACTAAGCAACAAACTTATTTGTTCAAAGACTTTATTAAAAAAAATGAGGGCCATTATCTGATCTTACACTTCACATATTCCCCCATCTAAGAAATACTTCTCGTACTAAAAATGTTGCTGCACAGGTGAAGTCTGGGTGTGTACACGGTTCAGCTTCAATCCACCTCGAGAAAGGACATACCACTACAATCATATATCTGTATCTATTACATACTTGCAGCATGTCCACATAGTCGATATGCAAATGCTGAAAGGGTCCATTAGGTCTTGGAATAACTCCTCTGATTGTGCTTAATGTGTGCCCAGTAGTAAACTTTTGACATCCAATACAATTTGCTACATAAAATGCAACGTGTTCTACTGTATTTGGAACAAACCAATACTCTGCAATAGTTGCGGCGAGGCACTCTCTAGTTACATGTGCAGGGTAGTGTAGCTGTTCCAGCGCCACCTTTAATAAGGCTACAGGCATCACCTGTTTACCAGTGCTGTCTTGTCGCCACAATGCTTCAGCAGGGTTTAAAGAACCCCCACTCCGCATTCACAAGTCTTTCTCATTTTAGGTACTTCCCCCTGAATCGCTGCTAGCTGAGTCCTAGACAAGTTATTATAACACTCAGACACACTCATCATCACCACCATGCTTTCATTCACATTAGGCGTATCAAATGGCATATTAGTTTCTGAACTTGCAATTCACTTTTTGATTTCCATGTGAGATCAAATCTGCCCTTTTAGTGTGCGCTGCACATTTAACTACTGCGATGGCTACTGGGAGTTGTAGTGCTTTAATGAGTCTATCCAATAAGGCTGCGTGCTGCACCAGAGTGCCGTCCGCTCGGAGGTAGCCCCTCCTTTTCCAACACGCTAGCCCTGCGTGCACTGTTGACGTCACATATGCAGAGTCACTATACACGCTTACTTCCTGGTCTGCATGTCTCTCGAGCGCAACAATCGGCGCCACCAATTCTGCTGCTTGTGCCGAAAAGTGAGACGGTAGTCGTGCTCTGATCAGTACTTCAAACTCTCCATTGGCTGTGTGCTTCACCACAGCGGCGCCTGTATATCTTTGTCCGTCATTTTGATCGATTCTTGAAGAATCATAAATAAAAAATCTCCCCAGCTGCCAACGCATTTTCCTTCACTCTCAGGAGTTCATCATAGAATTCCTCCTAGTTTGAGCAATCATGTTCATGCTCGTCCTCTGCCAGTGGTTCTGCTACAAACATGGCAGGATTCACTATTCTGCATCAGACTATTTTAATCACTGGATTAGATATGGCCACCTCTGAGGCAGAAGCCCTTTGAGAAGTCAACGTACCCTTCGGTTTTTCCAAAATGGCAAAGCATGCATGTTCAACAAATAACGTCATGGAACATCCCATCACTATGCTGGCAGCCTTCTCAATGGCGACTGCGGCGGCACCCAAAGACTGTTCGCATGGGATGCGACCCCTCATTACTGGGTCTAGAATCCCACAGTAATATGCAGGGGGCTTGTACTCAAACTTAGTTCTCTGCATAAGTACTACTGTCCTAACCGTGCCATTTGTGTGCAAGAACAAAAATAATTCCTCAGCATAATTGGGAATCCCTCAAACTGGAGCTCTGCAAATTGCCTTTTTCAATTCGTCAAACCCTTCTTCCATTTCCTCAGTCCAAATAATGATTTCCTGCTTTACCTGTGCTTTCTTCAGAGCTTGCAACTAGGGCCTTATGTATGAACTGTAATCAAAGACCCATGCTCTTACATAGTTACATAGTCCCATAAATCTCTGCATGTGCTTTATAGTGAGTGGCTTTGCTGTTTTCAAAATAGCCTCAGCCCTCTCAGGAGTAACTTTCTTTCCCTCATGCGAATTTAGCTGTCCTATGTACAGCACTTCATCTTGACAATACTGAAATTTCTCCTCGTCTACTTTATATCCTTTCTCTGGAAGGATAATCATCAGTTGAAATGATTTGCATCTGCACTCTTCCTCAGAGGTGCTACAGACCAATATGTCATCCACGTACTGCAACACAACACTTTCTAAATTAATATTGCTCAAGTCCATCTGCATGACTCTATTGAAAATCGATGGGGACTTGCAGTACCCCCTAGGGTAAATGAATGCTTTTCAGACGACTTTGTCTGAACGTAAATAACGTCGATCTTGCAAGTCTTTATGCAATGGGATTGAAAAAACAAATTTTTCAAGTCACCCACAGTAAAATATCATGCTTTAACAGGAGTATTGCATAACATTGTCACAGGATTAGGAACTGGAGGGAACTCTGCTTCTACAATCTGTTTAATCAGCCTCATAACTTGAATTAGACGCCACGGACCCCTTTCCCTTTTTTAATCGGATAAATTGCGGTTTTACACAGTGACTATGACTCAATAAGATGCCGTGTTCCTTCATAGCAGATATCTTCTTAAAAATACCTTAATCTGCCTCTCGAGCCATGGGGTACTGTCGTGCTTGAGGTAAAATTGCTCCTGGTTTCAATTTAATCTTCACTTCCCCAGCTCCCTTCAATAGGCCTATGCCATAGGTGCCTGTTGTGCATAACGAGACTGGCACTTTCGCCATGACGTCATCAAAATACTCAGGGTGCTTCCGTGCTTGCATCGTTTTCTGAGGAACCTCACGTTTTAATTGCTCTCACTCAATAAGTAATACTCATCTCAAATATTACTTGGTCATCTGATGGCTGACCTCTAACCATATCCTCAACAGTGACGTCAGTCAATCTGTAACCTTCCCCAATGGCAATCACTGTGCACCATTGCCTGCCGTCATGATCATTCCCGTCAAGCAAAGCCATTTCTCCTCACACTATGGCTGCTCTTATTGTAAAGGAAAGATTCGCCCTTCCTCTTCATCCATTGGTATCCTTTGGCCTAAATAAGAATTCATCAGGTATTTTCATAGTTCTGCCCACTAAACCGGGCAGCCATGTCAACAGAATGCGTACCCCATAATGAAAAACATTGGCTTCTAACGATACTCCTCGCATGACCACTTGTCCTGCAAATGCCATAATAAATTCACTCGCGTTTTAAATAATGTATTCCTGGTGTTTGAACACACTATTCCTTCATCAGTGAACAAAATCGTCATGTTCAACTTGGTCATTAAATCTCGACCTATTATATTGACAGGTGTCTGCCTTGAATTTAACAATGGCACAGACCTGTCGTACTCTCCTATAGAAACTGGAAATGTGTCAGTAAAAGGAACTCTGCTTGTATCTCCTGTGAAACCTTAACTATTCATGGCATTTCCAGACATCGAAAATTTCCCCTCTCGTATACATCAGCATGTTGCACCCGTGTCTACTAAAACCGAAAAAGATTTGCATCCTATATTGAGGTCAACCCTAGGTTCCTTTTGAGGATTAGGCGTCGCAGATGGTATCAAACACATCAAGTCTCCCAGTGAGCTGTCCTATTGTCGATTCATCCTCATCCCCATACCTCTGAAAGGATTTCCTCCAACAGTGACACCCCCTATCCTAGGAGTCATTAACTAACCCGTACTCTGTGGTATCTGCATGGGTGACTGCTGTGACTGCCATTGTGGCAGATTCATTGTTGCCTGCTGTGTTTGAAAGTCTTGTATTCTCGGCGCTTGTGTCTGCTGCACTGTTTGATTCTTAGCAAACTCATCTCCATTCTGCTGCGAATATGCAGGCGGGTTTGTAGCCCCCCCCCCCCTCTTGGGAACTGCCCATTCTGCACAAATCCTTGACTTCTACACATACGAGAAAGGTGCCCCGACATACCACACGTCCAACATATAGGAGGAGGTCTCCTAATTTGCCCCTCCTGCATTCCTTGACTATCTTTCTGTGTGTTCTGAAACCCACTTTGATTATTCTGGAAGCTTCTACCTCAAAAGCCTCCCCTTCCCCGAGGTGCAAATCCGCTATTCTGATCGAACTGCCTTTGGTTATTTTCCTGTGGCATGTTCGCTGCTTGCTGTGAACCCGACCCGTCTCCATTAGTCAACATTGCCCCTTCAATGGCGTACTTTGACAGTTTCTTCTGCACCAACTTTGCCTCTTCACCTTTCCTAGCATAGTCTTTCTTTTGATTCTTCTCTTGCAACAGACAGCCTGCAATAAAGCACAATGGTCCACTGTATTTCTGACCATGGCTTCACTTCATGCCCACACATTTCTTGAGCTGCTTCTGCACTGACTCTGGCAGCCCTTGGCACAGTATATGATAAAACACAGGTATTGATTTCCCCCAAGATTCCAGTGTCTCCAAGGTCCAATGCTCTTGGAAATTCTGAATGTAAAAAAGAGGATCATCCCATTCCTGCATCTTTCTTGCCATTATAGCTCTCATATCTGATGTGTCCGGATACAGTATTCTAAGCGCTTACCAGACCGCCGCCCTACAGTTATTGAATTGTCCTCCATCGTGAGCAGTGTTTATCGTAGTGACACTAGAATACCCTGCTCTTGACCAAACGTCATCGGCCCTTTCCCCAAGGATGGCAATCAGGAGACCTTTAATGTCCCCCTTTTCTCTAACTCATGTATCCATTTCCCAGCACCGGAAGTTAAACTCAGGAGTTTACACCTTAAATTAATTATCCTTATCGATCTGTGGCTAAGGTATATAATGTGGCCTAGCTCCTCCCTTTTCTAACAAAGGAAACTGTGAGATCCCAAATTCACATTAGTCTCCCATCGTCTGTCTGTACATAGCAGGGACAATGGTTCTGCTCCGCCTTCTACCTGACAGCGACCTTAACCTGCTCGCACCCGGTGGCAAGTCCCCCCTCTCAACATGGGGTCACCCCCCTCTCACCATAGGGTCACCCTTTAGGTCTACTAGCTGCGTCAATGATTCTGATACCTGAGATTTAGGTAGGTCTAGATCGACCATCTTACTTCCTTATCCATTGAAAAACACCCTTCAGGGACACATGTATTGCCTTCCTCTTACCCACGGAAGGTTGCTCTGTCCTTGTCTGAAATATCCTGTCCCCAACTTGTGTGACTTCTCTCCTCTTCGTCTCTATTCAGAGTCAGTCTATCTAAAGACTGCTCCCTTGGCTCAAAACTACATGAGGCTCCCTCTTTATCGTACAGCTGCATACTCTCGAGTCATCGTTTTTACCCTTTCCTTGCAGCACTTTCTTAGTCCTCATATCATGATGCATGATAGACTTTATCGCTAGCATCCCCAATGCTTCTCGTGTCAAACTCGTCCTCTAGATTTGCTCTTGACAGATCTGCTATTGGCTCATGTGCTGGGAAAAACCTCTTGTCTTCCCATGCCACTACTGGATTAGGATCCATTACTTCCTTTTCCATACGATCAATATCACATGCTCTTTGCCTTCTCTCTCGTTCTAGCTCATCATCAAATTCTCTTTGCTTTCTTGTTTTCCTTTTACCATTTCTTCCTCTTTTCTCTCATTTGCCCTTCGTATTTCTTCATCTCTACCTCTTTGCATTCTTATATCCCTTAATTTCTGTCTCTCCTCCTCCATTCTTTTCCTTTCTAGTCTCTCATTCTTAGATTACCCTCTGTCTATTATCATATTTCCTCTGCTCCTCTGTTCTTTCCTGCTTTCTCAATTGCACCTCTTGATGGAACTGTTTCCGCCTTTGTCTATCCTTTCTTTTCGTTCCATCTTCTTTCAATCTTTCCGCTGTCTTTATCCTTTTTATCATGCTCGTCTCGATCTTCCCATTGCCTTACGTCCTTGATGCTCTTACCCTCAAGTTTGAGCAAAATGTGACCACACATTCATTTGTTCTGTATAAGAGCTAACTTGTCAGTCTCATCTTTTTCTCCTTTCCTTCTCTTTATTTCTTGTCCTATATCTAAGGATGTGCTTGGTCATTCACTTCTCTCTTTATCGCGTCTCTCCTTGTCCCTCGGGACCTGAGAGATTACATCTCTCTCAGTATCTTTCTCTGGGCCCTCATTGCTGCTTTGCGCCGGCGACTCATATGCCGGGTTACTATAACCTGTCGCTGCCTTAAGCTCTCTTAATGGGTACAGCCCATCATCTTTCTTACTATTGCTGTCTGCTTCAGGCACGGCGGGTGGAGCAGAAGGCTCTTCACCCCCCTCTTTGCATACATTAAGTATCCAATCTACAGGAGGCAGCTCTTCTCTCTCCTCCTGGTACATCTTCCAGGGCTCTTAAGCTCGCTAGTCGCCTGTCTTTTTTTCCCATATATGCAGCATGCAAATATGTCATATTCTGAAAAACTGCCTTCAATAGTGATACCCCTTGTGGCCATGGCATGAACATTTTGTCTGCTGTGCCCTTAACCCACTCTGCACAGTACTTTCTAAGCTTGGGTCTATGCTGGACTTTTCATCTTTATCCTATATTCAGGGTTAGATTCCTATTACCTTTCCTTAAACTACATTTTCTCCATTTGTGTTTGGGGTTGTAGCCCAGTCTTTTTGCATTGCAAAGTTTCATTTAGTACACATTTGTCTAATTATAAGGGCCTCAGAACTCTTGTTTCCTCCAATACACAGGTTTTACGTAGGGGTTCTCTGTTCGTTGGGAGACTAGATAATCCCATTTTCCAACGTGCTGCCTTTCCCCCAGCTTGTTGTGGTTCTAGTGAATATCCTAACCTGCAGCATTGTATTAAACATCAAATGCCTCAGTCTGTGATTGGAAACTTTGCTTCCCAGGTTATAGTATTTAGTTTAACATTGATATTTCTTATTCAAAAGTGTTTTAGTAGGTGCTATTGTCCTCACCTTGCTAACGGTCTTTAAACTGGTTTTCTCAACATGCAATGTTTCATTAGATACCAGATTTCTTAAACTACTAGTGGACTTAAAGCAGATTCCTTTGGCCAACCTGCCCCTTTTCAGATATTTTGGCCTTTGACTGCTATCCGCAGCAGCAGGCATAGTCTGTTGCGAGGGATTCTGGGAGTCTTAAGCCAAAATCCATATGGAGTTGCAGGTTGGCTGTTGCTGCCCTAGAGTTAGTTTTCTTATTCTCAACCTTTCTCTGTTCACTCCGACCCAACATGCAAAGTTACATTTGTTCCAGCTTCCTTAACTCACTCTGGTATTTGTTCATTTTCCAAAACCATTTTTCCCAGTTTGCTATGATACTATATAATCGGTTTCCTAGTTTCCAGCATTTGAATAGTTTTCTCACTCTGTTGCAGGACTTTAGACTCCCCTTCCCAAAATACAGCATTTCTTTAGATATTGGCTCTTTTGAGGCTTGGTTTTCCATTATGCAGGGTGACAATAGACCTAAACCTTCTCCGTTTGATATGGACTTTACTGGATTTCCCAAAAAGCAGCAAGACTTCAATGTTCTTTTTTTGGTGCGCTGGCTGATCCCCTTTGACTGTGCTGGTACACTTTGGTAACATCTACTTCGGTTGGCTTTGCTCACTTTTCTTTCTTCTGTACGCATTTTGCAGGTCCACCAACTGTCTCCCACGGTTTGTGTAACTTTTACTGGCTCTGCTTTGATTTGTTTGTCTCTCCTTCGGGATATTCTCTCTGCAGCGACTCTTACTTGCTTTTCACTGTTTGGCTCCCCTTCTGATAACCCTTTGGTGAGTGGCACATTCTTTTCAGGTCTTCAGTGGTTCTGGCATTCCATTTAATTTCTCCTCACTTATGATGCATTTGGGGTTGGTCAAACCCTGAACCTACTCTCTTCTGACTGGGCTGGATTCAGTGGTCAGTGCTCCCGCGTTGCCAGCCTGAAACTTCCCATACGTGGCTTCAGAGGCACTTGTGGCATGGCGCAAGTCAAAGCTTGCCTTTGTTAGTTTCCTCTACATTTTGAATATCATGGACGGTGGACTGGGGGATAGGTCACCTGTAGACCACATGGGAGACTGTTTCAGGCAGATGCTCTCTGTTGTCCTGCATCCAGTGGGATTTGACACATACAGGCTGCTGACCCCACTCTATTGACCTCTGTTCAGAATACTCAGTTTCCTCTCTTGTTTTGAAGGAGGGCGTAAAAGAACTAAAGACCATACCTGCAGGGGAATAGAGCCCGAGACAGCCTGCGGACAGTGGAAGCCTGTGCTGTAACACTTGGCGAATCGATCCTGGAGGCAGGACCACATCAGATACGTGGTGGGCGCCGGTATCCCATAGCTACTAATCCTAGGAGAGCAGAAAGCCAGATGATCCCAGGTCCCCTGACAAGATGCACCGGTGACCATGCCATTGTGGCTTTGTAGCCACCGGAGCGACCACCTCCTTCGAACCCCACTGCCACAACACGGGTATGTGGCCGTTTGGGAGCAAAGGGAAGAGCACAGTGAAGTTCCGAGGCTCTCCAAGAAGGGCACATTTATATCCCACATGCAGCCAGTGAGGCCGGATAGTTCCTGCACGGCTGAGAGACCCAGTAACCCTAGAGGGGGCGTGGCTATTGTTCTATGCCTGCAACCAGTTAGATGGGATAGCCCATATAGGGTTGTTTTTTTTTTTTTTAAATATATTTATTATTTTCCGTATCTCAAGTAACAGGAACATCATCATTCGTGACTGAAAAGCATATCATAAATGACCGGAAGAAATAAATACCCAACTCCCCGCTCCCCTCCCCCTCGCCCCACCAAGACCACGGTAAGAACAAAGTTCCTCAAGAGTTCTAACAAACGTTCCGGTCGGTATCGCCATCTGGTTCCTTCTCAGGTGGCTCAGGATAAAGCAAAGGTACTGTTAGGGCCACCCAACGTTGTAGCTCGTCGCTAGAGTCCAATCTTTGCACCTGAATCGCCGTCTCCCATGCTGCCGTTTCAGCCTTGGTCCATTTTAAAAGGTCGCCCCACCATAAGGATATAGGTGGGCCATGGGGCTTTTCCAGCTCATGGCTATCCGCCTTTTGGCCGTGATGTATGAGGTCTTTGAGTTTATTTAGTGGTTTGTTCTTCCTGCTGCGCTTAAACCTACCCAGGATACATGCCGAGGGGTCTTCCACCTCAATATCAATGTCAATGTCTGCTCCGGCCACTCTTTCCTTTACTCGTACCCAGAACTCTCTGAGCACTGGGCAGCCCCAAAACATGTGTGTCATACCGACCTCGGGTTCGCTGCATTTGGGGCAAAGTTGGGTGCCAGCGCCAGTGAATCTAGATATAGCTTCTGGGGTGAGGTACGCTCTGTTGATTATATACAGTTGGATGAGCTGTAAGCGGGCATTACGGGAGATTTTTTTGTGGTAATGGATAATGTCCCCCCAATCGGAGTCTTCGAAAACAAGGCCTAACTCAGCCTCCCATTTTTTCCGGCTTTTCAGGTCATCCTCGGTAGAGCCCTGCAGTAGGGCTTCGTAGATACGAGAGGTCTCATGGCCGCCTTCAGCAGCGTTCAGGATAATTTCGATGCATACATTTTCCTCTATTTGGTCAGTAGCCTCAGGCCACCTACCACTCAAGGCCTGTGTGACCGCTCTATGCAGTAGAAATTGCCCAGTGGGGAGACCAGTGGCGTCGCAGAGGTCGGGGAAGGCAATGAGTTCCTGTTCTTGGAACAAGTCTCCCAGCATGGCCACACCAAAGGGCTCCCATAGTGTACAAGTCTCAAGGTGCCCCCAAGGTTGGTTAAACATGAGTGCTGCGATAGGGATCTGTGGGGAGTACGGGTCTTTAGGCCCTACCAGCTTACAGGCCTTTTCCCAGAGGCGTGTCCCAAGCTTGGCGAGGTAAGGGCAGTGTTCAAGCGCGCCCCCTCTAGTCCAGAGCAGGTCTCTGAGTAGTAGTTGGGGGAGGGCTGGCTGAAGAAGGCGCGTGTGTATTGTGTCCTCGTCAGCCATCCACTGCACAACATGTCTCAATTGACCAGCGAGAAAATATAGTTCGAAGTTTGGGATCTTCAGTCCGCCCTTCTCGTATGGCCTCTGGAGGGTCTCTAGTGCCACCATGTGTCTGCCACCCCCCCAAAGGAAGCCCCTGCAAAGTTTATTGAGGTCCCTGAAGAACGAGGGAGGGATGTAGTAGGGAACGTTGGTGAAGGGATGTAGTAGGCGAGGGAGGGCTACCATTTTGAGGAGGCCCGCCCTTCCTGCCATTGAAAGCGGGAGCCGGCCCCAAAAGTCCATGGATTTAGAAAGTGAGTCCTTGGCCCTAACAGTGTTAAGGATATGTTCTGTAGCGGGGTTCCTGTGTATAGTTATCCCTAAATATTTGAAGGAGGTTGCTTGCCATTCCAGATCAAGGGGAGGGAGAGACCTGTAACATTCACTGTGTAGTGCAGCTAGAGGGAAGAGGCAGGATTTACTCTTGTTGATTTGGATCCCGGTGTGCTTGTGAAAGCAGTCCAGAGTTTCCAGAATATAAGGTAGGAGGTGTTTGGGGTCCCGAAGGTATAAGAGGGTGTCATCGGCGTACATGGAGACAAGGTGAGTGGCTCCGTTAATATGAATGCCTCCATCCCCGTATTCCTGTCTCAGGTAGGCCGCTACAGGCTCTGCAGCGATGATGTAGAGCACGGGGGACAACCTTGTCGGGTGCCCCTGCACAGGGGCCGCTTTTCAGAGTAAGTTCTATTGGTGCGTACCCTTGCGGATGGGTTAGCATAGACTAACTGCGTCCATTTCAGAAATACAGGACCTATCCCCATTTTAGCCATAGTAGCGTACAACCAGTCCCACCTCACAGAATCGAAAGCCTTGGTGGCGTCCAGTGACGCCACTGCGAGCTTCTGTGGGCTCCCCTCTGTACTATAAATAACATGATGTAACCTGCGCAGATTTTCAGTAATGGAACGTCCGGGGACGTAACCAGTCTGATCTTGGTGGATCAACAAAGGGATCACTCTGCGTAGTCTGTTGGCAAGCAGTGCCGTGAGGATCTTGCAGTCTACATTCAACATAGAGAGGGGCCTATACGAGCCGCACTCGTCTCCAACCTTCCCTGGCTTCAGCAGGGGTATTATCAGGACCTCACTCATGGGAGTCCGGGAGGGAGCCATGCTCGAAGGCCTCGTTATAGACCTTGGTCAATATGGGGGCGAGTGTGTCCTCATAAGTCTTATAAAACTCCCCGGGGAGGCCGTCGGAGCCCGGGGTCTTCCCAGCAGGCAGCGATCTGATTACCATCTTGACCTCGTCAGGGGTAATAGGTTCGTCAAGGGTCTCAGCCATGTGCGAGTCCAGTGTGGGCAGGTTAATGACTTCGAGAGCGTCCTCGATCTGTGTGTCAGAAGGGAGCGGGGTTTCGGAGTACAGGTTACGATAGAAGTCGGAGAAGACCGAGTTTATTTCCTGTTGGGTATGCACGGTAGTGCCGTCGGGTGTGATTATGTGGCAAATTGGTGGCTGGGGGTTTCCCTTTTATAAAGCCACGCTAAGAGCTTTCCTGGTTTGTCCCCCAGGGCGTGGATTCTTTCTGTGTGTTTGGCGTGACTTAATTTGCCCAGGGATTCCCAATGGGTTAGGTAAGTTTGTTTAAGTTCGGTGATCCTACGTAAATAATCAGGGGATGAGTCAGCCTTCGATTCCAGGACCTTCAAGTCACTCTCAGCTTGCTCCAACAGGGTTGTGATGGATCTCTGGGAACCCCCAACCGCAGCAATCATTTCCCCCCTCATAGCTACTTTATATATGCCTCCCAGGTGGTGCTCATGTATTTGACGCTATTGAGGTTAAGTTGCCAATATTCTTCTGAGTTATCCCTAATGTGTTCTCTGAAGACAGTGTCGAGAAGGGCTTCTGCTCTCAGTCTCCATGTGGGAATAGGGGGCCTAGGCGGGAATACCTCCCAAGTAATCAGCAGAGGGGAGTGGTCCGATAGCACTCGCGGCAAATAATGTGCATCAACAAATGCAGATTGATGTGTTTGGCTAAGAAATATGTAATCCAGCCTGGTGTGCACAGTGTGCGGCGGGAAGTAAAAGGAATACTCGCGTTTCTCGGAGTGCTGATCTCTCCAGATATCAGAGTTGAAGCTGTTGGACCAACTTGGACAGGATTTTGGCCGGGGGGGGAGGGGCGGTCGTGTTTAGTGTTGGATCTGTCCCGTGTAGGGTCGAGGGTGCAATTATGATCCCCAAATTATGATTCTGTTCATCTAAGGGGTGAGCCGTGAATAAAGAGAGTGGAAAAAACAGTCGCGTCATGATTGGGTGCGTAGGTGCTAATTAGACACAGCTCTCTGCTCTCAATAGAGCCACATACCACGACCATCCTCCCCTCATTGTCTGATTTGGAGCTAGTAAGCTTAAAGGGGACCGAAGGGGCTATCCATATTAAGACCCCCCTGGCATAGGAGGAGTAAGCGGAGCCTACCAGGGTGCCTCGCCAGGACCTGGACAGGGCTTCGAGCTTCTTAACTGTCAAGTGGGACTCCTGTAGCAGGGCGATGCAGACCTTGCATCTCTTGAGGTAGGATTGAACACATCTTTGTTTAACAAAACTATTCAGGCCTCTAACATTCCAAGTGACGATCTTGACTTTGTCATCCATTGGTGCTGTGTGGGCAGACAGTTGAGGCGATCTGAACTTGAGGTCCGGCTGTTCCAGCTTTGCGTATAAAGAGTTCCTGTGGTCTTGGTAATTTTAGTTCATGGTATCCAACTATAACAGTAAATCCCCGTGTCCGTTCCCCCCTCCATGACACCAACATCCCGTTTCCCACCCCCCAATAACTGTAAACTCCCCAAACTTTGAACAGGTCCAGCGGGGTTTCTCCCGTTATGACAGTCCCGTTTCCGCTCCGTTGGACCATTCATTGGTCTTCGGGTGCCCTACGGGCGGGTAGAACTATCCAGAAAAAAAAAAGGAAAAAGAGAAACTTCAGGGGTCAGAAGAGTGAACGAACTATCCTCGATGTAGCTCGCTTAAGGAATCAATCTTGCTGCATTCAGAGTTTAGCCACGTTGTTCCCATGTGTGTGTGGAGCATGTCTCCATCCGTGGTCAGTTTGGTGTAGCCTGGCGCGGTCTGCGTCCTTTTACTTCGATGTCTGGAAGCTGTATCCCGTCCATCCATTCGCGGGCCTCCTCAGGGTTTTCGAAAAGGAGCGTTCTGTTGTTGTGAATCACTTTTAATTTTGCCGGGTACAAGAGCATGTAGCGTAATCCAGCATTTTTGAGTTTGGCTTTGGAGTAGATAAATTGCGCTCTTTTCATTTGGACCTGAAAGGTGAAGTCAGGGTAAATGGCTATTTTTGCAGAACCCCTTTGAATTTGGCCACCGGATCTGGAAAAAGCTAGGATGGTCTCCCTGTCCTTGTAGTTGAGCACTTTGGCAATTAGTGGCCGGGGTGGAGCACCAGGGGGGGGGGGCGCCTTGCAAGGGATCGGTGGGCTCTCTCGATTGTGAAGCCTTGTGTGAGTTTCCCAGCCCCTATTTCCTGTAGAAGAAGATTCTCTACGTAGTCTGTCGGGTCCGATCCCTCGGTGCCCTCCGGTAGGCTTAAAAGTCTAATATTGTTTCGGCGCCCCTGCCCTTCTGCCTCCTCGGCTCTATCTTCGAGGTTCTTCATCCTTTGCTGCAGTTCATCAATGTCCTTAAGGAGCTGTGTTTTGGCAGGCGTGTTTTCCCGGACCTGTGTTTCAAGTGCGTCAGTCCTGCCTGCAATGGTCCGTACATCCTGACGCAGTAGGCCCAGATCGATGGCCACAGCGTCTATTTTATTTTCCATTGTTCTCTGTAATGCCTTGATGGCTTCGAGGAGTTGGGAATTGTTCGGTTCGTCTGCCACAGCAGAGGGGTCAGGTAGCGCTTCAGCAGTGCTCTTATTGGCAGTGGTTGGGCCAGCGAGCCCCCCCGGCAGTGTGTCTCCATGGTGGTCTGGCTCTGTTTAGATCTCGCCCCTTTTGAGGACATATCTGAGGGGGCACAGGGAGCTTAGGCGTGCTCAAGGTGTGTTGCGTATGCCTTGTTTGTGGGCCACTGAGGCGGCTTACTTAACGGGCCGCGGCGTAGCTGCTCCCGCAGTGGTGGAGTGCCAGAGTTCGAGCCCCGGGGGTGTGTTCTGCCGGGGAATGGAATCGAAGTGAAAGTCTATTATGTCGGTTTATTCAGTGTGCCCTTCCTGTGAGGCAAGCTTATAAACTGGCCAGTAGTTGTGTATGCCCGTGCCTGAGGGGCTGTTAGCATTGGGGTTTTATGTCCAGCACACGGGCAGCAGGTCCCCTTTCAGGGGGTTGGGCTGAATTTGCCTTGGTGATGGGCCCAGCGGGAAGTCGTCATGTGCGTGTTATACAGTAATGTTCCCCCTTGCTGGGCTGCAGTCTAGGCCCTGCGTTCTGGTGACTCCAGGTGGGGTGCTTGCCAGCAACACTGGGGAGATGAGAGAAGGAAGCCCCCCCCCCCGGGTGTGGCCCTAAGCACCGCGTATCATCGTGGCGGGGCTTCACTTGAGTAAGCTCGCGGGTGCGCTCCTGCGTTCCACTAACCTCACTGATCCACCGTTGCTCGGGACCGGGTCAGCACACCACGATGCGGCCTACTACCGTGGCGCGGCAGCACCGCTCTGTTCGTCGTCTTCGGGGACCGCAGTGGAGCACCTCCTACCCGGCAGGGCCGCTCCACGCCGCGGGCAGCCAGCGCACATGGGTGCGCCGCCACAGACAACCCGGCGCGCAGCCCGCACTCCTCGCCTGGTCTCGGGGCATGCACAGGGGCCCCTGTCTGCTCCGCCGTCCCCAGGGGCTCGATCAGCAGTTTTCCTCACTCGTGCGCCGTGTTACGCGAGGTCGCGTACAACGGGCGCCATTTCCAGCTCGTCGTTTCGCTTCCCTGCTGCCTGGGAATTACACTGCGGCGAAAGTGTAGACAGCCCGAGGAATCACTGTAGGTGGTCAGGGCGAATGCAGGCACATGTAGAGACGCTTCGAGATGATTTAGAAGCTTAAAAAGTCGAAATGGCAGCAAATCGTGTACACATCTAGCAGAGCTCAACAAGGACCCGTCTTCTTCACATGGCGGTTAGCCACGCCCCCCCATATGGGGTTAATGGCGAGGTAAGAAAGATCAAAATACTCTGGAGAGGTGAACTTTTAGCTAAGACCCCACAAAGGAGTAAGACTCGAGAACCAGGCAGTCTCCAGGACCAGAGAGCCCAGCCAAAGCTGAGAAACTGAGCGACCCATCATAATAATTTTCAATGAGGGATGAAATCAGAAGGTCTGGGCTACACTGAGAAAACAAATCCGATGTAAATTCCTTGGAGGGGTGAGCAAGAGACATCACGGAGCCTGAGGTGCAAATCCTTTTGTGGCACACACATGACTGAACTACAAGAACAACTTTGTGAGTGGAGTAGAACTTTGGTGAGCGGTTTAGGAGCCCCTTATAGAGTGGAGCAGAAAGCTTGTTTTTGAACTGTACCTGCAGGCTGAGCCCTGAACCACTAGGAAAGAACTGGAAATACAATTGAACGGGATGGCAGGGTCCCGTATCAGCCGACCGAAGCCAAGAGGGGAGTAGGATACGTCTGTAGGATAACTTGTGGATAGAACATTATGTTCCCGTATAAATTGTTCAACCATATTAAGTATGAGAATAGTGAAGACTATAAGCAGAGTCCATAAGCGCAATCGGGCGGTAGTTACTCGCGTCTACAGGGTTACCTTTTTTGAAAATGGGGATAATCGGGGAAGTAAGCTAAGATCTAGGTATGCAACCTGCAAGAAAAATATTTTAAAATTTTAGTTGGAGTATACCAGCCCAAAATAATGGATTGGATTTAAGGACACAGGCAGTGATCCCATCAGGGCCTGGAGCCCTAGTGTATTTCAAATGGTTAATTGCGGACACTATCTCAACTGTTGACCAAGTAGTATGTAAGAAAGATTGCAACTTAATTGTTTTAAATCCATAGGAACCGAATTTAAAAGGAAGCAGATATGCTGATGAAATAAATTCACACCATTTCCTTGAGGAGATGGAGGTCATACAGTTCGCCACAGGCAAAAAGGTCTCGTTAAACATTCGCAAGATGTTTCTAGGATCATACTTATATATACGCATGATCATAGCTTGATTCAGGGCTAGATATTTCGGTTCCATGTGATGATTTCGCCGCAAAGATATTGCGATGCAAAAATATTGCCATATTTTTGCGCCGAAAATAACACATGGACCCTTCGGGGGACCCCCCCGCAACCCATGCATCTTTTTTTTATGTGCGGGGGACACCCCCACACCTAATATTTTCGCCACCAAAAATATCGCCTCTGGCCGTTCCCGACGACCATATGTTTGGCGATATTTTTGCTGGCGAAAAATATTACCTGATACCGATATTTCTTGCGATGAACTATCTTAATGGTATTCCGATAACGCATTGTCTTTTTTTATGAAGAGTAAATTCATTAACTGGAATAGCTCACTTTTTTAAAAGTTTTAAATCTTTGTTCTTAGCCCGCTTTAATTTCGAAATTTGCTCTGAATAAGCATGCGTGTATGCTGTGTGAGTATTAGCTTTATAAGAGGTAATTGTGGCCAACTCCTTATGAATTATAAAGTTATTATAAGCTTCAATCCCAATGATGTTTGCTTTAGAACATCTTTTATTTTGTTTGTGATAAACAGAAGTACGTAAGGCATTATTCAGACAGACACACAAACTTCGATTCCAATTAATGGAATGAACCAGATGCCGTATTTCCAACAGGACCAGATCCAAAACAACCTCACAGTAGCTTATAGAAGTTGGAAAGAGAGGGGTAATAGAAATAACACAATGATCACTGAGCCCTACATAAATGATTTCACAAGTTAAGTCAGAGTTCAGAATGTTAGAAGAGACAAAAAAGAAATCAATTGTTGAATAGGCATTCATCCTGTGCCAAGTAAAGTCAATGGCTCCCCTTTTGTGGGGCACCAACCCCACGCCCCAAGAGGCAAAGTATTTGACCCATCTCTGACCTCTCGGATCGTGGCGTTGCGTGTTACGAGGTTGATAGTCATTCAAACAACACACATTAAAATCACCACCTATTATCATAATGCAATTAGGGTTAGATATACAACTAGTTTCAAAAATGTCATCGCAGATGTCGATAATTGCATCTAAGTTGTTAGATTGATAACTAGCATAAATACAGAGCACTAACAGAGTCTCATTGGAGGAGTTTGACAAGAAAACTTCCAACGCTACAACAAAGGAAGAGCAATGTATCGGGGTGGCAGAAAAATTCGGTGAGTTATTTACCAGAATAGCCAGACCCCCCACTCGGCCGACCAGCGCCAGAAGTGGCAAGGGCACAATACACCGTGTATCCATCAACAGATAATACCCTACTCAACATGGTTTCTTGGAGTAGGATAATTGAAGGAGCATCAAATACTGTTGGTGTTCATAGGGCTGCTTCAAAATTCTTGTAACCACATACATTCCAACTATAAAAGCTCAAACCAGTTAAGCTACGGTTTGGATTTAGCATATTGCGCTTCCAGTATAGAATTCAATAGAGTACCAATCCAAGACCAATCTTTGATGTTAGCAGCCATGGGAGACAGCTGTGCTAACATCTCCGGGGGACTGGAGTCCGCCAAAGTGTTGCCAGGTGCTTTCAGTGGAATATTTGATGGTATAGGTATACTACTCTAGAAAGGGATGAGCTTGATCTATGTTTTCAAATAAGATCCTCTGAATGCCCAAAGTCTCTAATTCTACTCTTAAGTCCCAAATGTGTCTCAAAACAATTAGAGATAGACTGGGCAATCATCCTTAGGTTGTTTTCAGTGAAGAGCTTAACCCACTCAATATCATCTGTATGCAGACTTCGCTACATCTGGATCCTATTAAAGGTTTTAAATAGAAAGGCGCGATTAATACATCCCTCTCCATTTAGCTCAGGATTACTGATCCATCCAAAAATAGGTAGGGTGTGTTCTCCCAAGATCATTGTTTCATGGCTCTGGCTTGCCTGAGTATCTGATACAGGTGTGGAAAGATCCCTTGATGGCGACTCGGGACATGCAGGCCCAGACTGACCTTTAACATCTTCCACTGTAACCCCTTCATTGGGCAAGTTTGATTGTTTCAAGTATTGGGCACACACTTTCATAGGAAGCGGTTTGTTCACCGACACATCAGATTTGGAGGTAGTCTGAACAGATCCTGTGTTACCATGAATTAATGGATAGAACGAGGATAGCTGAGACTGCTTACAAGTCCTGGCATCAGCAGAACCACCCTCCAATTTCATTAAGCCCATAGAGGGGACCTCGATGAGGTTAGAATTTGCAAGTGGGGGAGGGGCATTTCTCCCCGTTAATACAACTTTTTTAGGTACCGGTAGTTTAAATTGGGTTTTAGACAAAGTCCCCTTAGACAAGTGCACAGTCGAGTCTTTAGTATATGTGTCTGATACTTGAAGTGCGTGCTTACTCACAGAATTTAATTCAGCTAAATCAAGACTGGGATCCTCAGCCGGTATGTTACTTAAGTGTTCAATAGTATCTACAAGGTGGAGAATTTCAATCAGTGTCTGGTATATTTTTAGTTATTAGTTTGTCTTTTTTTTTTTTTTTTTTTTTTTTTTAGCAAGTTTGTTCATCGCTTTATTATGCAAGCGCCGTTGTTTACGTGAAAAAAAAAACAGCTGTAGACCGTTCCGGACAGCTTTCTAAATTCAAGCTGGAATTGTGGGAAGAAGGCTCCGGATCAACATTCATTAAAGCCTGTTGTTCCTCAATGATATTGGTAAGGACAGTTGGAGTATGTGGCATCTCAGTGAAGACCTGCTCAGTATCTTCAGATTTTAAACCAATATGACTGGCCAATCGACCAACTACAGACGAAAGATGAGCCAGCATAGCCTCCAATTTCCTCAAACCAGTACCTGTCTCACAAGAGACTTCATGGGAGGCCAATCCAGCCTCCTCATGGATCGCTAACTCAGATGATCCTGGAGGGAGAAGTGAATGAGCATAGGAACGCCGACCAATTATAGATATATTTCCTGATAAATGTGTTTGAACAGTTTTTGCTGTACAGATTGAATCAATCGTTTGTACATAAACATTAGAGGTGTTTGGTACAGTTTTGACCTCTCCTACACATTTATCTACGACATTTTTATTCATTAAAGACCCCACAAGTAAGCCCTCCATTTTACTGAGTTTAGAGAGTATTTCAGCATTTATGTTTTGCTGAGCTCTCAATTCAGCATGTGTCAAATCATGGCCTTTGTCCTAAGGATTCAATATTCTAGTCATTACCGGGAATTGCTGATCATTATATTCTAATTCTTGGCCGACAGAGGAAGTGCCCATACAGTCAATATGCAAGGCCTCTTGACAGCCAGGCAATAGCACACCTTGACCCTTAGGGCTAGAGCAAATATTAGGCATGTGCACGGTTCATCGTTATAGGTGGCAGACATGACGTCAGCTGATTGGCGAGGGGCCATAACGCAGGAATGCTGGACAGTGGCCAAGATATCCTCCGTTGGAGGCTTTTTTTAAAATAGACTCTTGCTATGATGCATATGTACATTATTAATGCCCCCAGCTCTTCCAGAAGTCAGTGTGGAGGGACCAAGAGAGAGCCTTGTACGTTTACCAAGCTCATCCAACACAACCAGCGCCATTGTTGTGAAATATAATACATCCACTCCAACAGAAGCTGCATTACCAGAACGTGCTTTAACATCTATGTCAATTTCATGCATACTCAAAAAGCTATGCTGAAAAGAATTGTCGTCCAGCATGTCCTGTAAAGGAATAGAGCCAGTAGCAGTTGGCACAAAGGTGGATACCAGGGCAGACGAGGTCACCCCCACAACGGGCAAACTCACATCACATTGATTGACCATTCCTGTGTCAGGAGTACCTGACAATAAGAGAGCTTGAGGTTGAACATCGGCCTTAGTGGGGGCATCAAGCGTAGTATTACCAAGGATCACAGACCTTGGTGTAGAAACATGATCGGACGTACATCCTGAAAGCATATTGTGAGAGAGCTTACCGCTACGTAGCCCAGCAGACATTTTGGAAAGGCCTGTGTTCGATCCACACAATATTAAGAATTTTATCTTGTCCAAGAATACAAATATTTAGCATATGAAGACATGAATAAGGCAATCAAAGGGTATAATATTAGGGAGATTGCAGCCTTACTAGATAATACACACTGAATTTTTAGGCAGCCACACTCCACACCCAAACAGCACTTGTAGGCACTTCTGGGGTGCGCGCACCACGGGTGCGCGTACCCGTGCCGTTATGTGCAGTGCCGTCTGGGTTGGAGGCGGGGCGGAGGAAGCCTCAGGCATGTGACGTGTCCTGCAGAGAAAGAAGATTCAGTTAGAGACAGGAAAAGAGCGTGCCTTAGCGCAAGAGCTTCCCCAAGTCCAGCTGGCCACAAGTAACAGGCGCAGGCGTAGGTACAAGACCAACAAATAAGGGTAAGAGCCTAAAGTAACAGTATTAAAGGCTAAGTAAACCTACAATGCAGGCAGTAAGTCCAGAAGTGAAATCCAGACAGCTTGCGGCAGAATAAGGAATGTTGTCCTTCCTCTTACCGACTCAAGGTCGGATAAAGCCCACACAAGTCCGAAAAGGCACTGGACAGTTTGTCAGGGGACGTGTCCAGCAAACAGCACTTGCAGGCACTTCTGGGGTGCGCGCCAATCTTTAAGGAAACGGAACCACCATCACAGAGGTGTGATTGAACAGGCCTTTCTTTAATTTAATTAATCTGAGCATGTCTATGTAGGAAGAATAACAGAATGTGGTGAAAGTAGTTCAAAAGGCTCTCAATATATAAAACATAGCGAGGCATTGAGGGAGGCCATAGAGCAGTGGTCTTCAAACTTTTTGACCCCGAGCCCCCCTAAGAAAAGTCTCCGGCCCAGTCCCCCCCTATACACATGGACTCCAAAATTGTGCTTGGTTGCGAACGGTTATCGCGCGCCGGAGTAGAATGGTGCCCCTAACGAAGGAGTGCATGCCAAACGCCACATTGTTTCAAAATCATTGCTTGCAATGATTCAAATCAGATAAGAGAACAAATCTTTGTGAACAAAGCATTCGGATTATTTTGCTATAATACAGAGGACTCGACTAAAAATAGTGTTGGATATTTATTTCACACAAACGAAAACAGCCAATTTTGCTGTCCTGTAGTAACATTTGCTATGCAAGTGCTGTAACAATGTGTTTCTCAAGTACAACAACATACTGTCAATGCTGTCACTTGCAAGTTGGACAGTGGCATACTGGAGAACTAGTGTGAAGGGTGGGCCTGCCTTTCACCAGCCAGCCTGTCCATATTGGGTTCTATTTTTGCATTAGCCAACTGCAGGTTTTCTTCTACCTCCAGCTTTGACTGATATTTTGTCTTTAGGGCTGCAAGTGCAGAGAACCCAATTTCACACAGGTATGAGGTGCTGAAAGATAACAGTACATTGATTGCAGAGTTTCCAACTTTATCGAAATGTGCAGACACATGTTGCCAAAATGCACCCAAAGACAATTTTCTGAATTGGCTCTCTAGTAGGCGGTCACTTTGGAGCTCCATTAGTTCCTCCTGGTGTTGTATTGGGAGATGGGCTCCTACGTCTGCTAGGAAAGGCTGAACCACCCAGTCATTCATGTTGAAATTGTCCTCTGGAAAGTACTTTTCAAGACTGATTCTGAGAGCATTTAAATGGTTTCCAATTACTTCAGAAACACATGAAAGATCATACTAAATCCTTCCCGATAACTCTAGTAGAAAACTATAACAATGCCATAAAGAAAGGACTCGACATCATTGCACCTCTTAAACTGCAAAAGAGCAAACAGTAAGCCCACCTGAACACCTGGTTCACCCCACATCTGAAAGAACTTAGATTGCACAAAAGGAAATTCGAAAGCCAATGGCGCAATTCCCCTACAGAAGAGAACAAATCACAACTTAAACTTTGTGCAAACAACTATAAAAAAAGAAATTCTTCTCACAAAAAAGAATCTCTTCAATGAAAGAATCGAAAAATCTAGCTCCGACACCAGAGAACTATTTGCCATACTAAGGGAACTAGAAGCCCCCATACCCCCACCAGACAATATAATTAAGGACAAAGTATGGTGCACCAGCGTCCAAAACTCTCCAAACTAAAATCGCATTGAAAAAAAGACTCCCTCACCACCAATGAAGCATCTCCCAGCAACCACGTCAAAATAACCAACCCTCCAGGCCAGAATCTCTTCAGATTCACCAAAATATCTATCCCAGAAACAGAAAGAGTTATAGCCTCACTTAAACCATCTAACTGCAAAGGCGACAACTGCCCCCCCCCACCCCCCTCCCCAGATAATCAAGGATGCTGCAGGGACCTTGCCCCCTTTATAACCAAGCTGATTAACGCATCCTTCTCCTCCAACACCATACCAAGTAACCTCAAAGAATCTTGGGTCCTGCCTCTCCTCAAGAAGCAAACCCTAGAACCTGCTATTCCCACCAATTACAGGCCCATCACCACGGTGCCATTCCTGTTAAAGATAATAGACAGAGTAGCATACCTGCAAATTGAGCAATATCTTGAAACTCACAAACTATTAGGCACCCTCCAATTGGGCTTCAGACCGCAGCACGATACCGAGACAGCCTTAATCGATCTTAAAACCCAGATCAATGAGATTAACAACAAAGGGAACAGTGCCATGTTGATCCTCCTCGACCTGTCGGCAGCATTCGACCTGGTGGATCACGCAGTCCTGTGCGAACACCTGGCCACAGCTGCCCACTTCTCGAAAGAGGCCGTAGCCTGGATCCTTTCATTCTTGGACAACCGAACCATGAGGGTCTTCTCTACACTAGCCTCAGCAGACCCCATTAAAATAACTTGTGGGGTACCCCAGGGCTTTTATGTCTCTCCCACCCTCTACAACATCTTTACCAAGCCCCCATTTGACAAGTTGGACAGACTGGGTGTCTCATATACCAGTTATGCAGATGACACCCAGATCCTCATTCCCCTTTCGGGCAACTTTGTTTCAGATATGGCATTGGTAACAAAATATATCTCATCATTCAGGCATGGATGGCCACACACGGCTTATGCCTGAATGATGAGAAAACCGAAATCCTGCTCCTCGGATCCAATACCAATCTAAAAAAACTCAGTTCCAACTATAAGGCCTTCAACATTGATGGCAACACCATCACAGTGTCCAAAACAGGGAAAACGCTAGGCTTTCACCTTGATGCAACCATCTCACTAAAAAAACAAGTCAACTCACTAGCATCCTCCACCGCCTACACATGCAAGCTAATCACAGGGCAAGTAGAGCCTTCCTCACCCAAGCTAGCTGCATCATCATAGCCAACGCCCTAATACTATCCAGACTGGACTATTGCAACACCATGTACCTAGGAGCCAACAAATACATAACCAACAAACTACAGACACTACAAAAGAATGCTCTCAGAACAGCCCTCAACCTACCCTCTAAGGAACACATCTTCAACAAAAGGAGAGAACACAAATGGCTCAAAATCTCTGACCGCATCGCTCTCAAAACAGCATCGCTCACTTACAAATGCTTAAACAACACAGCCCCCCCATCTCGCATCCAGAATAAAGAAAAAAACCTCCACCCGCCCCACCAGATTGATTAACTCTTACTGCCTGCAGGTACCCAATTTCAGACTAAAGAAAACCGGCAGCAGTAGCTTCCCTGTCTTGGCAGCCCAATACTGGAACGCCCTCCTGCTCAACATTAAGACAGACCAATCCTACTATAGCTTCAGGCGAAACACCCTCACCTGGTTGCGGGCTAATGATCCTCATGACTAACCCTGCCATCTCATCTGCCCATGCCGTTGTTCTAACCTGACTGCCATGCACAGCTTTAAATATGTAAATATGTAAGTGCAACCAAACTGCCCCTATGCACAGCACTAAATATGTAAATATGTAAGCATTTGTTTAACTATATGTATATATGTACACTCCACGCAATGTAATGCTATGCCTTTTTTTTTTTTTTTTTTTTTGTTCTTTGCTCATGTGTGCCTTATCCTGCAACTAAGTTTTTTTGTAATCCTATCTTCCTGCCCTCTGTTGCGCCCTGTTACCTCTGGGTTTTGGGTGCCATACTAAATAAATAAACAAACAAATACTCCGTCTCCTCAAGAGCATCTTCTAATGATGGGAACGCATCGGCAATATCAACCCTCCTCCAAAGCTCCAGCTTCTTCTTGAATGCCGATATTTTTGCATTCATGGCAAATGATACGGTTTCTGTGCCTTGCAGGGAGAGGTTTAGAAAATGTAGCTTTTCGAAGATGTCACCAAGGTAAGCCAACAGTACAAGCCAGCGTGAATCACACAGAGGCTCTGCTTTTGTCTGGTCTAAACCCAGGAGAAAGTGTCTCCCTTCGTTTCTGAGTTCATAGATGCGATTTAAAACCTTTCCCCTGGATAGCCACCTGACTTCTGTGTGAAACAGCAAAGCATCATGGTCCTCTCCCATTTCTGCACATAAGGTGGCAAACAGACGGGCTCTTGTGAGGTGCATCTTAATAAAATGTACAATCTTTACAACAGAAGTCAAAACTTGTGAGTTCATGCCCCATATTGCGCACAGCCAAAGCTTCCCGGTGTATCATGCATTGTGTCCACACAATATGTGGAGCTACTGCCAATACTTTTGCTTTTAGCCCAGCTCTAGCACCACACATTGAAGGAGCACCATCCGTGCAAATACCAACACACGCCTCACACTTTAGGCAGTTCGAACTTAGGAAGTTGTTTAAAATGTCAGAGTTGAGGTGCAGTTGCTCTACACTTAATTGGCTTACAAAACAAGAAGTTCTCCAACATCTCCTTTCCATGGCAGTACCTCACATAGGCAATCAAGTGAGCCTCATCCATCTGTAGGGCGAACTGGCTGTCTTTCAAGCGCAATATCAATTCTTTACTGATCTCAGAGGACAGGTGAGCAATACGGCGGCAAATTGTTGTCTGACATAGGGATACATTTGCATTTCTCTGCTGCAATTTCACCAAGCATAACCCGGTTGACAGCGAGAATGGTTGGGAGAATCGCTTTCTCAGCATCTGTAAAAGGCTTCTTGTTTTTGCCAAGAAAGTACGCAATGTGGTAAGATGCTTTCAAAGCATTTGCAGGTACAGAGGACACGTATTTAAAAGTCTCTTTTTGCTTTTTCATGTCTTGCAACTGCCGTACAAAGAAATCCCTCGTCTTTTTTGCTAAATCGGCATGTTTGGTTTCCAAATGCCGCCTTAATTTTGTTGGCTTCAGGCTGTCATTTGCTAATGTAGCTCCACAAATCACACACTGCGGCTTCACTTCCCCAGCAACTGTGATCCATGTGAACCCAAAGTCCAAATAAGAGTCATCATATTTCCGTGTTTTTGCATTTCTTTTGTCTGTTCCCACCTCTCTTTCTGCTTTACGTTTCAGATCCCTACCATCTTTGGGTACTAGAAAACGATCCATCGAGAAAAGGAGCCTGAACCTGCCGAAACATTGCAAATGGTTTTAAAAAATTAAAAATGCACCCCAAAAAAAGCGTCAAAATGGCAAACACCACATGCAAATAGTTAAACTGAGCCATGTGAAAAGGTTGGGGTTGGTGGGAAACACCCTGTGCAAAAAAGGGTCCAAAATATGGGGTGGGGAAAAAAGGAGAGGAGATTTTAAAAAGGCAAAAATTCCCAAAAAATGGTCTCAAAACCATGGGAGTGGGGGAGGGAAGCCCCACGCAAAAATGGGTCAGAAACACTGGTTGGATTAAAATACATTGTTACAAGACACAGAAGACTTCCTATTCAGATCATGCAGGCGTAGCTCTAATTTCTTTTTGAAGTGTGGTCCCGGACTAGGTTGCAGGCGCAACCTTGCACAGGGTTGATATAAAACATCAGCATATGTACTCATCCCATGGCACACAGGGAAAATAAATTCTTACCTGCATGACTGGGCAAGTGCTTCACTGGGTTATTCTTGCTGGAACACAGGTGGTTTGGTTGATAGACTGACGCTTGGAGCAATGCTGCTGCAATGAAACCAGAACAGTTACTCAAGGTTACATGGAGCAGTGCCGCTGCAATGAAAACAGAACAGTTAGTCAAGGATATATGGTCTACCTGAGACTTCAAATTAGGTTTAGATGAGCAGGCGATAAACCCAGCTCTCGGGTAAAATGCATCAGAGATAGGCACAGCCCCAGAAATAGATAGGGTTCAAATCCCTGATTCGAATCCCTGACCCTCATGGCACTGACACCCCTGCCCCCCAGACGTCCGTCCTACCTACTCTCAAACGGCACTGGCACCTACCAGGGAAATACAAATATCGGAAGATGGGCAGGAAAGATCTGTCAAAGTATGGGAAGACGAAGGTCTTCTGGCGCAAGTGCTGCAGGTCGGGTGGAGGACGGAAGAGGACGGAAGGTGTTAAAGCAGAGGTGGGGAGGCATCACTGTTAAAGACAGGCTTTCAACATGCTGAGCAAACTATTGTTCCCCAAGTGGGTGTCTTACATTTAACAAAAAATAATTTTCCAACTCGAAAGGCTGCTTAAACTTGCATTCACTAGTTTGCCTTGAAGCGTGAATTTGTTTTGCAAACCTGCAAATAAAATCATAAGCAATGGTGCCCACATGCCTGAGCTCAAAAATCGGTCTGTGTTACGGTACATTGGTATAGGCCAGTGCCTTAAGTGGGCCGGGGCTAGCCAGGGACAAGCCCCGGCAGTCTCCAGAATGGGCTCCCGCTGGTGCCCACCCCTGACTAGCTCCAGCAGCGCTTTTTTTTTTCTTCTAAATTGATGTACTGACATCTACAAGCAGCCTTGTAAACAGCGGACTCACCCGCCAAGCCTCCTGCACGCCCATTAGTTTCAATGGGCTCGCACCTGCCAAAACCAAAACATACCTCTCAACTCACCCTCCTAATGTGAGTGCCGCAGAGGGAGAGGGACGCAGGGGGGACCATTTCTGTATTCATAACGCGGCTCCCCCGTGGCAGATTGCTGGAGCACAGCAATCTGCCACGGGGGAGCCACGTTATAAACACAACACCGGCAAAGCAGTTTCGGTCCCCTGCTCGCCTCCTCTCCTCCATGCCCCCTAATGTGGGTGCCGCAGAGGGAGAGGGGCGCAGGGGGGACTGCAAAGGGGTGAGTATTCACTTACCTCTCACGGGCAGAGGGGAAGACGGGACACAACGCAGCCTGGACGCGCGATCCAAATGCAGGAAAGCACGCGTCCAGGCTGCATTTATTTCCTGTTTCATGGCCTTGCCCCCACCACATCGCACTAGCTGAGCATGGGAGCCAGTGGCTTCCCATTGCACGTGCTCAGTTCAGTGCAGCAGAAAAAAAGAAAAAAAAACGTATTACTTGTTTTTCAATAAGGCATCATGCGCCCCCCCCCCCCCCAAGGCATGTGGACGCGCCCACCAAAGAGGGCGCACCCCACAGATTGAAGACCTCTGCCATAGAGGAATGTAGTGTAAGCATCTCAGGAAAGAGAGGGGGCTAATTTGCCTACAAACGATGCAGTGCTCATTTGGCCCTGAACTGGAGTTGAACTTCCAGTGGTGACTGATGGGTGGTGCCATGACATTTGCGACTTAGCTGAGATAATATATTCTACTTTAACATTTCAGGTGCAAAGGTTTTTAAAAGCCTTTATAAACCCATCATAACTTTGTTTGTGTCAATGTACTGTACTGTGCAAGGTACTTACTGTACTGCAAGGTGAAACCAACAAGAAATGTCTAGTGCAACTGACCATGTAAGCCACCCCGAGGGATATTAATTTGAGGTTTTTATATTGCTCTTTATGGCAGAGTCCAACCTCTAAGCATAGATCTGGGTATTGTATCCTTTCTGTGCGGTGTTGTCTTGCTTCCAAGATAAACACATTGCCCCAAGCTAAGCCCCAAGACTATTGAGGGCAAGATTGTAAAATTGAGTCTCCAGCGCTCTGGCGCTGGCATCCTATGGAATATCTGAGTGAAATATGATTCAATGCTTTGGGTTTAGATACTGCACCCTCATTTCAGACAGGTTGGACTGACAAGATGGTTTCCCCTGAACCTTGTACCTAGCTGTGTCTTGGCACCTATTTTCTACCTTTACATGGCTGACTTGCCCGGGGTCTGGAGTGAAATTTAAATGTTGACCGAGATGTGGCAACTCCCTTATTTATTTGATCACAATCTGATGCTTCTAAATGTATTGGGACCACAATAGATGGGCCCATTCGCAAATTACGGTTGAACAATATGCTTAAAAAGAAAATCTTATCCAGTGCTGCGTGTTCCCCTGTGGAAGAGAGGTGCTGCTTATTATGTATCTATGTTCTTCAAATCAAATGAACAGCATTTGTTTTACTTTACAAAGCATGCTAGAGAACAGACAGGTACAGTAGGACAGCATTTTTGGAATCATTTTCTGTACATCTATACCTTTCGTGTGGGGCCACAGGTAAATTATTTTGTCATAAAAACAAGTTTTGCAGATGTTTTCCTGAAGAACTATGGATGTCCTAAACGCATTGGATTAATACTTTTGTTTACACGCCAGATCGGAGTACCTAATTAAAGTATCTCTCTGAATATGTTATTTAACAAAGGACTGTTTAATTTAAGAACATGTATGCATATTAAGCAGCATTTTGTTTTCCGCAAGGCACCACATAGGATTGGGGATGGTTTCCTTGCACTTAAAAAAAAAAAAAGTAAAATGTAGATGTTCCCCACCAAAGCTAGGCTGCCAGCACATAGAATTACTGGTGTTCACCAGCAACCTAATACTGTACTCTCCAATGATTAAGTTACCTGAGGCAGAGCGATGGATTGATTTAGAGAAATGGACCTAAATATTAGCTACCCTAAACCTAGGGTAATGTCTTTGGGTACAGGATCCAGTTGAAGTTGCAAACATTGGCTCAATTGCCCAATTTCTAGTGATGGAGCCAAGACGAATGTTCACTTAACATCCAGTGAGGTGAGTGGTGTTTCCCTTTTGGAAAACAATTGTTAATTGCAGCCATAAATTGTCTGCCCTTGTGGGTTTTGCTTACAAATGGGATGAGCTATCTTTACAACCACTACTGAAAGCCTAAGATGAACTAGTGATCTTGTTTGGTGCAGAAGCCATGCTTCCTGATGGCCTGCAGTTGCTGACTTGAATGAATGTTCTCTGTGGCGGAAGGCCCACGGCCTGACTTGGAGTATGCCTGTCAAGTTAATCAGACTACAGTTGGTGGCTTCGGTCTGTGCTTGGGATATGCTGGAATGTGGTAGAATTGGGTTGGCAGACAACGCTGTCTTGTTGAGAACCTATCTTTACCTTGGGCAGAGTTTAGAGCCACTGTTTCAGTGGGCCATTCCTGCTGATCTTAGTTTGGTTAAAGCCATGTTCTAAAGCATATCCTACTTACTTGGGCTCCAGTTAATGCGTTGACCTGATCAAGGAAAAAAGTCTGCTCGAGTTTCTTGAAGACCCGTAGGTGAAAGAATTCCCATTGTGTTGTCTGCTTTGAATTGTAATGGTTATTTCCATACTAGCCTCTCGTGTTTTTTTTTGTTGTAGGCTCCATTTCAGTTTTGAAAACTATTTTGTTGTTGGAGACTTATAAAAACCCTATCCCTGCAGCTGTGCTTGGGGGAGAACCAATCTATTTCTCTGACAAGCTTGTGACTGTTACCCTGGGTCCTTGGAAAAGAAGCACACTGCTTCCCACAGTTTTATCAATGAACTCTTGTTCATGCTGTTCTTTTGGCAGGCCGGTTTCCTTTTGCGATTACTGTACCACTTGTCTTAACACTGTGTGGGGTTTGTGAAAACATCATCTGACAATGTTTCTCAACCCACTATTAGTATGGATGCAGAACACCCTGGAGGCGATGACTTGTGACTGAAACTAATGTTGTAGCGTTTTTTCTTCAGTATTTTGCTTTGTATTACAATGGTGGGTCTTAATGAAGTTTTGTGGCAAATGTTTGTGTGAGTGTGTGTGCTTGTGTAAGTCCATTTGAGCCAAGTCACACATTCCACAACGCCACCTAGTAGCCATGAAGGTGTTGTGAAAACATGGCAAAATGCTCCAACTGGATGTGAACATCCAGTGATGACCACTAGGTGGCGTTGTGCAATGTGTGACTTACCTCAAATGGACTTTCCTACTGTCATATTTCAGGTGAAAGGTTTTTTTTTCCAAACCTTTTTAAACCCACCATAACTTTCTTGGTTGTGTGTATATATATCGAAAATAGCCACCCTATAGTTGAGGTGAGTCAGACTCCCATAGGAACCCCATCAAATTCTATTGTCAATAACCACCCCCCCACACCCCCACCCAGACTGCAAAGTTTTGTAAAGCAAAGTTAAAAAATAAGCAAGTTTTAAGAAGACAACAAAAACACTTTTTCCAAAGTTGCAGCCTACTTCCCAAAGAAGGACAATTTTGAATTTTACCAAAGCACACAGCCCAAAGCACACAGCCCAAACTGCAGGACGGATTTGTAATAGGTCCGAAACAACTTGGGCATGAAGCGTTAACTCGCGATCCATGCTTGGTTTGAGGGTTATTCCGTGCAGTAGTCATTTAATTATATTTGACAGAGTAGGGGTTGCCCCTTCTCAAAAATAGATGGCTATATCTCAGGGATCTACCCAAAACTGGCTGTTTTTAGAAATTAAACCGCCACCATCTTGTTTTTCTCTCCATTTGAGAGATATTCGAGGTTATAGCCGAGGATATGGTAAAATAAAACGCAGGGGGAAAAAAAACAAATTTGAAGGTCAAACACACAAATTCCATTTGTGTGTGGGGGGGGCAGAGGGTGGCTAGAGGGCAACAAGTGAAATTTGTGAGTTGGAGAGGGTCTAGGGACTGAGTTTGCAACACAAAAGCTTTCTTTAACCTTGGCTATAAACTCGAATAGCCGACACACAAACCATGTTTTGTGGGTGGAGAGGGCAGGTGAGGTGAGCCCATCTGGAGAGTGGGGCAAGCTGGCACTTGGTGAGGGCCTGGGGGGCAGCAAAGCATTTTTTGTTCTGCTTTTTGGCATATATTTGCCGCTATAAAGGACTAAGAATAGCCGAGTGTATGTGTAATTCAGTACCCGCGGTTATAGTTTAAAAAAAAAAAGATAATTTTATAGTTGGTGACGTCGGGGGTGAAAAATCACTGGCCATGGCCAGTGACACGATTGCCATCCAAGTATCCCATCCATGTGGTAACCAGGACAGACCCTGCTTACCTTCAAAGTGAGGAAGAGGAGCCAGCCTCCTCAGGCCATGTTGCCCGATGAATGAGCCAAAGTTACAAGACCACTTAGAGAAACGGGCCCTTTTCCTGCTTTGAAGCTAAGCAGGGTCAGTCCGACTGGAAGCTAAGCAGAGTCACTCCTGGTTACTGCATGGATGGGTGACTGAATGGGCATCCAAATTATATATGTTTTAAACCGTGCTAATGTCGGTTCCCTGAATATTTTGCACTCGGGGACCATTTTATTTTGCCTTATGCTGAATTTCATTCTGGTATTTGTATTCTCCTAGTCAATAATAACAAAACTAGATGTGTTCAGCAACAGTTGGTTTTCCATCTCTGCAGTAACTGGGACTAAAGTTGCTTCACTTCAAAGCGAGGAAGGGGTCAGCACGCTAAGGCCAACATATAATTCTAATACCTACTGTTGCCACGCGTAAAAAAGCAGTTGAAATCTGGCATGCATTTCTATATAGGATGTGATCATGTTATATTTTGTTTTATACCCCCCCCTAACTATATTTCCTATGAACTTATCCTATCTATTGATCTAGTCTATCCTTTTTCAAAATGTGCACACTGCTCTAGCCATTTGGTAAATGATAATTAGTGCTCAGAACTGATGTGCTATGTACATGTAGAGCACTGGCATCGATGCCAGGGTGGCAAGTCCTTTTTTTATGCCTGGCGAGTACCTTGCAACTTGACAATTTTACATTTGGTTCTAGCCATTGTTTCAACCACTCTATCTACCCATCCTTCCTATCACTATATTGGCTCCTCTTTCTATATTCGTCCATCGCAGCACTCGGTCGATCCAACTTATCTTATTCCGATCTTGCTCTTACCTCCTGTCTTATCTTCCAGCTTTGTTTTTATTTTATCTTCTCAACTTTGGGAACCAACAATAAGGATACTAATCCTGCATCCCCACTAATCCTGCACACCCAGTAATCCTGCACCCCAACTTCACTCAAGTTGTTTGATCCTGGGCAAATCTGTTTGTCCACGTGTCTTGGTACAGACAAAATCGAGAGCACTTTAAAATGACTTACTTTGAGAAAGGTTGGTGAAAGTGCTGCCACAACACTTGGCCTTTAAGTAGTCTTGAGAGGATGATGGAGGATGTTAGTCTACTCATTTAAAGGTATATGATTTCAAATATTGCCTGCTGCCCCACTTTTACCAAATACAAAAAAATGCACTCTCTCTGGTGAACATGGATCTTTGGCCTATGACTTTAGAGTTCAGCTCCTTGTGAGTTAATGATTAAGAAACTAAACATTCTTTTCAAGAAATTGGCAAGCCGTGTCGTAACCCTCCCACTCCGTCCCTCCCACTTTCAAAGAATTTGGACTATGCCTTGGGGTATGGCCTCGATCAGATTCTACCTTTTTTGCCATTTGTTAGCGGAGCATGGAAGCTACACTGAAGTTATGTTAGGCTTCTTAAATATAAACGAATGTTGGAGCGTCAGTAATGTCTGCTTCAATTGTCTGCATTGGCGGCAGGTTTAATTAAGCATAACCCTCTATAATACATTTGGTAATTCAATATGAAACAACGTGTAGCGTGCACTGCAAGCTAGATCTTCCAGGTGCTAATGTATGTTTGGTTAATGAGAATACATTGTCTCTGATGCAGCAGCGTTAGAACTTGGAGACTGGTTGCCAATGACAGCGGAGCAGGAGATACACCCATACCCTGATACAGCCGCAGGAGAATTGATCAGAATAGCCATTACTTAGTGCTAATGTGGCCACTTTAGAGCTTGATGTAAGTGGTAGTGTGGATGACCAAGTCCTCTGGATAGAGGGAAAAGGCAGCTATTTAATCTAACATTGGATGCCCTGGGGTGACCCTGACGCGCATAAGGATTTTCTATAAGAAGAAAGGAAACCTAAAAGGCAAAATTGGGCACAAGGTTAACTTAAGCTGGAGTGTAGGAGACCTTTGTATGTTTATCTAGTGGCCTGGAGTAGCTTTTCCTTCTAACAAAGAGATGTGTGTGGCATGTAAAATGTCTCTGCAGTTAAGGTTTTTTGCTCCGGCCCTGTTTATCATAAAATTGGATCAGTAGTTTTGCAAACTCTACTTATGCTACTAATAGAGACATTATACAATGCTATCATGTTAACCGTTGGCCCTTTGTTCCTCTATTGACACATCCTCCATAGCACAACTGGTGTATTTATACTTTGCAAGACTTTTGGCCATGCCCGTTAAGGAGGACTGGGGAACACCAGGGTCCAGGGGGGGAAGAGAGGGGCAGACAACTGCTCAGTGATGTAAGTAAATGGGGTGGGGGGCGGTGGGGTATTCCCTGGATGACCTTATTACACAGCATATAGAAGGAGACAGTGATTTTTCTAGCTGTGCGGGGGAGAGGATCATTTTCTTGAGAGTTAGTGTTGAAGAGAAGTGCTGTAGAGAGGTTTCAGGAGAGGAGATGTTGAAGTAGGAGAAAAGGGAGCAAGAGAAGGACCAGAGTAAGCAGAGAGGGCTTTGAGAAGAAATGGAATTTGGAGAAGAGGGAGTAGGAGTATGAGATCTGTTGCAGATGGGCCTGGATGGTCACTTGGGAGCAAAAGGAGTGAGCTGGAGGGGGTGGATTCACAGAACCACAGTGAGCTGGCCAGGTTGAAACATAAGGCAAGAAAGGGCAACATGCTGGAAGACCTGGCCACTTCACAGGGGCCAGACAGAGGCTAATGGAAAAGGTTGTAAGGGGAGCCAGGGACATTGTAGTACCTTTTGGTTGCTGAAGTGAGAGAGTGCATCTTGCAGTAGACTGCATTAACATGTTTCTGATTATATTCTTTCATAGCCCGTGTAAATGTATGAAGATGCATGCCATTCAAGTTTGACACTTTCTTTCCTCTTAAGCAAGAAAGCATACGCATGGTTTTGTATACTCTGCAATATCCTAATGTCAAAAGACTTGAAGACATTTCAAAAGTAATGTTACTGCCTTCTTTGGAGAGACACTGGCTGACTTAAAACAGACTTGTTCATGTAGCATCTTGGACACGGCAGGTGCAGGCAAGGGTACACTGCAGTACAAATGCATACTAATCTGTTGTACACAACACATTTGCAAAGGACAAACTAATATAGCATTTTGGTTCCGTAGTGGCACTTGCAATACTTTGTGTCAACTACCTTCACTGTTGACGCAATTGTTTTAACAAACTATGCCTATCGTTAAGAGCTGTTCAGAGCTGTAAAGGTCTCAAGTCCCACACAACTACTCCATCTTCTACTAAGACATGATATATAAAACAAAATCTGAAATTGATCAAAACTCCTGTTCTTTACAATTGGAGTAAGGGTTCAAAGTATAGATTGTTCAAAATAGCAAAAAGTGCATTGGATTTAAACTTCCAAATGCGGCACAGGCAATGGGGCACCAGCAATCTATCTGTCCCTTCCCAAGACATGTGCCTGTTGTTGGCTCCACTGGAAGAAGATTAAACCTTACAAGAGTAGTAGTAGTAGTAGTAGTAGTAGTACAAAACTTTATTTCGCCACATATCCTTAAAAGTAAACATAAAAACCATAAAAATGACAGACAAAATGCCAAGTTAAAAGTGAAAACTCACAATATTAGACTAAAATTGGCAAGAAAACCTACCTAGAACCGACTATGATCATATTAATTACAGAATAGCATTAATATAAATGGGTGAAAACCATCAATATATAAACGGTTCCATGTCATTTTATCGCAGGAAGTTTTTTCGCTGGGTATTTTACCGCAGAATTTTTTTCCAAAAAACTCATCGAATTTTTTTTATTTTTGGGGGGGTTCACCCCAAATCCCCACATCCCCTTTCATTTTTTATATATTCCCGATCACCCACACCCAATTTATATATTATTCTAACCCCCTGCCCCTCAAAGAATTTAGATGAGTTTTGTCGGCAAGGAATTTGTGGTAAAAAACCCTGCGAAAAAACATCCCACGATGAAAGGACGTAGTACCATATAAACATCTACAAGAAAAAGCTATTGAACAATATATTTCCTTCTTAGGTGCCAAACTCCAGAAATTGTGATTGCGCCTGAAGGTCTGCTTTACTTGGGTTGCAGAAAGAGTTTTAATACCACTATAGCACTCTTTATACAATGTTTTTCGTAAATTGTAGCAAGCCAATTATGCCGCAGATCCAGTACAAGGGAGGGAGGAACACAAGGGGAACAAGAAATGTTTTAGATCTTCAGCCCTTATATTAAAATTTGTACACACGGACGTGTCGCCTCTGCCCCAGGAACTTATAACCCCTGCGAGTGGAAGTATCCCTAGTCTAGCTTTCAGAAACTGGGTTCGTGCCTCCTTATCTTCAATCAGTGTGAGGTCGTTTTCCTGACCAAAGGATTGTTTCAGGTCAAGATATCTTGCCTTTGTGCCCACCAGGCCTTTGTCCTAACACCTTGATTTATAATACCAATCCTTATACTTCTGCTTGATGTGGTCTTTCGTGGTCACATTTTCTTGAAGAGCAGCAGCAAGGATTGAGGGTGTGGGGGGCAAGTTTTGCACTCAGACCAATAACGTAGCTAACTCATGGAAGCATTCTTGCACCATCTTGGGCAAGGACGTCTAAAAGGGCTGCTTTATACGTCCGAAGGGAAGGCATTGTACAAAGCTTATGAAAATACAAAAAAGGATGCAACTTGGCATCATACACAAAGCTGTCCACCCCTAACTCCAATTTTAAGGGGAGAGATGTAGTAGTCCTTGGAAGAGAGAGCTGCTTCTTCAAGGAGATCAGCTCTTTCTGCTTCATCTTCCTAAGTGCGGAGTACCCTCAAATCTCCGCTCTATACAAGGCTGCGGTATTAGCGCAGGTCCTCTAAACCTCTAGACCTTGGGGAACGGCCTTACCCCCATACTGCTGCATAAAGTCCTGCACAGCTGCCCGTTGCTTACATAAATAATTAGGATTTGTCCACACGTGTCTCCCATTTACCTCTCATCAAGGCAAATCCTCAGATAATCATTTTAACACACCCTCTCACTTGTCCACTCTTGTTTTGCTAATTGATACTGTATCATCGGCAAACAAAAGGATTGCTATAGTTTTGGGGGTTGTCCTTTTTGTCTTTTTTAAAGACAGGTACTATTATGGCACCTCGCCAAGTCTCTGGAACAAGGTGCTGGCTCTTAATCCTAGAGAAGACTCACCATAGAACAGGGGCCCCATATTCCCACTTCCGTGCTAAAAAGCTCTTCCATCCATACATCCAACCCTGTGACTTTACCCCCCTTTTATGTAAGAGGATTGCCTCTTCCATCTCTTTTTTAGGGAGGTATCCAACGCATACTGCATATAGAATCCTCCCATCCAGTAACCCCAGCATTTATCAGAGGTTCTACTCCCTGGCCCTGATATACTGTGATAAAACAGGCAAACCCAAGTTGTTTTCTGAGATTGATAAGGTGGCTATTGAAGTCCACTTTTTTGTGGCGGAGAAGTTCTTAATTTCAATCGCAGACTTAAGCTCCCCCCATTTCTTTGTCAAATGCCTTTCTTTCGGACCAACAATATTTATATTCACCTCCCAACACGCTTCAATTCCTGGGCATTCCTAGGGTCTTTCAATTTCACAAATGACAACAATTGCGACTTGTTTTAGGAGCACTCCCGATCAAATAACCCGGTTTGCTGCCTCCTGCTCCTCTCCACAAAGGCACCAGCTTTGGTAAATATTGGTTTTAACACGCATGTGATCTGATTCCAAACATCCCTGGGTGAGGTGCAGTGCCACATTTACAAAAACTTCAAGAGGAAATACTAACAATTTATACAGCCTACTAATATGATTTCTGCCAACCAGCGCTTGCCAGGATGCCCCTTCTTCTGGGATAAACACGCTAGCTAGTGGGCTATGTTGGAAGATTCACTCACTTTCTGAAATTTCACCAAATCTTTCCCTCGTGAAAAGGATGCCAACAATTATTACCTGCAAGGTATATGATGTTCTTGCAAGGAGTTCTGCATTGTCCACGTATTCAAGAAGTTGGACTCTGCAAGGGCCAATACAAGGGACAGCCTGTAAATTGTGAGTGTTGAACAAGAGACTGGCATGAACAAATCCCCAGCAGACCTTGTCTCTTAACACAAAAGGCCTGGTGCTCGCCCCACCTCTCAAATTTGCAATTGTTCCTTTATACAGAGAGGTAAGCAAGTGTCAGGATCTGGTCTCTCTAGTAACCCCAGCCCAGTAGAGCGACCAGGGTCTCCTTTCACAGGGAGACTTTCCTCCCGAGAGCGCAGCCTGCAGAGAGCAAATAATGTAACTGACAGGCTAGGGGCTCGGGTGAAAAGGCAGGAACAGCAGCAGAGCTAAAAGGAGGAAAAAGACAGAATACCTATTCAGTAGTCATATCCTGGTCAGAAACACCATCCTCTGACAGTGCCCTAACTCCTACCTGGTGTAGTTGAAGACCATGAATCTATTTGACAAGCTCCTGCCAAAGAAGTCCAGAGTGTACAGGTGTCCCAAAAGATAAAGCGCCAGGAAGAACTCCAACAAAGTCTATGTACCTCACCCGGAACTGCACCATGGCGCAATCTAGGGATTACGATGCAGTCCAGAATCCACAGGAGAAGGTCCAAAAGTAAAATCCAAGCCAAGGACGATTAAATGGCAAGAAAAATGAAAACCAAGAACATCCAGGTCTAAAAGAAACCAGTTCAAGCACAAAAATTCAGAAAACAAATGCAATCCAGGGCAAGGGAGAACTTGAAGTTCCTTGGGGCAGATGAGTGGAGAATCCAAGGAGAGCGAAGAAAGGCAGACCCTGCCAAACAGGGAGAGAATGCAGTCCAGGGAGGGGAGCTGAGTTCAAGGGGAGCCAGGTGATCAGTCCAAGGGATTGAAGCGCCAAAAACAGACAAGGGCAAGGCAAAGGCAAAGTCCAGGGAAGCGGAGGTCAAGGATGTCAGGAAACAAGGAAGTCAAACAAGCGCAGAGCAACAAGCACAGAAAGCTGCTTGCCGGGTGGAACAATGGTTAAGGAGCGCCGCCTGGCAGGTTTCCATTGCTAAAGTACTGGCAGCTTCCGGGTTGCGTCAGCGGCCCGAAAACATGACGCGTCATGTGAACGGAGTACCAGGATTTCTGGCAGCTGTAGTTCGGGGCATCCGGTGTGCCGTGCATTGCCCTAATCATCACAGCAATCGGCACTGTCGAGGCAGTGTAGCACGGGGGGAATGAGGGTTAGTGGGGGGCGAGCGGCCCATGACGGTAAGGACAGATTGCCCGGTGGTATACCCTAATCAAAGCTCTACAGTAGCCTAATGTTTACTATGCTTGATCAAAAGACATTGAAGTGTCAAAACCTGATAAACTGGCAGTTTTAGTAACTACTGCATTCTTGGACAACAAAAGGAGCCGTGGAGCTTGATTTGTTGTGCCCAACCCTCCACAGAAACCATAAAAAGTGTCAGTTAGTATGAGTGTGGTAGGAAGCCATTTATTAAGTTGAATATTTGAGTCAATGAGTTTTCAAGGATCTATCAAACATTAGTACCCAGCGAGGGACAATGAGATTGTAACATGTGATCTCATTGGCCCTCGCCGGGACGTTAACCAACAGGGAATCCCTCTCCCTCACAACATTCCTTCCCTTCTGTCCCAGGCGGGGTGTGTGGCAGCCACTTAGCCAATGAGGAGGCTTGGAACAGGGTAATCCCCACTCTGAGTCACCACACGGCTGGAGGCTGCCATCTTCCCCCGTCGGGGATCGAGTTAAGTGTTGTTCCCTCACCTGCCTGCCACCAAACCAAAGAATCATAAGCCTGCCCTACCAGCCCCACTTTCCTTCTTTTTTGTCCATTTTGGGAGTGGACATGCTGGGATCACTTCTGTCCCCAGCGTGTCTGCTCACGGTCCACAACAGGCTGTCAAGAAAAGGAAGAAGGGACTGCACATAGTCCCTTCTCTCCTTTCCATGCCAGCCTTTTTATTTGTTTACATTTAACTGTATTTTTTGAATGGCCATTTTGTTTGTTTACTTTTTCACATTAATTTTCAATGGCCGCCATGGTAAGGAAAACTGACTTGGTTTTCCCTTCCCCGACGGGCATTTTCTTATTATTTTTTCTGTCAAACGCTTGGGTGTTTCGGAACAGAAAAGAAATGCTCTTAGTACCCTGGTTTTACCGGACCAGGTACTAATAGCAATAGGCCTCTCGCAGGGTGGGCATTACCATCTCAGGTAATGCCCCGGGGCATAACCTGAAGTGGTAATGCCCGCCATGCTCGGGGCCTATTGCTTAAATGAAAAACGGTAAGTTTCTAATTGTTTGCCTTTCTTCTCTGTCTGGTTGATTACCACTATAGACCAACCCACATGTGTAATGTTAGTTGCAGCAATAGCCTTGAAAACGTTTAAAGGTAATGGAACCCAAAAATCAATACTGTGCTTGAATAAGTAAAGAGGGGGCTTATCGTTTTAGGTAGAGTCAAAGTCTAAGACTGGTCTTTCAGTCAAGCCGTTTGACTGTTAGGTTTAATTACTGTTATGGTTTCTTCCAGCTGGTTGTAATACCAGTCCTGACAAGGCACATGTTTCAATTGAATTTGTATTTATTTTATTCATAGAGCGCACCTGGCCTGAGGGCATCCGGGCGCATAATTTGAGATACAGGCATAGTACGAAGATAGTTGATATACAATGAGGCATTTACATAATATATACAGACAAATGCAACAATTACAGTTAATATGTAGGGAGGCATTTTCAGATTATATACAGGCATAATAGGCAATTACAGTTAATATACAGGCTTTTAGCAGCAATTACAGTTAATATACAGGTAGCATTTACATATAAATACACATCGGAATTTACGAGTGTATAGCAGGCCAAAGACAGTAGGTCTGGGCAAGAGGGTAAGGGGATCAGTCTAAGTCAAGGGTGAGTGGGGTCAGACAACCATGCTTTTACTTGCCTTTTGAACGCTGGGAAGGATGGTTCCGCTCTGAGGGGGTTAGTTATTGAGTTCCATAATCTTGCTGCCAGGACAGGGAAGCTAGTCCCCCCTGATCGCTGCAAGTTGAAATGGGGTATAGCTAGGCAATTAGACTGTGCTCTTCTGAGGGGTCTGTTAGGGGTATGGATAGTAAATCTGTTGGCGAGGTAGGATGGTGCTTGGTTGGCTATGCATTTATGAGTGAGAGCAAGAGTTTTTAGGATACTTGTTGTGAAACTGATAACCATTGGAGACTTTTTCTAGTGTCAGAGATATGATTCCTGGGTATATTTAGAGCAGCTCTGATAGCATTGTCCTGAATAATCTGCAGCTAGCTGAGGTTCCCATGGTTGGTGCCAAGATAGATGGCGTTGCAATAATCTATTTTGGACATTACCAATGTCCTGGCTAATGTGGTGCAGTTGGCTGGAGATAAGAAGGGGCGGCAGGCTGTGATGAGCTTACATGTGTAAGCTGCTGCGGAAGATACTGCATTAGTTTGTCTGGAGAGAGACAGGGTGCAGTTGATGTAGATGCCTAAAGTTTTGATGTCCTTTGTGACTTTAATGATGTTGCCATCAATGAAGAAAGAGTTAAATGACGGATCCAGTTTGTTGAGTCTTTGCTGGGTGCCTATGATGAGAATCTCTGTCTTTTCATGATTTAGACAGAGTTCGTGTTGCGCCATCCACGCTTGGATGACTTGATAAATGGAATTAATGGCGAGTGTGTCAGCTGTATGATTGCCTGTAATAGGTATGAGTATCTGGGTATCATCTGCATAGTTAGTGTAGATGACACCCAGATTATCCAAGATATCAAAGTGGCTTTGTGAACACATTGTAAAGTGTAGGTGAAACGCACTATCCTTGTGGTACTCCACATGTGACAGGGGCTGGTTCAGCAGAACCGGACGGGGATAGGACCCTCATGGACCTATTGTCCAGAAAGGAGCTAATCCATGCCGTGGCTCTGTCCAAGAAATGGGCCGTAGATTTGAGGTGTCGGCAGAGGATTTGGTGATTGACTAGGTCAAATGCCGCAGAGAGGTCAAGTAGGAGAAGTGCTAGTTTACCCTTGTCTTTGAATTCCTCTATCTGAGTTTTAAGATCAATCAATGTAGTTTCAGTTCCATGATGCGGGCGGAACCCAGATTGTCTAAGTCCCAAGAGTTTGTTGGTTTATAAGTAGTCTTGGATCTGCAGAAAGGCCACTCGATCAATAATTTTTAACAAGAAGGGCACTGTAGTGATAGGCCTGTATTTGGTAGGTATGTTAGTATCCAAGGAAGGTTTTTTTAAGAAGTGGGATGACCAAGGCATCCTTAAGTCTGGTCTGGTGAGAATTATCTTGAGGGTTGATCTGCAGGCTGATTTTTTTTTTTTTTTTCTTTAGTACAGGTGTCAGGAGGGGCGACCGGGGATTCAAGTTCTTTTAGAATTGTGAAAAACTCATTGGTGTTCGATTTAGCTTCCTATACGTATCTTTTTTTCGCCTGAAGTATAGCTTCTTATAGTTCAAGGTGGCTATTGCTACACTCGCTTTGTTCATTTCAGTGGGGTTACTTTTCTAATGCACTTCTAGATTACGTTTATCTTTGCAAAGGACTCTCAACTGTGGTGTAAACCAGGAGTTGAGGTGAGCCCGAGGTTTAGGTTTCCTAAGTTTAATGGGTGCGATTTTGGTCTAGGGCTTTTAGTAAAGTCTGGTTAAATAAATCTACCATGACAGTTGGGTCGGTGCAGGTCGAGGCGTGTTAATTGAGGATGGGGAGGATAAGCGGGAGCAATTTTTCGCAAGTTATGTCTCTCTTGTTTCTGGTAGAGATAGCAGGTGCTATGTCAGGTTTAGCGCGTGTGATTTTAGCAGAAATGATGAAAGTGACTAGATGGTGGTCTGTCCATACACAAGGTTGGTTTGAGTCCACATTTATTACGCAATTAAGGCCAGATATCCAGTCGAGGATTCTACCCTTAAAGTGTGTTGGCTCATTGATATATTGTGTAAAGCCTGTGCTGGTAAGCAAGTTGTTGATGTCGAGTGCAGCGGAGTCGTTGGGGTCATGAAGACCCAGAATAAGATCACCTAGTACGATGATTTGAAAGTTAGATTTCATGTTCGAAGCAATAGTGTGAGATAGGTCTTCAGCAAATGTGGAGATCGATCCGGGGGGCCTGTAAATTAGATTAAGTGTGATAGTCTAGCTGGGGGTAAGTGTTAATTTAACAGAAATTTGCTGTTTGTTAGATATGCGCAGATTGATGGTACTTTTGTGAATGAATGCCGTGCCACCTCCTTTAGTTTGCTTAGTGTTACGATCATTTCTAATGATGGTGTATCCTGTAGGGATAGCTAGAGATAGGAGTGGTCCTGAAGCCAAGTGTAGCCTTGTTTCAGTGATGGCGATAGTCGAGATCAAGTCTAAGGATGATGTCAGCTATGTCAAGTGCATGTGCTGTAAGTGACCTAGCATTAATTAAAGCTCCTTTGATCGAAGTCAGAGGGGCAGGAGGTGAACTTGTGTCATGATTGGTGTTTGTGTCGGGTGGGGGAGGCGTGGTTACGTGGGCAGTGGTGGTGGGTGAATACCTATTAGAGTGACTGGTGGTAGTGGCGTTGTGGTAGGAGGCATGGGGGAGTCTCGAGCCGAGTCTGTAGTTTTTTAGTGGTGTGGCGCATGGTTGGTTAGGTGTGGGTTTCCTGGCAAAGTGTTCAATCCAAAGGGTGGGCGAGTTGAGGTAGGGGTTGAAGGCATGTGTAGTGGGATCCAGAGTAGGGAAGTGGTGTTGCTGTATGGAGTTGTGCAGGGCGGGCCTGGAGGTTTGACCAGGTGGACTCGGAAGCATGTTGGACCTGGGTTGAGAGCAAAGTAGCAAGGAATGTGTCCGAGGCCTAGTATGGTGAGAATCTACTAGTGTGATGTTCTTGTAGTAGGAGGCTACTAACGTCAGAACAGTTAATTCAAGGAGAAGAACTAGGGCTGGGTATTTTGCAGCATCCAATTGTATGCAGACAATGTATAGTGTCTATAGTCGTAGGTAGGCCCTATATCCAGGTAGAAAGAGGAGCAAAGTGCAGGTTACAGAAAATCAATAGCTAAGTAGAGGCCCATGGGAGATCGGCAAAGGGAGTGCAGCATGTTTGAAGAAAGGACTCAGGCTGTCAGGGGTAATAGTCTCATAGGTGAGAGTGGGGCAAGAGAGGTAATCGATAAAGTGCAGGACTCTAAGTTCATAAGGGAACACTAGGGGGGATACATGATGGGAGTTAGGAAGGGTACATCATAATCGACGAGCATTGTACCTTGTCAGTAGCAGGGACTGAGCAATGGAGGAATCTGTATGGCAGTGGCAATACGGTAACACAGGAATGCAGAGCCGAGCGTAGCAGAGTGTAAACAAGCAAGGCAGAGCAATGCGTATCAGGGTGTAACAGAGCAATAGAATGGTAAAATGCAGTAAGCAACAAGCAAGATACGATGCAAATGCTGTGCAGCGTGGCAGGACAGAGAGACGGAGAACTAGCTGAGAGTTACAATATCACATGCAGTGTCAAGGTAAGACAGCTAGTTATGGTCGTGGAGGGGTGCGTGACTAGTATCACATTTCAGGTGAGCAAAGTCAAAATGCAGGGGATACCTGGAGCGTGGGTGCGCGATGTGCAGCAGATGACTGAGGTATAATTGCCGGTAGACGCCGGAGTCGCAGGTGGAGTGCGGGCAGTACTGATCAGGGCAGTAGCCGGTGGCTTAGGTAGTGGGTGGGATTCAGGTAGTCTCGGCGGCTAGCGAGTGCATGAGCAAGTTAGGGCAGTGCAGTGACGTTGGCCAGTCAGACCATAGGCAAGCGGTACAGCGAGAACGGCAAGCCAGGAGATGCAAATGAATCAGCAGATAAGGAGGGGCAAGGCCAAGCGAGTAGATTAACAGATCAGGGCAATTCTGAGTAGTGCAGTATGCAGATTAAAGCAGGCAGGGCAATTCTGAGTAGTGCAGTATGCGGATTAGAGCAGGCAATTCAAGAGGAGCGGCAAACCAGCGTAAAGCAGGTGATTTAGGTAATGCAGTTCAGTACAATGCGACAGGCGATTTAGACAAGTGATACATGACGAATGGCCGGGCAGGCAGTGTATGTCCTTAGGTGCGCTTAGATAATCCAGTCAGTGCAATGGAGGAACAATGCAGCAATCGCAGTCAGGCAGGCAATACCAAAAGAGCGTAGAGTCAGAAAGTGTGCAATGTTCAAAGGGCAGGATAGTAATTTATGGCAATAGGTATAGTATAGGAGCGGTGCAGTGCACATTACCGTGGCGATGGTAAAGTTCGATGGTGGAAGGTCGCAATAGGCATTCTGGCAGCAAGTCTCGGGCGCAAACGGATGGACTGAACTTGGGATTATACGTGCGAAGGGTGATGGCGTAGCACAGTTTAGGGTGAAGCCAAAGCGGTGTGATGAAGATCAGCAAATTGGCAGAGGGACGTCGCCAGGCGCCTGTTGCGCTCTGTCCGCTCAGTCAGAGCCTTCTTTCCTGGCCTTACTTCGTAGGCCGGTTCTCGCCTGCCGACGAATCGCGGTGGCTTTAGGTGTGGAGCTATGACCAATGAGCTTGCACCTACAAGCCTGGTGGGGACAGGCACAGGAGAGGACAGGACGAATCCAATGCGGCGGCCATCTTTGTTTTTGAAGGTTAAAGGATGGGTTAATACCCTGAGCAATTGGTTGTCAGAATCTGCAAGGGCAGATGGAACTGTCTGTCTAGGCTGCCGGCTCTCCCTTCTGATTGTGTTGCACAATTTTGTATTCTGTTCTGTGAGAAATTGAGTGCCTTTTTTAAAAACAGGTTTGAGGGCAGCTGAAAGATCCTTATTGAAATTCTGAACAATTATGATCAAAGCATCCACAGGTTTTATCTGTGGCCCTTTTTTTCTGTGCTTTCAATAAGCTACAAATTGCTTTTACATAGAGGGCTGTGAAATTATTAATTGTAAAGGTTGGACTGCAGGTTAAGTTGAGGAGTTAGTGGTTTTGATTTGAGGAAGCTAAGATTTTCTTTGGATTCATGTTCTCTCATCCAATGGCTTTACTATTTCCCTCTGTTCCGACCCCTTCTGTAAGAAGAGAACCCTGATTTGTCATCCTTTTTCTTACAGGTGGCTCAAGAAGAGATTCTGGATTTGCTGTTGAGGATAAGGCCAGTTTACTAATAAGTCCCTCCTTGCAATCTCATCTAAGCATTTTAATAGCACGTGGTGAACCCTTGCATTGATTGGTTGAGTATGTCCCATATAGGTCCCTCTATTACCCGTCATGAAATGCAGGCCTGACCTTCCTCTCTGCAAAAGGATAGATGCTTTCTTTCGTTAGACTTCTTCTTTTGCCTCTGGATCAATTACCTATCAAGAGAAGAATGTACATCTCTCCCTAGTCTTCTTCTCTTGTGAGCCATAGTTTCTCCACATTACTGAAAGTCTAGGAGACCACATAGGACCCTTGCTGTCTGCTTGTTCATCAGGCAGGGGTTCAAATTACCTTCTCCCTCTGTTCCTCACTGTTTCCCACTTTATCAACAATGTATTAGTGTTACTCCACTCTTTCTGAAGATTTAGAAGCTGTATCCACCCTTGGAAGAGATGACCCATATTTAACTGCAGGCTTGTTTGTGGTAGATGAGAAGTTGGTGGCTTTCAGACTATTCTAGACCTGAATGCTTGTATAAGGATTTACATGTGCACTACCATATTGCATGCTCTTCACTATAAAGTGCTCCTAGTCTTCTGACTCTTGGTTTGCAGCAGTTGGAATGAGATCAGTAATCCGATACCATTCATTGGAAGAAGGGCTATGCTCGAAATGGGTGCAATATTGTGTACAAATTTAATGCAGCTAATGAATTCTCAAATTTGAAATACTTTATTTATAGGAGCGTGTTTGGGAAAACAAAATGCTATGTAAAAAATAAATTCTGGAGCAAGTATTTTTTCTTGGCCCATGTACGTGTTGAGGATTCTGAGCAGTTGATATATTTTTTTCAAAATTATTGTAGTTTGGAAATCTCCTGGAACGGAGTCCAGTGCCACACTTGCCTCTACTTTTACTTAATACTTTAATTTGGGTTTCGTATGTTCCTAAGCAGTTAACCTCTAGTTATCTTAGTTAACCTCTAGTTATCTTGAGTGTTCACTGGAAAACATTTATGGGTGGCCACAAATTCCTCAAGGCAGCGATACTATAAAGGCAAGTGCTTGGAGTCCTAACATGTGTAATATTAAGGGATTAAGGTTCCTACAGTGAATGTTGAAACATATGTTTTCTATTGGTGCCAATGCACATTTTCTTCTGTTGAGATCTCCGTTACACATCACATTGATGGCTTGGTATACGTAATACCACCCAGTTTCGAGATCCCATCCACTTTGTCTTTTTTGGATGGTTTTTTATCTGTTCTGGTTTATACATTTTTTTAAAATTCATTACCTGAAACTAAAAATAATGATGACCTCTTTTCTTCTAATTATTAAATCTACTGGAAAAGTAAGTGAATTGCAACCACCTTCCTCAAAAGAGACTTCCATTGCTTCACAAAAGTTAATCCTTGAGATCCACTCTCTTGTTTTGCCAAGGAGCCTCTAAATGCTCACATAAATAAAGGAGTGTGCTATTTTTATTTTTCTTGCACTGAAGAAAAGCTGCGTTTTTCAACATAAAATGCAGGAAGATGTAGCGTATACCCCCACTCGATGACGAAAGTGGACTTTGCATCCGTTTATACGTAAAGGGAGCAGCAAGACGGCTCCCAGCCACAGACTAACTGCATGGTGCTGAGGCAGCCTGAAATAACTTGTTTGTGACCCCTGAAGGTAAGAATAGATCTAGACCTCTGCTCATTTTTCGAACGGACTGAGTTTACGGTCCCATTGGGCCCCCCCAACCCCCACTCTTGCTTTTTGTTTCTTGGATAAGAAAGAAAAAAAAAGGTTACCCTTCAGGCGCACCCTAAATCTTCAAAGTGCGCACGTAAGGTAAGGTGAATTTACAGTGTTCGTCTCGCCTAAAACAGAATAATATGCTCAGGGACGTGTCGTAACACCCATGTATGTTCATATTGATTGCCCAGATACCACACAAAGCAAGGACCCTTTATCGGCTATAACATTACATTTGTGATTTCTGCCGTCCAGAGCTTTTCCCAAGCAGTAGCTCTGGTACGTTGTGAATAAAAAAAAAAAAGAAACATTTACATGCGATTCACACTCTACATCACTGAGGTGGCCGCTTGAATGCACAGACCATTCCCGGCCTTCTGGGTTCACCCCTTTCACTACCCCCCGCATACCCTGTCCTCCTCTGCGCATTCAAGAAGCCCACAACTTTGGATAATGCCAATATTAAATTGCTTATAAAAAACTATTACGCACAGAGACTGCTCTCTCAAGAGTCTTGGACACTTAGAGGGATGATTTCTTAGGTTCCCCTTTGTCTTTTCTCTTCCCCTAAAGGACATAGATTTCGCCAGATCCGCACCTGCAGACCTTGAAGAAGATGACCCCCATAGAAATGATCATTGAAACTGGTCGACTAGAAATGGTCATTGAAACCAGTCGGCATCTCATGACCAGTTGGATGTTCCAATAAGTAAATGTGAACACAATTGAACTATTAGTAGCCCCTATTGGGCACATTGTAATCCGGAGGTCCCACACGCCTTGAATGTGTAGGACTTGATTCTTTTAACTATCCAGCACTAGGGTTGTTTTTCGAGGAGCAATTCACGTATTTGGTGATTAAAACTTTAAAGAGAAAGTCCTACGAAGAGCTACCTCCCATAGATGTAACGTACAATAGACATGATCTAATGTCAACAGTCTCTATCTGTACCTGTACTGGTTGTTGTATCTGTGATTTACTCTAATGTGGTTTGTAGATGAGGGAAATATCTCACTATCCCTTTTTAGATAGGCGGTACATCACCGTTCGTCCTAGGGAGAGCTTGCCTTGACCGGGTCAGGGTGTGCTTCCAAATAGGGACAGTTTTTATCTGTGTGTTTCCATGATACTAGTTGGGTGAGGATTACTCACCAGTGATACTTACTCTTGAGCCCGTTCATTTGTGATAAAATATGCCAACCAGAACGGGAGGAACGTAATAGGAATATATTGCACTTTTAGTTGTGCCCCAGGTGCTTTTGTGAACTGAAGACAAGCTCTCCATGATTTTCATGTTAGATCTTTGAGGTCTTAGTTATGCCCCACAAAGTAACATGATCTGATCAGTCTTTCTTCACTTATAGTTGCCCTCAGGCAGCAGACACCTGAGACCTTTGAAGCATGACGGGTCAGTTCTGTGTTGCGGATTATTAATCTGTTATGCTGTTCTGTTGAGTCTTCTGGGGTCTCCGAGAGACCCCGTTCTGTGGCATCCACTCTTTCCCCATGTTCTGTGATATCTCTCTTCAGCTCTTGCAAGGAGGATCTTGGTTCCTCTTTCATTGTACTTAGTTCGGTATGGAGAGATTCCATAATTCTAGTTTCCATGCTCCTTAAACACTCCTGTAGTTCTTCCTTATTTAGGGCCATGTTTGTGATTTCTTCCACGTCACTTGGAATTTTACTTGGTTTACTTGGAATCCTAACTTGATGCCCTTTCACATACCAAATACGTGGCCAAAAATTGTCAATACTGTCTTAGACTTCTTAGGCAAGTCACACTTTTCGTTCACAAGAAAACGTGTACAGCTTTAGCCCATGCCATCATCATCCTACCTAGGTTTGATTACTGCAGTTCACGCTAGTTGGTGCAAGTAAAACCTGCCTTCACAATCTTAATGTCGCACAAAATGAAGCTAGTCGCATATTAAAAACGGTCTCCTGTAGAGCCCCTATCTCTACCATCAGAAAGGATATGCACTGGCAATCAGTGGTGGCACTGGTATAAGTCTAAGTGGCCACTTTAGTACATGTATGTATGGCATGGCGCCTGTCTACCTTCAGGATAGATTGGTCAGATAGGAGCCTAAGAGGGTCCTTCGATCTAGCAACTCTAGCCTTCTCTGCTGTCGTATAACTAGACGTACAAATGGAAAGGGCAGATCTTTCCCTGTGTTGGCAGCGTCTACTTGGAAAAACTTGCTTTTGAATCTACGACAGGAGCCCAACCTTATTTCTTCTAAAAACAACTTTTTAACTACCTACCTTATGGGCGCCTCTCCTCTGCTTTGCCCCGTCTTTGATGTTTCCGTCTTGTGTGCATGTACCCCTGATGGGTTTTGGCGCTTTACAAATATGTAAGTAAAATAAATGTATTTCCACCATACCATCTGATGGTATTTTAACATATTTTGTCCTTTGTTTCTTTTGTTTACTTTCTTCTGTTTGTTTATGCATAGCCATCAGTATTTAATGGTATATTTATTTATGAACTTACTGTATCAACTCAACATCATTCTCGATGACATGTATGTATCTCCTGCATTTCGGGTACTATGACTCGATTTGTTGTGCTGGTGGCGTATTTTTCCAACTGATTGATTTTTGCTGTACATTTAAGATTTTTTCCTAATGAAGGACCACACGGTCAAAAATGTATTGTCATCTTCTAAACAATGGGCCTAATTCCCAGAAGCGTTTTATAATGGCAAGAATCAGGGCCACTATCTTCTAAACTTGTGGAACAGTTTATGAATTGATCACGAGTATTTTTGATAATCATTTAACAAATTACGTATCTTGGGGCGTGCAGCCTTCACCACAGGTTTTTTAGCCTTGGTCTTTTTTTCCTTTATGAACTAGACACTCATTTTGGTGATGCAATACTAAAAAAAAAAAAAGTTTCTTGCATTATGTAGTAAGTTATTGACTCACAATATTTTGTTCCAGAAGATTTCAGTCGCTTGGCAAACGTACTGTTTCATATGTATCTTCATAACTCTAGTAGTCATGCTATCATCCTGCCTCATCCCATTTTCGACTAGTGATGTGTTTCAATATTGCCATTTAGCATTGAGAAAAGGCAGGATGGCTCAGGGGCAACGTGCTCGCCTTGGAAGCAAGTCAAAACGGACCAACACAGCTTCGATCCCCAGGTCTGTGCTTAGAAACCTCATCCCCAGGTCTGTGCTTGGAAACCTCTGGGTATTAAACGCATTATAAATAACCAATCAAGGATAAAGGTTACTAAGTGTTGTGAAGTGCATATTTTTTTATGGAAGTGACTTGTGTACTCCGCGTTAACACATCGTCAGGTATCCTATCTGCAATCCATGATGTCTCACTATGTAGGCCTTTAAGCTTGAATGCAGTCCTGTTTTTAAGATTTGCCATCCTGGATAGGTGGCGAGTAGCTGGTCGCATAAACTCAAAGCGTTTATTTTAAAGAAACATGATCAACGGTGTGATGCCTTGCATGCCTGAAGAGACAGCTTTAGTATTGGGAAGAGGAATGCTTGATTTGTACAAGAGCCACTACTGAGTGACTTGTACCTTTTCTACTGAGGAGTTCGGAATGACATAATTGACAACGCAATCGTAGCTAAATTTGTCTATGATGTTGGTAGGAATACTGAAGAAAACGACTACATATTAATGCTGATCCCATTGGCATTTTGAATTAATATGCCTGTGGTTTCTTTCCAGGGCTGCTTGTGGTCATTTTTCACAGCAGGCAGGTTCTGTAACCAACAAAGCACAGAGTCAGTATACATTACAGTGCATTCGCTTGCTAATCATGAGATTAATCGCACACTATGTTTACATTTTAACCCAAGGATCCTATTGTCTTTAGGGGTGTGCAATTATCTGATTTATTGTAACATTCTGAGGAGGGAGATCTGGGGCCTTTTGGAATGTTGTCATCGTGCCATATTTTTCTATCTGCGTATGACTTTGTGTGCATAAGGGTTCTATAAATAAATATGGCCACTTCAATAGTGGTTAAACCGATTTAGTGACAGAAATATGCCACTCTCTCATTGACCGAGATCAAGCAGTAAATTGATAGTATGATCTTTGGTTTAAAAAATAAATAGAAAAATTAGGTGTGCCTGTGGTCGGCACTGGAATCCTCATTGTGGGTGACATTACATGCAGAATTGGAGGGCATCTAGAATGGATTCTTTTTCAAACAAACCGTCTCTCAAAGCATCCCAGGTATTTCATGACCAACTAAGTCCACTGGCTAGTTTGTCAAGTGATTGTGGTGTGCTCTTGTATTGTGATGTGCTCTTGTATTGTGATGTGCTCTTGGCCCTACCAGATATTAATGAAAAGTTGATTTGTTTTATCAGCAGTTTTCTTGCATGCTCTGCAGCAAACTTGATCATGCATTCCCCTGCCCAGTTGGCATCATTGATTAATTTGAATAATGTTGTTTGTTTAATATTCCAATTGAAGTAATAGCCCTGCAGGTTTTTTTGTAGGGTGCCGAGTAGAAACGCCCAAAATGACTTGATTGTGCACCAACCCTATGCCTTTTCATTGCAGGGTGTTATTGCTACAGTGGCATTACCAGAGAGTGGTTCATCGCTTGCCTTGCGCGCCCTTGGTTGGGGATCTCTATATGCATGGTGTGGTGTTGGACTGATTAGTTTTGCTGTCTGGAAGGCCCTAGGAGTCCACAGTGTAAGTATTGGACCTCAGTACTTTAAACACTCGTTGTTGGTTTCTACACATTATTCATCTTTTCAAATTGCTAGTGAGTTGTCTGATTACAATCACCAAATATGCAAAAAGTGTTCAGAGCTAGTAGAAAGATCTCCCACCTCATCTTGCATATTGTTCTCACATCTGTTATTAGAAACATTGCTCACCTGCAGAAATACGAATAAATGCATTTGAATTCCCTAAAGAATGGTTTGCTCTTATGTCGCCTACGCGAGGTCTGGCGAAGGCCAGGGATGGCATTCTTTATGCATTTCGGAGATAGATAAATGTAAATGCCTGGGTCAGTTTATAAGTGACTAGAGTGGGATCCACCAGGGGGCGCCAAGATGCACTGACGCATCCGCACTGGTCTCCTCCAAAGGGCGCTGTAATTGGGACCTGAGCCCCCCCCAGACCCCCAGGAGTGCAGTGTCGACCCCCCCCAGCACCGCGCCCCCTTACGCGGAGCACTGGCAAGCCGCGGCCTACACGAGGCCTGCGACACAGCCGGACGGGGGCCTACGAGTCCTCCTGATCGCGGAGCTGTGTGCTGGGCCTGGCAGATCGAGCTTCCCCTGAGCCCACCGATGGACTGTTGAGCATTGGAGACCCCCTGAGCCGGAGGCATCCGCGAAGGCGCCCACTCCACCCCTCCCCAGGCGGGCCTTCCCTGGATCCCGCACAGCTTGGGGGCCGCACAACGGGTGCTCGAGGGCGAGGGTGCCCCAAATCAACATCCTGCAACCAGCATCACGGAGGTAGAACTACCCCCCCGGGCCAACCACAGCAGCCACTGAATGGCCCCAAAATAGTGGCCACAAAGACCGCCGGTACTGTGGAGACTTGAACTAAAACCCAGGACGAGGAGTGATAGGCCCGCATCGGCGGTGCTACGGAGACGTGGCCTGAGCAAACAACCGCCCCAACAGTGAGTACGACACCGTGGCCGTACACAGGGAAGACCCCCCCCCCTCGCGTAGTCCGGTGACCCGGCGGTACCGTCCATAGGGCCTAGAGCATCAGGGAGAAGATCCTGTGGGCATGGTCAGAGGAGGCCTATGAACTGGAAGGAATCTCTGCAGAGATTTCGACGTAAACCCTCAGGCTCCCCTACCCGCCCGGGAATGGTGGCCTCGGCACCCCTGGACGTGTCTGACGCTAGCACGGTCACCAAAGGCATAGCGGCCCTCCTGGAGGAAATAAGAGGCTTCAGAGCAGACATAACGCTACGGCTGGATACCCTGGATAAAAAAGTGGACAACATAGACGACAGGGTCCAAGCCCTTGAAAATAACACAGCCTCGAATGACATTTTCGAGACGCAATTCGACATGCGCCTATCGGAACTCGAGAGGAGGGAAGAGAAGTGCTCCCTAAAACTGGATGACCTGGAAAATAGGGAACGACGCTGTAATCTTCGCTTCTTGGGGTTCCCGGAGCGGGAAGGTGAAACGCAAATGGACATAATTAAAGCTGTGAACGCAGTAGTGGGATCTCTCTTTGAGGGGGCGAACACAAATGAACCCACAATTGACAGAGCTCACAGGGCGGGAGCGATCAACAGAGGCCCCAGGTCCATCCTCGTGCGTTTCCACTACTTCTCGGAGAAGAATAAAATACTGGAACTGGCACGTAAGAGAGGCCCGGTCGACTGGGAGGGAGCCCGGATTTCGGTGTACCAGGATCTGTCCGCCTTCACCCTGGCAAGACGTCGTCTCTGTTCCCCGCTGACGAAAATGCTCCAAACCAAGGGGGTCCGATACAGGTGGGGATACCCTTTTTCGCTTTCCTTCGAACTGGATGGGTACAAATATGCCCTGGTCACGGAGGATGACATTCGCAGGGTGTCGGGCGAACTCCTTGGAGAGCCGAACGTGGAGGGGGGAAGACCAAAAACGTGGAAGAGAGCCCGTCGGACCCGGGAGAATTAAAGCTTCTCAGGAGAGACGTAAAGTCCGAGGCCACAGGAAGTTCAGAAGAGTGGCTCCGGCATCTCCTGGGCAACCTGACACTTGAGGAACCCCAGGAAGTCTCACGGTCCAGTTTGATTTATATGTCATTGGGGGAAACGCTATGATCATTTGTACTCTGAGCATGATAGGGGGGGGGGCTCAAGTTGGGGTTGTTGGGGAGTTTAAGAGCCCGGAGGAGGGAGACAATGGTGGCCTGGCTCAGCGACAGGATGAAGCCGCTGGTCTACCAGGCGTTCAGGGGGGAGGTGGGAGGTGGGAGGGAAAGGTTGGGGTTAGTTCAAGAGGACTCTAATGGGGCCAAGCCAAGTTTTCTGGTCTGTTATGTAACTGGGTTTTTGTTATGGGTCTATAGCGCTATAGCGGGAGGTGGAAGCACTGCGGGAGCGTTGGAATCATTAGTCCCGAAAAGGGAGACGTGAACTTTTACCATGGCTACGGTGGATGATTCCTTGCAGTATTTGACAGTGGGTTTGCTTAATGTACGGGGTCTCAACCCTCCTACCAAAAGGTCGCTGCTGGTGAGGGAATTCACAAGGCTCCGGCTCCATTTTTTATTCGTACAAGAAACACATTGGGTTCGGGACAGGGAGCCAAGGCTGAGAGCTAAAGCTATTGAACAAGTCTATGCAGCGTCCTTCCAGGCCAAGAAACGTGGAGTAGCCCTTTTGGTTTCTCCCGGGGCTCACTTCGTCCTTAAAGCCCAGAGGTCAGACCTGGAGGGACGATATATCATGGTTAAAGGGGAGGTGAGGGGTCGGCTGTTCACCTTGGTTGGTATTTACGCTCCAAATGAGGCGCAAGATGGCTTCTGGATGGGGATGAGAGAGAAAATCGTAGCTTTTTCCGAGGGTACTTTGCTGTTCAGGGGGGATTTTAATATGGTTCTTTGCCCTGATAGAGACAGGAGCTCGCCCAATCCATGCCCTAACCAACGCCTCCAAAAAAAACTGGCCGAGGCATTTCGATCAGTCAATGACGATCTGGGCTTGAGCGACACACACCACACAGAAAAAGATCGGGACCCCGACTTCACTTTCTTCTCGAAACCCCATGCCACTTTCTCCCGTATTGATTATATTTTGGTCGACGCCACGTTCCGGGGCGAGGTCACAGACTCGGGGGTGGAGGTGGTTCCCTGGACTGACTACGATATGGTTAGAATAAAAATGGGTGTGCCCCAGGCCCCCCCACCTGGGTCCCTATGGAGATGTAACGACCTCCTCCTACACGATAAAGAGGTGCGACGATCCCTCCTTACAGCCATCACCGAATACTTCTCTGTCAACGACAACGGGGAGGTCGGAGTTGTGGGTGTTTGGGAGGCATTCAAGGCGACCATCAGAGGCATTCTCATTGAGACAGGTTCAAGAAAAAAGAGGGAGAGGGGACAGGAGGAGGCACAGTTGAGGAAAAAGATAGAGGCTATCCAACCTGGTGGGAAACTAAAAACACAAATGTTCCCCGGGAAGTGGGAGGAACTCCAGAGGTTGCGCTCAAGCCTGGCAGACCTCCAGGTGGGACAAACAGAAAAAAAACTGTCCTTCCTGAAACAAAAGTACATGGAAAAGGGGGAAAAGGCTGATAAAATACTTGCTTGGAGACTCCGGGAGCTCAGAAACAGTAGGAGGGTTAACTCCATCCAGCCACCGGGAGGGGAGCCAACTGTAAGAGATAGCAAAATAGCTGAACACTTTCGACTCTATTATGAACACCTATACAGCTCGGAATACGCGAGGGACGGAACCGAGATCGACAGTTTCTTGGACTCTCTCCCGATTCCCAGCCTCTCACCTGAAAATGCAAATATACTGGATCTCCCCGTATCTCCAGAGGAGATAATAGATACTATATCCTCCCTGAAGAGTGCAACAGCCCCAGGCGACGATGGGTTCACAGTCAAATTCTATAAGACTTACCGGTCTACGCTAGCCCCGTTTCTGGCCAAAATGTTTAATTCAGCGCTTGACCAGGGCACCCTCCCGCCTTCGATGATGTCAGCACTGATAGTAGTAATCCCCAAAGAGGGGAAGGACCCTTCCCAATGTCAATCGTATCGCCCCATTTCCCTTCTTAACGTGGATGTCAAGATCCTGGCCAAACTTCTGGCGAACAGGCTGGCAAAACTCCTCCCATTTCTTATACATGGTGACCAGGTAGGGTTCATCCCGGGGCGCCAGGGGTCCGATAACATACGAAAGACCCTAGGCCTCATGTACGAAGCCTCGAGGCAGGGGAAAGAGGGTTACCTGTTAGCTCTGGATTCAGAAAAGGCCTTTGACCGCGTCGAGTGGCCTTATATGGGCAAAGTCCTCCAGAAAATGGGTCTCGGGGAGAATTTTTGTAGGTGGGTCTCGACACTATATAATGCTCCCACGGCAAGAGTTTTGGTCAACGGCGGCACATCGGAACCCTTGTCTCTATCTAGAGGAACCCGGCAGGGCTGTCCCCTTTCCCCCCTTCTATACGCTCTGGCAATGGAGCCCCTGGCTATAGCGATCAGGGTGGACTGTGAAATTACGGGGATTCGTTGCGGCGATTGCGATTTTAAACTCTCATTATTTGCCGACGATATCTTGGGGTACCTAACTAACCTCCAGGTATCACTACCCAGATTGTTTAATCTTATAAACCTCTTCGGGGCCTTCTCGGGGCTTAAGATAAACGCCTCCAAGTCTACTATTATGCCAATGGGTCCCGGGGACAAAGACATTGGGGATCGCTCGGAATTCTTGGGAGTGAGGATAGAACGTGTGTCCACCAGGTATCTGGGCACCGACATCCCTAGGAACCTCTCGCTACTATATCAGTTTAACTTCCCGGGGATCCTGGCCAAAATCACCAGCGATCTCAAACGCTGGGCTCCCCTTACACTCTCCTGGTTTGGCCGTATGGTGACGGTCAAAATGAATATACTACCCCGCCTCCTGTATCTCTTCGCAGCCCTCCCTGTGGTCATCCCTGAATCCTTCTTCGAGGTTTTACAAACCCGTGTCCTCCAGTTTATATGGGAGGGGAGGAGGCCAAGAGTCAAATTTTCCACCTTGACCCTGCCGAAGTCTCATGGTGGATTTGCCCTCCCCGACTTCAGATTGTACTATAAAGCAGCCCAGCTCCGGGTGATGATGGAGCACATGCGAGAGGATATGAGGACGTACTGGACATATATAGAAGATGTCCACACCCACCCCAAAAAAGTTAGGGACCTATTATGGGCCTCCCCGAAAACCATCCCCTCCTATCTTAGAGAACACCCCACACTGGCAGTCCTATGGGCACTCTGGAAGCCGAATAAAGATAATAAAATGCTGTCGTCCTGGCCGGCCCCTTTAACATCGCTATGGGGTCCCCCTATCAACCTAGACACCAGAGGCTTCCGTGACACTCAAGCTTGGTCAGACATGGGGTTGGAGAGAGTTTCCCAGCTCTCCCGTGAGGAAGGCTTCGTCGAATACGAACAATTGACCGAAGCACTGGGTGATAAACCACCATCGATCTTTGAGTACTTGCGTTTGAAGGGAATTCTGACTCACCCCCGCTGGGCTGACAACTTGACCCGCCCCCTCACCCCCTTTGAGGAAGTAATAGCTAAAAGTGTCTCTCGAAAAGGCTCCCTGTCCAAGTTCTATAGTGCCTTGATAACGGCCAACCTGGAGGGTAGGCAACCCTTCAAACGTATATGGGAAGAAAGGCTGGGTATGGCATTGGATGACCATACATGGAGGGCAGTTTTCAAAACCATATTCTCCGGTACTCTGTACACAGCAGCCATGGAGCATAGTTTCAAGATTCTGCACTCCTGGCATCGCTCCCCATCCACTCTCTCTAAAATGTTCGCAGAAGTATCCCCCTACTGTCCTAGGTTGTGTCACCAAAGAGGCACATGGTTCCACATGTGGTGGGGATGCCCGGTTATTCAGGTGTACTGGTCTGAGCTCCACAGCTGGATTAAGGATATAGAGGGATTCTGTCCATCGCTTCTCCCCTTGGAAATCCTCCTGGGTTCCCCCATGCCGGAAACGGAACAGAGTGCATTCCCGAGGGTCATCGGGGCCATGCTGAGGGCGGGGAGGCTAGCATTGGCTCAAAAGTGGAAAAGTGCCTTATCACCAACCAAGGAGGAGTGGCTCTGTAAACTAAGGGGTATATTTACTTATGAAAAACTTACGGCAGTGAAAAACGATAAAGTCTCGGAGTTCTCACAGGAATGGACAGCAGTTCTCCTCCACGACGAATGTGTCTCTATGCGATTGTAATGTTGGACCCCAATATGTGTCCCCCGAGCATACCCTAGCGCCGGCCTTAAAACTGGAGACTTTCCACCATCCTGCTTTGCACTGCGCTGCTCCCACGATGTCAAATTGTAAAACAAGTGTATGCAATGATGTCTGAAAATTCTCACCGCTGCTTCCGCAACCTGCAAAAACCTAAAGACTTGGTATGTTGCAAAACTGGGGGGGAGGTGAGGGTGGGGGGTGGGGGAAGGGGATTATGTTGCAAAAGTTGGGGGGGTGGGGTGGGGGGGAGGTGGGATGGGAGTAAAAAGTTAAAAAAAATTCTGTCAATTATGTTTGCTCTGTGTATTGCTGGCAGGGACTGCTCGCGCACCCTACCTTTTTTGTAATATGACAATAAAAACAAAGTTAAAAAAAAAAAATAAGTGACTAGAGTGACTATTACATAGTGAAACATTACCATAAAGTTTGCCAATTAGTGATTGATCATGGGTGTACCAGGCGGCCCTCCAACCTTTCCCTAGAATGTTTTAATGTTGTGCTTCGTATCTGATTCCCGTATAGCTTACATGCAAGCCATGTTATGTGTGGCTGAATTACGACTCACTTTCTGAATGTATGTGACGCGGGTCACAATCTGCGCGCCGATGCAAGGGCCATGTCTGGGTAAATGACACCCAAAGTGTTGAACTCTTCAGAGATCGTAAATGCTTTGTCAAAAACTCATGTTGGATAAAGCAATAAGCTCCATCATGCTAGCTTTTGAACTGCAGAACGTTGGGTCCCATCCAATCGTGTATGACCTTCGAAACAGAGGTTAAGCAGATGTCTGTGGGAAGAAATTAAAGAAGGCATTCATACCAATGAGCTGTTTTAAATCTAGTTTATTAAAGACTAGCAGGTGTACCCATGCTTCGCAAAGTTTCCTACTTCAGTCACAGTTTGAGGTTTATTTAGTAAACTTAACCAATGATGACTATTTTGCTAGTCTTTCCTGTAGGAGCTAGTGTGAACAAATTGTCTTGGTTTCCAACTCTCCAGCAAGCCACATAAAGCAGACCTTGAGAAAAGCATGAATCCCGTAAATCGGTTACAGCTACTTTGAGTTGGAGCGTTGAGATTGTGCAGCAACATTATTGGTGTCACAATCTACAACAGTGTCCTCAACATAAGTGCCGACCATGTAGCGCTGAAGTGTGCAAGCTTTGTACTGTTTAAATGTTATACGTTAATCAACTTCCGTCGGAAACGTTTCTGTAATTCTCATGAGAGATTTGCCATGATGTGATGGACATCATTATTGTGGGCATTATTGAAGAGACGTATACCATTCTCAAGCATGGGCATGGATTCACATGCTCATGAATATTCCCCGTCGTCAGGCTGGGAATCCTCGGTAAAGAAAAAATCAGTATCAGTTTCGTTTCTGATCTGTCTTTCTTAGTAGTAACCAATTACTGATCTCTGGGTCATACTGCCCCCAGCCAATGACTGCCCTCTCCCTAAGCCCCGCCTCTGGCAGCCATCCTCAGATTTTTACCGCATGCTCAAGTGTTGGGAGTCCTCGTGCTTTAGCTCTCGAGTTTTTGCTGCGTTTTCGTGCTTTTTCAGGAGATTTTCTCATTTTTTCGGTTTAATCGAGCCTCAAGCGCCACCATTTCTACTCCTGAGCCTCAAGCTCCACTGTTTCTATTTCCGATGACGGGGATCGGTTTCGGAATTCTAGTTTTCGTCGAGATTACACTTCTTGGAGGATTCTGGAAGATCTGCGGCCTACCTCAACGGACATGGCCCAGGACAAGGGAAGCTCGACGCCCGGATCCAAGCTGTTCAGGTGCTGCCCTGGATGCGGATTGCAGAACGTTTTCAAGGAGGAAGAGCACTCGCGTTGTCTCTACTGTCTTCATGAGGACAAAATGCACGTGGAGAAGGACTGTGCGTTCTGCAAGAACTTTTCGGAACGGACAAAACAAGATCGTCGTTCCCGCCTCGCCGCCTGGCTGGAGAAGGGCACAGCAGGTGAGAAGGTGAAGAAAAAGTCTGAGCAGGCTTCTAAGTCCTGTGAGGGTGCCCCGGCGACGGGGGCCCAACAGAAGGCCAAGCACCGCGAGTCTGCAGGCACCGGGAGCGCCGAAAGGTCGGGCTCTTCGGCTGCCAGGCAGGGCGCTACTTCCCCGGCACGTTTGACCACGAGCCAGCGCTCTGGTTCGGGGAAGAGGAAGTCCGAGAACCCAGGTAAGCCGCTGGAGCGGACCCGGTCGATCTCGAAGGGGGAGCGAGGCGCTGACCCTCCACCCAAGGCGAAGGCCCAGGACGCACCTAAGGTGGTGAGGGCTTTGATCCATCCGGCAAAGGCCTCTGTCGAAGTGGTTGCTGCGACCCTGGAAAAGCCAGCTAAGACTACGCCAGTGGAAACTGCCTCTGGGCCCAGAGTATCCCTGCCACCGCAGAGGGAGTCGTCTTTCCAGCCCATCGTTAAGACCCCCGTTAAACCCCCGGTGGAAAAAGAGGGGGGGCGGTGGCCATTACAGACTCGGAATCAGCCTCTGAGGATGAGCTGGTGGAAGCCGAGAAGGGCCTCAACGAGAGGTCCATAGGCCTCAACGAGAGGTTCATAGGCCTCAATGAGAGGTTCGAGAAAGTTCGATCCCAGGGGACGGTCTCCGCTGACGTGATCGAAGATAGCGACGATGGCGACGTAGAGGGCCCAGTGGAACGGCCATCCCGTCTGTCGCAGCCATTACCCGAGCCCCAGGATAGCTCGGCGCCCATTTTGTTGGCAATCCAATCCTTATGTACCGAGATAAATTCCCCTGCTAGACTTCCTACCTGAGGACAAGAGGGCGGAGGCCCTAGAAATTCTGCAGGAAGGCAAGGTGGCGTCGGATCACGCCATAACGGTGGCAACGGACATTGCCGATACCGGATTTCGCCAACTGGGCAACAGAGTTTGCCTCGACGACGAGGATGGCTCGAGGCGACAGACTTTCGCCAGGACGTCCAGACCAGAGTATTGGACATGCCGTTCGACGGCAACAACCTCTTTGGTAAGGTGGTGGACGAGTCTCTACAGGCCATCAAGACCGACTCGGAGACGGCCCGGGCCTTAGGGGTGCTTCAACAGCGACGGCCCTTTCGGAGGTCCGAAGGCAGACAGGGTGCCTCCATAGGTTCCAGCGGTGGCTCCTCCACTTATCGCCAGGCGGCCGGCTCCTCTTCCCAGGAGGCCTACAGAGGTTGCGGCAAGCAAGGGGGATCCTGCCGTCGTCGCCAAGGCGGCAAGACTGACCCGGCCGTGTTATTGGGCCCCCACCGAAGCACCCCAGTGGGAGGCCAGCAAGTTCGTCAGCGTGTGGGAGTCCATCTCCACCGACCGTTGGGTGTTGGACACCCTGGCCAACAGGCACTCGCTGGAATTCCAAAAGAAGTGCCCTCGCATTCCTCCCGTGGCCAGGAAGGAAAATCACGTCCCTCAACTGCTGCTGGAGGTAAGGGCGATGCTCAAGAAAGGTGCCATCAAGCTCGTCCCCAGAAGGCTCAGGAGCTCAGGAGTATACTCCAGGTACTGCCTTGTCAGGAAGAAGACAGGCGGTTGGCGCCCCATCCTGGACCTGCGTCGCTTAAACAAGTACATCAAGGCGCAGAAATTCAGGATGGTCGCCCTCCAGCACGTGCTGGGACAGCTGGAGGAGGGCGACTTCCTATCGTCACTGGACCTGGAGGATGCTTACTTCCACATCCCCATTCTAAAAGGTCACAGAAAGTTCCTCAGATTCGTAGTCCAGGGGCGTCACTACCAATTCAGAGCCCTGACATTCGGATTAAAGTCGGCACCCAGGGTGTTCACCAAGTGCCTCGCACCGGTGGCGGCGCGGCTGCGCCTGCAAGGAATCCACGTCTACCCCTACCTGGACGACTGGCTAATCCATGCAAGGTCAAGAGAACTCGCCATTGAACACACAGCGAGGACCGTCCGCCTGCTCACGGAGCTGTGATTCGCCGTCAACTACCCCAAATCCCATCTGGTCCCGTCGCAGGTGGCACTGTTTCTGGGAGCGAAGCTAGATACAGTGAAGCGATTGGCATCTCCGTCGGAAGAACGGACGAAGGCCATTTTGGGCAAGGTGCAGCACCTGTTAGCCACAGAGGTGGCCAGAGTGCGGTCCATCAAGTTCCTCCTCGGGATGTTGTCCTCGTGCATCTACCTTGTGCCCCTTTGCAGACTTAGGATGCGTCCGCTACAAGAGTTCCTCGACGCCCGCTGGATTCAAGCAGCGGGCTGCTTCAAAGACAGAATCCCGCTCGACGAGGAGTTCCGTCAGGCGATTCTATGGTGGGGTGCCCATGCGCACCTCTCGGCAGGCATGGACTTTCAGGCCCCAGCGTATCAGGAGACGGTAACGACGGACGCCTCCCTGGAGGGATGGGGGGGGCCCACAGCGGAGATCTCCACGCAAGAGGCCTCTGGTTCCCAGAGGAGAGGTCTCTTCACATCAACATCTGGAGCTACGAGCCGTGTTCTGGGCGCTCAAATCGTTCCTTCCGCCCCTCAAGGACAAAGTGGTGAGGATCTTCACCGACAACTCCACCACCATGTTCTACATCCGGAAGCAGGGAGGCACCAGATCCCCAGCCCTATCCAAGGAGGCCCAGGATCTGTGGCACTGGGCCGTCGCCCAGGGGATGTTTCTGGTTCCCTTCCACCTGGCAGGAATAAAAAACACCATTGCCGACTCACTCAGCAGGGAGCTGCGCTCGTGCCACGAGTGGGAACTACCCCAGGACCAGGTGGATCGGCTCTTTCAATGATGGGGCAAACCCCAGATCGACCTGTTCGCGACAGCGACAAACTCCAAGTGCCAGAGGTGCGTCAGCAGGTTCGCCCAGCCGAGGAGCATGGGCGATGCTTTCTCGTTCCCTTGGGACGGCCTGTTTCTATACGCGTTCCCTCCATTGCCGTTGCTGCTCCGCCTCATCAACCAGCTCAAGAAGTCGAGGTGCAGGATGATCCTCGTCGCACCGGCGTGGCTGAGGCAGATCTGGTTCCTGGACCTTCTGGACTTGTCAACGTCCCCGCCAGTCAGGCTGCCGGCAGATGCGGATCTTCTCTCCAGAGAAGGAGGGGCCATTCTCCATCACGACCCACAGTCGCTGAACTTGCAGGCCTGGCTCCTGCAGCACTAGAGTTTGGAGGGTACAATATCCCGGCTGATTGCAGAGAGGTTCTTGCAAAGGCCAGGGCGTCCTCAACTCTCAAGTGTTACAGTCATAAATGGAAGAGGTTCCCTGTCTGGTGCCGTGCACAGAAGATTAAGCCTCTGCGGATTACGGCCCCTCAAGTGCTGCCATACCTACTATCGCTGGCCAAAGCTGGACTGGCTCACGCCTCCATAAAAATACATCTGGCTGCCATCTCCCGACATACCAGGACTACGGGACGGGCGTCCTTGTGGTCTCATCGCCTGGTGAAGGAATTTATGAAGGGACTATTCCGATCATTCCCTCCGGTGAAGGCTCCTGCCCCGGCGTAGGAGCTTAATGTGGTGCTGACCAGGCTCATGGGAGCCCCATTCGAGCCTATGCATTCAGCGCCTTTAAAGTTCCTGTCATGGAAGACGGCGTTCCTCGTGGCCATCACCTCTGCACGACGAGTGGGAGAGATTCAGGGCCTATCTTGCAAGCCTCCATACTTGAATTTTCATGACACGAGGGTGGTGCTGAGGACGCACCCCTCCTTCATGCCCAAGGTGCCGTCGGACTTCCACCTCAACGAGCCCTTGGTGTTACCAGTTTTCTTCCCGTCGCCTTCGACGCCGGCCGAGAGGAATTTGCACTTGCTGGATGTAGCTAGAGCGCTGAAGTTCTACGTGGACCGCACAAAGAGTTTTCGGAAGACGTCACAACTGTTTGTGAACTTTGGGTCTGTGAATCAAGGGAAGGCTCTCTCGAAGATTTCCATTTCCAGATGGCTCTCTGGCTGCATCATGCATCGTCACCGGTTGGCAAACCGACCGCCGGCCGTCCGAGAGCCCATTCGACCAGAGCGATCGCTGCTACCACAGCGTTCCTGTCTGGTATGCCCCTGCTGGCCATCTGCAGGGCTGCTACGTGGAGGTCGACGCGCACCTTCACAAGATTCTATTGCGTCGATTGGGACTCCAGGGAGGAATCCAGGGTCGGCCAAGCAGGGAGGCGTCCAGGGTCGGCCAAGCAGTGCTGCGCAACCTGTTCGCTTAAGGTGTGCCTGGTGAGGAGGTAAGAGATGCTTAATGTTGAGTTGTTGTATTGCTTAATGTTGAGCCTGTTGCCACCTCCCGTGGTTGTGCATGTGTATACTGCTATGTATTCTTTTATTCATGAGCATGTGAATCCATGCCAGACCCCATGCTGGAGAAGGAACAAGTTACTTACCTGTAACTGTTGTTCTCCAGCATGGGTCTGGCACTCACATGCGAACCCTCCCGCCTACCCCTCTGCGCCTCTTCACTTGGTCATACTGCCACTTGGCGTGCTACTAAATCTGAGGATGGCTGCCAGAGGCGGGGCTTAGGGAGAGGGCAGTCATTGGCTGGGGGCAGTATGAACCAGAGATCAGTGATTGGTAACTACTAAGAAAGACAGATCGGAAACGAAACTGATACTGATTTTTTCTTTACCGAGGATTCCCAGCCTGACGACGGGGCATATTCATGAGCATGTGAATCCATGCCAGACCCATGCTGGAGAACAACAGTTACAGGTAAGTAACTTGTTCCTTTCCTGTCACCTGCATTGCTACAAAAGCACTGCATTATGTCATGACTTCAAAAGTGACTGCCGCTAATGTCAGCTAGAATGCTGATAGTGTGGAAAGTTTAGGAACAATGAACTGCTTGAGTTTTGCATGAGCTGCCAAACTTTAGGAACAATGATGCTAGAACTACAGGGCAAAGAGCCATATGGCAGGGATAAGCATTGCAGACCGCCTAAAAAAATTAATCTCAAAATAGGTATATTTCATACTTGTTGCATTGTCTACACCATGGAACCTACCCACGTGCCAAATTCCAGGTTTGTAGCATTTTGGGAAGTATGCTGAAAATTATTAGAAAACAAACACACACACACTTCGAGAAAACACACTTACACACGTACACACACACACACGTACACATACACGCACACACACACACATACACACATGCACGTGTGCACACACACACACACACACACACACACACACACACAAACTTACACACACACATTTTACATGGTCTACACCATGGACTGTACCCACATGCCAAATTTCAAGTTTTTAGCATGTTGGAAATATATATAGTGTGATTTTTACTGCACCATAAAATCCTGCTCAACCGGCTCCGTGATAACCTGGGTATCACTGATCAAGCTCTGGCCTGGCTGATTTCTTTCCTCTGACCTCTCCTCGATCTCTCTCTATCCGCAGTGTTCCCCAGGGGTCTAACCTTTCTCCCTGGTTGTTCAACCAATATCTGGCACCTCTCACCAACTGCATTGCCGCTCTCTGCTCCAACTTCCAGTGCTATGCCGATGACACCCAGCTCGCTTTCAGGCTCCCCTCTGCCGCCTCTTCTCCTATTATCCAGGATTGTCTGATTGCTATCCAGGAGTGGCGCGGCGCCAATGATCTCTGAATGAAGGCAAGACAGCGATCCTTCTCATCGGCACACCCGCACCTCTATTTCCTGCCACTCTCTGGCCGGCCTCCTCCTGCTCCCACCCTTGAGGCTAAGAAACTGGGTCATCTTTTGACTCCTCTGTCCTTCTCTCCTCATATTTCCGACGGGTCTAAGAAGTCAGATACCAACTGCACTTCCTCAGGGGTATTCTTCCTTTCCTCTCCTTCCCCCAGAAGCTCACTGTAGCTAGAGCTCTGGTTCTCTCTAGACTAGACTACTGTAACAGCCACTTTTTAAATCTGCCTGCCTCTACTCTCCGTCCTTTGCAACTCCTCCAGAACAGGACTGCGAGACCTGTCCTTGGCCTGTAGTCCAGGGATTGTATCTCTCCAGCACCGAAATCTCTCAGTTGGTTCCCAGTGGCTGCAAAAGTTGGGGGCAGATCTCTCTTCGGTTGCCGCCTCCCTCTGGAACAGCCTCCCTGCCTCTCTGAAACTTGAACAGAACCATCTCCGGTTCCGGAAGCAGCTTAAGACTTTCCTCCTTTGATTCTGCCTTCTCTCTTCCGCTACCTTGCTGATCCCCTGTCTGATACTGCACTGGCTACCTGGCTACCCTCTGAACCATGGGTCCAGGCTACTGCCCTCCCAGTTGCACATCTGAATAACCCCTGGCCACGCTGCACTTAGGACTCTATCTGCAACCCTACAACCCTCCCTCCTTGCACTTACCCATCATGTTTTTCTGCACTTAACACTGCACTGCCACCTGTTGGCCGCACTTCTTGTTTTCAATGTTTGATCCAATATCTTGCACTTGCTCCTCCTCCGCTTCCCCTGGCACCTCTCCCCTGCACTTGCGCGATCTCAGTGCCACTGGGCCTAGTAAGATCGTTGTCTTGTTCCCTCCCTTGCCTCGAAACACTTGTTTATAGGCGCGCTATAAATAAAATATATCATATCATACTTGTTCAATTGCAATAGGCTGTAACTCCGGCCAAGGGACACAGGGAATGTTGCTAATGGTGAAAAGGTGCCCCTCCCCTGCACCCCCTTATAGGTGACCAGAGAAGTGGACTGGCCAAAGGTACTGAAGACTGGGATAAAAACATTACAAAGAACTGTTAGAAGAGGAGCAGGGGGGTTGGGGGGAAAGGAAAGCAGCACTGACTTGGTTGCCTATGGTGCTGCTGTCAAAGGAGATTGCCAGAACTCTCTGGCCTGTGGAGCATCATGTGGCACACTCATAGCCCGTCTCAGGACCATACTGGGTGTGGACACTGTGAGAAACCTGAAGGCGTCCTCACATGTTCTCCCTCTGGATCCTTTACTCAGGTGTCCAGGGAAGGGCCTTGCGCTTGGATCCCGACTCTGCAGGGTGGACAAGCGAGGGAGGATCACCTGTGTTGGGGCAAAGGAGGATGCTTGAGGGTAGGACGCAATATTCCCCCCCTTCCCAGTTATCCGTCACCCTAAAATCTCTCCACTGGCTCCCGGTTGTTGCGAGGATCAAGTTCAAGACTCTCTGCATCATCCAGAAGGCTTTCTCTAAATACCTCGCTGCTAGAGCCCTTCGGTCTTCTAGCTCTAATTCCTTGCAGATCAGACGCTTTTCCAAGCAGAGGGTGGGGGTAGATCTCTCTCTTCCGGAGGAGCCTCCCTCTGGAATGGCCTCTCTGCCCCTCTCACGCTTGTGCCAGATCTGCTTAAGTTTGGAAGCTTCTCAAGACTCTCCTTTTCTCTTCCTCCTCCCCCTCCCCTGCTAATGTCCCCCTCTGCTGCATTTTTGACTGGCTGCCTGGACCTATACATTTGTTTATCCATTGCCATGCAACTGTCCATGTCGGACACTCTAGGACACTCGCGTGTCCCCGTCCCCCACTGCTGCCCCCCCATAACATGGCTATGTTCCGATTTGCCATGATCAGAGCATTAGCTATGAATAATTGTTTATATTGCCAGAGATCTACCGCCCCCCACAAATTCCTAGCAAAAACTTGGGGTTAGTCAGAACCTGTTAACAAACAACAGCAGACAATGTACGCATTACCCCGGCCCAAAATCATTGGACATATTGTCACAAGTCTCTCCCCTTCTCACCTGTTTCTGTTGTGTACTTGCGACCTTCTGGGATTTCTTCTTCTTTACGGTCCGGGATTTGTATAGTCCCGAACGCCGGTCTTCGGCGTCCAGCGTGAGAATAGCGGTTCAGTTTCCCGGAGCGTTCTACAAGTCCAGGGTAATTCCAGGAAGTAATTAAGGTACACTCGGAGGCACGGAAGACCGTGAATCGAGCGCCGAAGGTTTTCCTGAAGATTGGGGAGGAAAGGGAACAGGAGGGAATTCAAGGGACTGGGAACAAGGAATCAAGCGAGAGCCCCGATCGAACTCCGGCTAACCACGTCCGACTACCGGTAGCGTTGAGACATGCAGAGCCGCGGGGGCGTGTCTCTTTTGTAGTATGAGCAGCGTGGAACGCATAGAGTGATCCGGAGTATTCTGTTCCGGGCGGCCATGTTGGAAGGATAACTGCATGCAATCCCCTGCGAGTCAGGGACCAGGAGGCAGGAGGCCCAGAAAGGACATAGACGATGGTTCATGACAGTATGCCTCCTCTGGAAACCAGCTCCTCCGGGTTTGCCCGGATGGATCAGATGAAATCGTCAAACCAATCTGGGAGCATTCATGTTTGACACGGGTTCCCAGGTACGCTCAGTGGAGGGGTACCCTTTCCACTCAACCAGATATTGTAGTTGACCCCGTCAATATCTTGAGTCACAAATCCTGGAAACCTCGTATTCCAGTTGATCATTTACAATAACAGGGGTAGATCTGGGAGCTGTTCGGGATGACAATGTATGGTTTTAACAGAGAAGTGTGAAAGACTGATGGATTCTTTTCCAAGATTCAGGTAACTGAAGTCGAAAGGCCACTGGGTTGATGATTTCTTGTATGGAAAAGGGACCGTAGTATCTGGGAGCCAGTTTATTTGGGCGCAGGTGTCGAGGAAGGAGCTTCGAGGATAACCAAACCTTATCCCCTACTGAATAGGAAGGTCCAGGTCTTCTTTTAGAGTCAGCATAACGTTTGACATCTTCTTGGTCCCGTTCTAGGTATTCCTTAACCTCCTTATGTACTGTGATGAGGTTTTCGATCCAGGAGTCTACTGCAGGTACTGGAGTAGGATGTGGGAGTACGGAGGGTAGGACTGATGGATGGAATCCTTGGCTACAGAAGAAGGGACTGGTCTTGATAGCTGAATGATCTGAATAGTTATAGGCTGATTCAGCCATAGGTATTAGGAGTGGCCAATCGTCCTGAACTTTGGTGGCGAAACATCGTAGATATTGTTCGAGAGTCTGGTTCATACGCTCCGTGGCTCCATTGGTTTGTGGATGGTAGCCAGAGGATAGGGCACGTTGGATTCCCAGAATACGACATACTTGCTTCCAAAACTGAGATATGTACTGAGGTCCTCGGTCTGAAATGATCTTGGAAGGCAACCCATGAAGTCAGAATATGTGTTCCAGGAAAATTCCGACAAGGTCTCATGAGGAAGGTAGTTTGGATAAAGGTGTAAAATGAGCCATATGAGTAAACAAATCAATAGTGACCATGATTGTTGTGTAGCCTCTATAGAGTGGTAATTCCACGATAAAATCAGTGGCGATGACTTCCCAGGGTCTTGTTGGTATTGCTGGTTGGAGTAGGAGTCTGGCTGGCTTCTTATTATCGTGTTTGTTCTGATGGCAAACTGTGCATGTTTGGACATGGATCCTAATATCATCCCTCCTCTTGGGCCACAAAAACCGTCCTTGTACTAGATGGAGAGCGTTGGTTGCCCCACGATGTCCCGAATGTAAGGTATCATGACATAGACTTGTGATCCTTTGTCTCAGTCCAGGTGTGGGAATGACTAGGCGATAATCTTTGAATAGATACCCGTCCTTAGCTATGATATTCCATCTGTTATTTCTCTTGTGCTCCTTCCAGAGGTCCGAAAGTCGAGTTTGGCCTTGGATATTCTCCAGGAGGGTGAGTGCTTGGGCAACAAGGATCGTGTGAGGAAACCTCTTTGGAAAGGTCTGATCCTCAGAGTTTTCATAGTCAGGACGTCTGGAAAGGGCATCAGCAATTATGTTTTGTGATCCAGGGACATGATTGATGTGGAACTGGTACTGGGCAAAGAAGAAGGCCCAACCGGCTGACGACTGTTCCTACACTCCAAAGATTGTAGAACTTGAAGATTTCGATGGTCCGTACGGACCTGGACTGGATGCCTAGCTCCAGGAGTAGGTGTCGCCATTCTGTGAAGGCTTGGCGGATGGCTAGCAGTTCCTTTTCCAAGACTGAATTATGAGTCTCACTGGGCGTCAGGGTTCGTGAAAGGTAAGCAATGGGGTGCTCCAATTTGTCCTCAAATTCCTGTTTTAGTACTGCTCCTATGGCGTAATTGGATGCATCCGTCTCCACTAGGAATGGTCGATTAATATCTGGTTGAGCCAGGATGGGGACTTGAGTAAACTGTCTTTAATCGTTGGAATGCCTTGTCATGATCTGTAGACCAGAGCCATGGAGCATCTTTCTTCAAGAGAGCAATGATCGGTTGAACAATTTCAGAGAAGGACGGTATGAACTTTTGGTAAAAATTGGCAAGTCCCAGGAAAGATTGAATCTGTTTCACGGATGTGGGAACCGGCCAAGATAGTATGGCTTTTACCTTTTGAAGGATCCATTCCAATTCCTTCTGGACTAAGGACAAATCCTAGGTAATGAACAGAAGTGACGTGAAACATGCATTTCTCAGGTTTAGCTAGGAGTTTGTGTTCACGTAATCGTTGTAAGACTGCCTTAACATGCTCTTCATGCCTTAGAAGGTCCTTGGAGTAGATCAAGATGTCATCCAGGTAGACGATAACGAAGAGGAACAGCATGTCCGAGAACACCCTATCCATGAAACGTTGAAAAACTGCTGGGGCATTAGCAAGTCCAAAGGGCGTGACCAGATATTCAAAATGGCCGAAGGGAGTTCTAAAGGCTGTTTTCCATTCGTCACCTTCCTTTATACGAATGAGATGGTAAGCACCCCTTAGGTCTAAATTTGTGAAGATTACTGCACCTCTGACTGCTTCCAGGATATCCAAGATGAGGGGTAGAGGATAACGGTCCTTGAGAGTGCACTAATTTAGACCACGGTAGTCCAGACATGGTCTGAGTTCTTTGGTATCTTTCTTTGGAACGAAGAACAATGAAGCACCCGCTGGAGATTTGGACGGAGGTATGGTGCCATTTTACAGGTTAGTATCCAGGTATTCTCGGAGAGCCTTCTTTTCAGGTTCAGATAATATAAACATTCTGCCGAAATGAATCCCAGCTGGGGGTTCGGTATCGATGGCACAATCCTCTGGCCTGTGAGGAGGGAGAGCTTGGACTATCGCGGTCGAAAAAACATCAGAAAAGGCTTGGTAGGCCCTGGGAATCTGGATGATGTTAGAAACGGTGACAGGACTTTGTTAGTTCTTTTGAAAGTCTCTAGAAGGCTTTGGTAAGGTATCCAGGGATAGGCAGTGAGCCATACAAAATTCAGATCCAAGAAACGGTGAGCAGGCTGCCCAGTTGATGTAAGGATTGTGCCTCTGCAGCCAGGGCATCCAAAGAACCATCGGATAATGGGCTGATTTAATGAGGTCGAATTTGATTGTGTCGTGATGGTGATTAATAGAAAGTAGAATCTCTTTAGTCTGAACGGTAATGGGTCCTGAGGAAAGAGGCCTTCCATCAATTGCCTCCACTGGTTGCATTGTAACTCGGTTTTTATGTGGAATGTTATGAGCAGTGACCCAATCTTGATCTAGAAATACGCCCATAGCTCCGCAGTCAACTAATGCCAGGATGGGATAGTATTCTGTCTTGGAAGGCGATAGTAGGGCCTGCAGAACCACAAGGTTATATTGTCCAGGAGAGTTCAAGGATGGAATTGATGTGGAGCAAACATCTCTCTCCCGACACTGTGCTCCATCTAGGATTGGGAGCTGGCGTTTCCCGAATGCCGTGGAGGAGCAATGGGACATTCTCTCACAAGTTGTTTATCGGAGGCGCAATACATGCATAGACCAGTATGGATTTGTCGCATCCTTTCCTGAGGGGTAATGGGTCCACAAAAGGCTCCTAGTTGCATAGGTTCTGGGTACGGGGTAGAAGGAACAGTTGACTCTGCTCTAGGGGCATGTTCCGTGATGGTCTTTTGGAGACTTGCCTTAGATTTCCTCTTCTCTGCACTTCTTTCTTGGATTCGGAAATCTATCTTTAAGGATAGATCCATAAGAGCCTGGAAGGAGCTTGTGCGGGCCACCCTAGCGAGCTCATCTTTTATTTCTTCGTTCAGCCCCATTCGGAAGAGTCTAAAACTAGCTTCTGGAGACCAGTCTGCTTCTTTCACAAGTTGTTTGAAACGAGTAACATAGGTGAGCATATCCTGGGACCCTTGTTGAAACTCGAGTAGTCTCTCTTGAGCACTATACACCTGCTCTGGGCGATCAAACATTTCCTTAAGGGCTCCCACAAAGCCATCATAGTCATCCAGGAGAGCGTTGCGTGTATTGACTAGGGGGGTTGCCCAAGTCAATGCATTTACAGTGAGGTGTGAAATCATAAAACCCACCTTTGCTCTAGGAGTGGAGAAGTAGTAGGGCTTGAACGTGAAGTGAACTAAACACGAATCAAGGAAGGCGCGGAGAGTCTTGGAAGAACCGTCATACTTGTCCGCTATTCCACCCAATATTACATTTTCTTTGGTTGCAGAATCACGTGATAGAACTAGCTGCTTTAATGCTGCGTTCTCTGCCTTGAAGTTCTGTACCTCCGTTGTTAATTCCTGCATGCCTCGCATGAGGTCTTGAACGGCGGCTTCCATCTCTGAATCTGTATAGTTTTTAAGGCGTCTCAATCTGTCACAAGTCTCTCCCCTTCTCACCTGTTTCTGTTGTGTACTTGCAACCTTCTGGGATTTCTTCTTCTTTACGGTCTGGGATTTGTATAGTGCCGAACGCCGGTCTTCGGCGTCCAGCGTGAGAGTAGCGGTTCAGTTTCCCGGAGCGTTCTAAAAGTCTAGGGTAATTCCAGGAAGTAATTAAGGTACGCTCGGATGCACGGAAGACCGTAAATCGAGCGCAGAAGGTTTTCCAGGAGATTGGGGAGGAAAGGGAACAGGAGGGAATTCAAGGGACTGGAAACAAGGAATCAAGCGAGAGCCCCGATCGAACTCCGGCTAAGCATGCCCGACTACAGGTAGCGGTAGCGTTGAGACGCGCAAAGCCGCAGGGGCGTGTCTTTTGTAGGATGAGCAGCGTGGAACGCATAGACTGATTCGGAGTATTCTGTTCCGGGCGGCCATGTTGGAAGGATAACTGCATGCAATCCCCTGCGAGTCAGAGACCAGGAGGTCCAGAAAGGACGTAGACGACGGTTCATGACACATATTGTGTGATAGAAAGTTCCCCCTAACACCTGTAAACAATGAGTCTTATTCTCCCCCATTTAAAAAGTAGCTCCCTGATTTAGTATGTCCTATATGAGATTTTTAACTGTTTCAGTCAATAGCGGGCTGGGATATCTGTTTTTCTCGGGGCCATTAAGGCCTCTTGCCACTCCTCCGTCTCTAATGGGCCAATGTCCGTCTCCCACCTTTGCTGGAAGTTTGTCATCTGCATGCCATGTGACTGACCTAGCTGGTACAGGGACGAGATCGCCTTTCTGGTGAGGTATATGTGTATATTTGCCTCTACCGGGGTTTGTTCTGGGCACGCATAGTTTCTGCAAAATTGTGACAGCATAGCGTTTCTAAATCTGATCTATTGATAATCATCTAATCCTTCCATCTGAATGTTTTGTTGCAGCTCTTGAAATTATCGTATCCGGCCTGCAACCAGTACATCTCCCATGACTCTAATACTCTTACCTTGCCAGTGAGTCGCAAAGGTTAACTTCATGTCTCGGTTGTGCCATATCCAGGCCTTCGTGGTCATTACCCCTTCCTATCTGGTCTATTTTGTTGACACCCTGTATACCCTTCAGTGCCTTGATGCTCTTGGGTTTAGCACGCTTTTTAAATGTGAAAATAAATGCATACCTGCACCACCTGTTGTGAAATTTGAGGCATCCAGCCACTTTGATTTTCCCATATAGCACCTCCCATTGGGTCCCTACCGTCCAATCCCTCCCGTTCTACTCGAGTATGGGAACTTATTGGATCTCCCTGCACCATTAATTCGCCAGAGTCAACTGTGAAGCCCAATAAAACAGGTGGAGATCTGGGAGCATGATCCCACCCTCCCACACTGAGTTATAAAGGTGCAAGTGTTTCTAGGTTGTGAATTGTTCCATAGTAGTCTTCTCAGCACTTTCGATCTTCCCAACTTCCCTCTCTGGGACCTTGACCAGAGTATCCTGCAGCACGTACACAATTCTGGCCACTGACATAATTTTGAACATTGAGGCCCTCCCCATCAATATCATCGGCAGTTTTGATCAAAAGTTGATATCTGTTATGCCAACCATCGCTTGGAATGGGCAGCCGTCTGGGATCGCCACCCGCCCTCCTTGCACTGGAATTATAAAGGACTTATTCCAGTTAACCGGTAGCCCACTATGCTGTCCGTATATCTGCAAAATTTCCATCACTCGAGTTCGACCTGTTGAAAGCTTGTAGTAACATTTCCTGTTTTATCTTGTCACATAAACCGTTTATATTCCAAGACACGCATTCCACCTTTAAAATCTGTCATGTGAGTGCCTTTGTTCTGCGTCCGTGAACCCAGACCACAAAATAATGCCTGAATATCCTCCTCTAAATTGCTGAAACCCCATCCGTATAGTGAAAAATAAAACGCCCTACATCCCAAAAAACATCCTCCACCCCATACAACCCAGTAAACTAGTTGCATCTGTGGCCCAACTTTTAACATTCAACTCTAGATATTAAAGTAGGGAATCGGCTGCAACAGTGCTGATCCACTCTTACCCATCTCCCTCTGCCATCTGAATCCGCCCGTCCCAGCTCCATTCCCTTTGTTTCTTCAAATTTCCACACTCTTCTAGGGTAGGTCCTAAAAGAAGGCCTACAAACCAGTAACTCCTCCTCCGCAAACATCACTGCCCAATTTGTCAATGTGGGTCAGTCACAGTCATCACCCTCATGTCTCTCCGCAGCATTCCTCCATATCTGGCCCCATAACGTCCTGTGTGCCAGCGAGACTCAAGCTGTTTTCCACCTTTTGCCACATCGGCGCCTTTCGCCCTCTTCCTGTTCCCACCTGTGAGGCTAAAAACTTCAGGGTCATCTTCGACTCCACACTTTCCTTCTCTCCTCACATCTCTAATAAGTCACACTACCAGATGCACCTCCTCAGAGGTATTCTTTCTTTCCTCTCCTTCCCCAGAAGTTCACTGTCTCCAGAGCTCTGGTTCTATCTAGGCTTGACTACTGGAACAGCCTCTTTCTAAATCTGCCTGCCTCTACTTTCCGCCCTCTGCAACTCATCCAAAACAGGACTGCGAGACTTGTCCTTGGCCTCAAGCCCAGGGATCGTATCTCTCTAGGACTGAAATCTCTGCACTGGCTCCCAGTGGCGACGAGGATTAAGTTCAAAACCCTCTTCATTGTCCACAAGGCCTTCTGGGGCCTAGGACCTCAATACCTTCAACTCTCTTTTCCTAAATATCTTCCTTCGAATGGATTGTGTCTTACCACGTATTCCTCATCTTATGATAAGTCGTTATCTCCAGCTTCGCTGCTTCGGAAAAAAAAATTCTCGGCAGATGGTGCTGTGCTCGAAGTCATGGCGTTGATTGTCCCTCGACGGGCTCCGTACACTGTCGACGTCACGATGGTATAAATAGCTCGAGCCGCGCCCGTTGCTACAGTTCCGTTTTTCCGATCGCTTTGCTATCGAGAACGGCGCGCTTTGAGATTTTCTGTGTGAAAATGTCATCTTCTTCGACTCCTTCGACACCCAAGACTGGGTTTAAGAAGTGCATCGATTGTGGATCGAAAATGTCGATCACGGATCCTCACCGAGTTTGTCTCTGGTGTCTGGGTTCAAGTCACCGAACCGACGACTGTGGTTCCTGCCAGTCCATGACCGAGAAGGCCATTTGTGAGAGGAGAGGTAAACTGCCGGTGGGGAGGGAAGCCTCTAAGAAGGGAGGGGCGTGGCTACGAGGCCATGTGAGAAGAAGTGTTCCCTGAAGAGCTCTGTTGATTCTACAGTGATCCGTTCAGAAAGTGCACACGGAGGTGCCTAAGATAGTTGAAAACGCATGAAAATGCATACGAAGATATGGAGCGTACCCGTTGAAAACCTGATGCTGACAGAACATACATGAACGGAGTTCTGTACGTTACGAAAGCCGCGGTGGCACAAGACACGGGACGATACAAAATGGCGGCCTGAATACTAGAACAAAGGCACCCATCGGGAAGACTCGGCTCCGCGACTACGGAGCAGGGGAGACGGAGCGCGACCACAGCACGAAAGGGAAGCGCACTGGTGTGCCACTAAATGGTGGCATGAGCTGAGAAGGGCTTGCACGTTGGAAAAACACAGCGGAGCTGTAGGTGCGCAGTGACCAATATGCAGATGAGCGACTACGCGTACTGACCGACCCCGGGGCCAGGATACCGTCAGGAACTGCTGTTTTCTACGGCTGAATGAGACGTGCATACAAGCGCTGTGTGTTACGAGCGGTCCCCTTACACGGCTGCAGCCCCGGCGTCTGCAGAGCACTGGAAGTGCTACATTGTAGCAAACGGACGCTCGTACAATTGGAGCGGGGCCAGCAGGGACCAATGAGAGATTCCGCGGACAGGGGATAAGGATCAGGCTTGGAGAGACACATGCCCAGGACACCTGCAGTCCGGGACTGGCACCCGTACCGAGGAGCGGCATTGTCCTGTTGTGGTCTGTGGCTGCCTGCGAGTGAACCTGGCTGCGGCGCCCGGTCCCGCCTGCGGGAAGAAAATGTTTGCACGGCTCTGGAGGCGTTCCTCATATACGCTGCAACAGAAGCGCACCGGCTGTAGAATATAGCCTGGGGGAGCACAGTATTGTAAAGCCTGCCCTTGCAGTTGAGATATGTGCTGGATGCGGCCCCCACATGAGAGGCAGTGAAACCGAACGGAGTTACAGTTTACATTGCACTGGGAGAAACCCAAGCCCTGAACAATTGGAACTTTTGCATTCCTGAGTGCATGAGAGGAAGTTCATGCTTGAATACGAAGTAGCGTGGGTAGAGGCCCCTGAAGGTACTGCAGCTTACGAATGCAGGAGAAGGGAGGCTGATAACTAAAAGGGCACATGTTTTAAGCACCACACCGGGCGTTAAGTGTGGCTCATGGAGATGCACTTGTAATTGGACTACATGGACGAGGGCAAGGGCTGCAGGGGAGAGCTTGTGCTTGCCTGTAGAGGTACAAACATGTCACGTTGGTGCTCAGACTGCTAGATGGTGACACCCAGGGTGTACGGAAACACAATAACACGCAACACTGGCGAGTGGAGGGACAGCAGTGGCGAGTGCAAATAGGTGGGACAGGAAACCGGTTTGAACAAGGGGCTGCGGGGCTGCCCCACCCTGGGTGCCTGCAGGGCGACGAAAGGGAAGAAAGGCGATGGGCACTCTATTAGCCTGTACCAGGAAGCGGGCCCACACTAACGGGGCCTCACTGTCATGATCACTGCTTCCAAGGAGTCAGGACCAGCCCAACGTCCTTGGAAGCAGGCCCCTAACCCTGATCCTAGGCACCAGCCGGTCCCCACAGGGACCTTTTGGAACTTGTCCTGGCGCCGGTAGCACCAGGCTCATCAGAAGCATCGGTCCCGGCACTGGAAGCGCCGGGCTCATCGTTGGTGTGAAGGTGCTTGGGTGGACTTACCTGTGGCAGACCATGCTGCTTACTTACCAGACTCTTAGAAGTCCTCGGTGAACTGGGACTACTTTCTTACCTGGGTGGGGCAGCTCCACTCCCTGGATACAGCACTGGAACTCTTCTGGAAGCAGGAACTCTTTTCTTACCTAGGCGGGGCCGTGGAAGGAGAAGCCTCATCACTCCTAGGCTATTTAAACCACACCCGATTGATGAAATGTGCTTCGCGTTATTCTGCATCTGCAGCAGAACGCTCACCGAGTCTGTTCCAGCCTTTCTTCTTTGGATCCTGAACCTGCAAGAATTATACTTACCATTCCTGTACCCGATCAACATCAGCACCTGCAAAAGACCAGAAACAACAGGTTAGCAGAACGAACTTTAACACGCAGTGTTTACTCACCTGATCCATCGGCAGCGGCCGTGTCTCACGCTGCACCTTCGCCTGCAAAGATAAACAGCATTATTCTAATTACCGGCACACTGTGCATTCCGGATTCTTCACGCTGCATCTTCACCTGCAAAGATAAACAGCAGTGTTACACTTACCGGCACACGGCGAATTCCGGATTTCTTCATTCTGCATCGGCCCCTGCAAAGACAAAGAAAGAGACAGTAAGAGCGCTTGCCATACTTACGCAATTCCAGCTTCTCCGCCACACATAAAAAGACTATAAAGAGTAAATGTGTCCAGAAACTTACCGGTCGTGCAGACAACGACGGTACCCATCCTCTGAAGTCAAGAGGCCAACGTTTCACCAGTGAAGGAACTGGCAACGGCACCCTGCACTAGACGCAGATGGAGAGCCCAGCATTCACCTATCTAAGGTGAGCACGTTGACCTGGGGGGGGGGGGGGCTCAACAGTCAGGCTGAGAGGAGAGAGATAGGGACATTCACAACCCAGACCTTTAACCCCCATATTATTTCACCTGCAGGAACCTCACCCTTCGAGTCCGACACACAGTGCGGAGAGGTTCGACCCCAGAAGCCAACCGAATCCTGCACATCACGTTTCGTGTTACAGACACCTTCCTGCCAAGACCCGCGCCTCCGTGGGAATCAGGTGAGCATTACAGAACGCGAAGCCCACCACAAAACTCCTACCCAGGCGCAATGGAAACCTCAGATACTGATCAACTAGCCCAGTTGCTTGGGGAATTAAGAGCAGAAGTACATGCAGCTCGCCAGGAAACGAGCTCTCTAAGAAGAGAACTGATAATTTCTAAGGAGCGAACAGAGGACCTTGCTAGGCAGTTGTTACAAACGCAGGCAGGACAGACACCTTTGCCCGTTCCAGGAGGGAGTTATCCTTCTGCATCAGCTTCAAATCCAGTGCAAATCAATCTGCCCGGTAATGTGCCCTTGGCTCTGCCCGAACGCTTTGCTGGTGATCCAAAGAAATTTGCAGTGTTCATCAACCAGTGCCGCCTGCACTTCTTATGTCGACCAGCTGCATTCCCAGCAGACCAGGCCAAGGTGGCTTTCGTGCTTTCTTATCTCAGTGGCAGCGCTGCAGATTGGTCGATCCCTTTAGTCACCCAGGATGATCTGGTTTTACACGATTTTCAAGCCTTCCAGTCCAGCATGGAGAAGCTGTTCGCAAGACATGCACAAGGGCAGGCCTTGGACAATGAACTTCTCTCATTACGACAGGGTAACCAAGACCTCTTGACTTATATAGCCTCTTTCAATAGACTCATAGTGGAAACACAATGGCCCGAGGACAAGAGAATAACGCTTTTCTACAGAGGCCTGCGTGGAGAGCTCAAGGATGTGCTAGCGCAAGTTGTGAATCCTCCACAAGAATGTTCGGACTATATTGACTTAGTTGTCCAACTGGACCATAGACTACAGAACAGGAAGGCAGATCGTTCCAGATTTGATACCCGAGTGTTTTCTAAACCACAGACCTCGAATAAGGGAGCTGACACTGTGGAACCCATGCAAATAGGGGGCATGAGAGGACCTTTAACCCAGAAAGAGCGGGAAAGAAGAAGGCAGCTGCAATTATGCCTCTATTGCGGTAATTCAGGACACTTTCTTCGGGACTGTCCCGTGAAACGAGCTAAGAAGACTGTAGGAGCCGCGGATACCTGTACCACAAATTCTGAGCAGGGAAACTACCTCGCCCAACAAGAGCAGAGGTCCTCTTGCCGAGCGTTAAGATCTGTCCCGTGACCTCGCATTTCGTGATACCCATGGTCCTCATTAGTCCTGAACGTCCGGATCGTTTGCATGCAATTGAAGCTTACATTGACAGCGGAGCAATCGGTAACTATGTGGACCGTGAAATGTTATCAAGGATGAATCTACCCCTTGTCCCAAAGGCAGTAAAAGACGTCATCACTACTGTGGATGGCACGGAGATAGCCTCCGGACCAGTAACGCATGCCACCCAAGAAGTGACGTTGTTGAGTCACAATGGACACCGGGAGAGAATAGTGTTCGATGTAATCAAGGCCCCTCAGTTCCAGATCATTCTGGGAATCCCTTGGTTAGAGAAGCACAATCCTCAGATTGATTGGCGAGCAAAGACGGTTCAGTTTCCAGAGTGTTCTACCACTTGTTATCCTCGACCTGATGTTTCATTAGCGGCGATCTCTTCTGAGGAGATTCTCAAATTACCTCCCGAATACCAGGAGTTCCAAGACGTCTTCCAGAAGGATCAAGCTAACACTCTACCTCCTCATAGGTCTTACGACTGTCAAATAGATCTGATACCTGGAACAACTCCTCCTTGCAGCAGGATCTATGCCCTCACCGAGCCAGAGAACCTTCACCTCAGACAGTACCTGGACCAATACCTAGCTAACTGGTTTATCCGTCCTTCAAAATCTCCAGCTTCATCGGCTTTGTTCTTCGTTCTGAAAAAGGAAGGAGACCTTAGGACTTGCATAGATTACCGCGCCCTGAATCAGATCACTGTTAAAAACAGATACCCGTTACCTTTGATCCCTGAACTCCTGGACCAAGTCAAAGATGCATGTACATACACAAAGCTGGATCTCAGAGGAGCCTACCATTTGGTACGGATCAAAGAGGGTGATGAATGGAAAACGGCCTTCCGCACCAAGTAGGGGCTATTCGAATATCAAGTGATGCCCTTTGGACTGTGTAATGCTCCTGCTGCTTTCCAATATTTTATGAACGATGTCCTTAGAGAGCTCATTGACATGTGTGTAGTCGTCTACATTGACGACATCCTCGTATATTCATCATCTGAAGAAGAACATCAGAAACACGTTAAAAAGGTTCTCGAGAGATTGCGTCAACATAGTCTTTTTGCTAAGCTTGAGAAATGCGTTTTCAACGCAACGGAAGTCGAGTTCCTGGGATTCATATTGTCACCTAACGGAGTCCATATGGATTCAAAGAAAGTTGATGCAATTATCAAGTGGCCATCACCAACCTCTGTAAAAGGAGTTCAAAGCATGTTAGGATTCGCTAACTTTTACCGCAGATTCATTCCTGAATTTTCCCGGATAGTCCAGCCCATCACCGCTCTGTTGAAAAAGAACAAACGTTTTGAGTGGTCTTCTGAAGCGGAACAAGCTTTTCAAGACTTAAAAGCTAAATTCATTTCTGCACCTGTTTTAAAACATCCTCGCCCAGAACTTCCTTACATCATGGAAACGGATGCTTCTAGTCTTGCTATGGGAGCAGTGTTATCACAAAGAGATTCGGTCACCAACCAACTACATCCGGTTGCCTTTTGGTCCCGCAAGTTTTCGCCTCCTGAGATCAACTATTCAATTACTGACAAGGAACTTTTGGCCATCAGATCGGCCTTTAAAGCCTGGCGGCATTATCTTCTTGGAGCCAGACACACAGTCACCGTAATGACTGACCACCGCAATTTACAATATCTAAAGACAGCCAAAGCTCAGTCTTCCAGACAGCTTCGCTGGGCTGTTCCTAGCAGAATTTGACTTTATAATTACTTATCAACCAGGTAGTAAGAACGGAAAGGCGGATGCCCTCTCCCGGATGGGAGTAGATGAACATTTGATCAATCCAGATCCAATACCCATAATCCCAGAACAAAGGATTTTGGGTTTGGTCCGCACTCAATCTTTTGAAGACATCAAGACCACGGTGAAATCGCTCCTAACTCCGACCGATTTGCAGGACTGGCAATTAAAGGGAAAAGAATTCTCAGTAGATCAAGACCTACCATATTTCCGAGGACGATTGCACTTGCCCTGTGAGAAACTACAAAAACAAGTAATCTCTGGTTATCATGATTCTCTAATGGAGGGGCACCCTGGCATTACCAAAACCATGGAAAAGATTAAAAGACATTTCTGGTGGCCATCGTGGAAAAGGGATATTAGAGACTTTGTAATCTCCTGCGGTGTGTGTGCCCAGAATAAAAGTCAAAAGCAAAAACCAGCCGGCCTATTACAGCCACTTGACATTCCTCCCTGTCCATGGCATACCCTGTCCATGGATTATATCACGGACTTACCTCCATGCTTGGGATATACTACCATCTTAGTAGTCGTGGATCTATTCTCGAAAATGGCCTACTTCATACCCTTGAAGGGTCTGCCTTCAGCCTCAGTATTGGCCCGGGAATTCTTGGCAAACATTGTTCGCTTACACGGTTTTCCTTCGGTTTTAGTCTCCGATAGGGGAAGTCAATTCATCTCCCACTTCTGGCGCAGTTGCTGTCGTCTAGCCCAAGTTGATGTAAGACTTTCGACCAGTCACCATCCCCAAACTGACGGACAAACCGAAAGGACAAACCAGACATTAGAACAATATCTACGCTGCATGCTCCAACAAACAGAAAAACCTTGGAAGGACATTCTTTGGATCGCTGAATACGCTTACAACAATTCGACTCATTCTGGAACCGGGAAGACTCCTTTTTTCCTATTATATGGACACCATCCTAGAACCTCCAACCTGGATCCTCCCCAAGAAATTGAAGCACCTGCTGTGCATCACTTGCATTCGGAGATCACCTGTGCCTTTAAGGAAGCCACTGCCCATCTGCAAAGAGCTAAAGCTCAATTCAAAAAGGCAGCCGATCGGCACCGTAAAGAGGCCCCTCACTACGCTGTAGGAGATCAAGTCTGGTTATCCACTAAGCACCTGCCTTTAAAAGGACCCCGCACTTTCATCCCGAGATACCTTGGGCCCTACCTCATATCTGCCATAATTAATCCGGTGGCTGCCAAATTGGAATTACCTACGCATATGAAAATACATCCAGTATTCCATGTCTCCTTATTAAAACCAGTACAACCAGAAACCCGATTGACTAAACTCCCAGAACCCGTTTTGGTAGGCAGAGAACTCGAATTCGAAGTGAAGAACATCCTAGACTCCAAAATTTCCAGGTCTAAATTATACTATCTGGTTGATTGGAAAGGATCTGGTCCCCAGGAAAGGTCTTGGGAACCCTCAGAACATGTCCACGCACCTCGTCTGGTCAAGAGATTCCATCTGAATCACCCCGACAAGCCAAAGCCCCCGGGAAAGACACACTTAGGAGGGGCCTTGAGGGGGGATACTGTCATGATCACTGCTTCCAAGGAGTCAGGACCAGCCCAACGTCCTTGGAAGCAGGCCCCTAACCCTGATCCTAGGCACCAGCCGGTCCCCACAGGGACCTTTTGGACCTTGTCCTGGCGTCGGTGGCACCAGGTTCATCAGAAGCATTGGTCCCGGCACTGGAAGCGCCGGGCTCATAATATGTGTGCAGATGCTTGGGTGGACTTACCTGTGGCAGACCATGCTGCTTACTTACCAGACTCTTAGAAGTCCTCGGTGAACTGGGACTACTTTCTTACCTGGGTGGGGCAGCTCCACTCCCTGGATACAGCACTGGAACTCTTCTGGAAGCAGGAACTCTTTTCTTACCTAGGCGGGGCCGTGGAAGGAGAAGCCTCATCACTCCTAGGCTATTTAAACCACACCCGATTGATGAAATGTGCTTCGCGTTATTCTGCATCTGCAGCAGAACGCTCACCGAGTCTGTTCCAGCCTTTCTTCTTTGGATCCTGAACCTGCAAGAATTATACTTACCATTCCTGTACCCGATCAGCACCTGCAAAAGACCAGAAACAACAGGTTAGCAGAACGAACTTTAACACGCAGTGTTTACTCACCTGATCCATCGGCAGCGGCCATGTCTCGAGCTGCACCTTCGCCTGCAAAGATAAACAGCATTATTCTACTTACCGGCACGCTGTGCATTCCGGATTCTTCACGCTGCATCTTCACCTGCAAAGATAAACAGCAGTGTTACACTTACCGGCACGCAGCGAATTCCGGATTTCTTCATTCTGCATCGTCGCCTGCAAAGACAAAGAAAGAGACAGTAAGAGCGCTTGCCATACTTACGCAATTCCAGGCGCTTCTCCGCCACGCATAAAAAGACTATAAAGAGTAAAGGTGTCCAGAAACTTACCGGTCGTGCAGACAACGACGGTACCCATCCTCTGAAGTCAAGAGGCCAACGTTTCACCAGTGAAGGAACTGGCAACGGCACCCTGCACTAGACGCAGATGGAGAGCCCAGCATTCACCTATCTAAGGTGAGCATGTTGACCTGGGAGGGGGCTCAACAGTCAGGCTGAGAGGAGAGAGATAGGGACATTCACAACCCAGACCTTTAACCCCCATATTATTTCACCGGCAGAAATCTCACCCTTCGAGTCCGACACACAGTGCGGAGAGGTTCGACCCCAGAAGCCAACTGAATCCTGCACATCACGTTTCGTGTTAGACACCTTCCTGCCAAGACCCGCGCCTGTGTGGGAATCAGGTGAGCGTTACACTCACAGCATTGGGCACCTCATGGACCCGAGACGTAGCAGCAGCAAAGAGGGATGTGCACTTAATAGCCCCAAGAGATGAGCGAATAAGCCACCGATCATTGTAGCAGCGTAGACAGTGGGCGAAGCGGCGAGCCAGATCAAGGCTGGTGCCCACAGGACCTGCCTTAACACCAACACAGGCCCTCAGGCACCAAGATGCGCAGACAGTAAGAGGCTCGCTAAGAGCTAAAGAGTGCATATTGAAAAATTAGCAGCGGTCGAGGACGTGGGAGAACACAATCCATTCGTGTGGCATGGCTGCTCACGACCTTTAGGGGTAGCGCACATTGGAACTGAGTGCTTGCCTCCCCCTTAATTGTGGATCATAAGAGGCGGGCTGACCCACAACATACGGCTGCTGCGTCATGTCTAACAAGCCTCCAAGGCTAAAAGGGAAGCAACCTACATTGGAGGAATTAACCATGACACCGCCGGGCCCGGAAAGCACCAGGAGCAAGGACAGGCCCCCTGCAGGTGGCATGGCCGCCGCAGGTACGAATCAGGAGGTCCTTGCTGCAATTGCAGACTTGAAAGCGGACTTAAAAGCGGCCTCGGAGGCCAAGCTTGAAATAGTTGTGTCTGAACTGAAAACAGCGTTGGACCTTAAGGTCGGCGAAGTGCAGGAAGAGGTGAATTTACTCTGACAGGACGTGAGGTCCCTGGCGGAGCGCACAGAGAACCTTGAGAAGGAAGGAAGCTCGAATACAGCGGACTGTGCCTTGCACAATTCGGAACTGCATGCCCTGGTGCAAAGAGTGGGCAACCTGGAAAACAGGGCGGAGGAAGCGCCCGAAGGAACAACATCCGCATTGTGGGCTTGCCGGAGGGAATAGAGGGCTACAACCCCACAGAGTTATTCGAAAGCATGTTGCTGCAGGAGATTCCTGGAGGAGTTCTGTCTCAGGGATTCGCTGTGGAACGAGCGCATAGGGCTCTAATGAGGAGGCCGACGCCGGGCAACCCACCCAGGCCAGTTATCGCCAAGATCCTTAACTACCGGGACCGAGAGAGGATACTGGAACACTTCCGCAAGGGTGGAACAATCAAGCGAGGAGAGGCAAACATACCAGCCTACCCGGATTATACCCTGATGGTGCAGCGGAGCCGAATGAACTTCGGGGCTGTTAAAAGGAGACTAAGAGAAGCGGGCCATAAGTACATGCTACTTTACCTGGCGAAATTGAAAGTTATTCATAAAAGCAAGAACTTGTTTTTTGACACTCCGGAAGATGCTATGGGATGGCTTGACGCGAAGGCGTTCCCCCAGGAGTCCGATATCCAGATGAGAGAAGAAGGCGGACGAGATAAGTAATGAGTAATGGGAGCACTGGAAGATGGTGCGGCTTAAGGCCGTTGGACTTGACTATAGTCTTTGATGTGGCCTGTTCCTAGCTGGGACCAGGTCAGAATTGATAATATACTGTGTGCACTGTGATTGCTGCACTATTAAGGAGCCTTGTAGGGCTAATCTTCATACCCCCATTTAGTATTAATAGTTGAGTGGCCAATAGGGCGACTTTACCCTACTGTGCTCTGAGCATATTTGTCAGGGCTAGATGTGGGGGTGCCTGAGATCCAGAGATGGAGCTGGGCAACAGTTGGGGAGGGAGTTGTTGGGGAAGGGATGGGTGGGGGGAGGGGAGGATGGTGGGGGAGTTTGACATGTATATAGTTTGGGGGAGTTTGAGTTTAAACACGAGCCTACATGGCATAGCCCAAGAATTGTGTCTGTACTGCGCGGGCGGGTGGGAGTGGCCGGGAGGAAGAAAGATGGGCACTAACGAGCTATGGGGGATCTTAGAATAGTGGCGTGGAATGTCAGGGGACTCAATAGTTATTTAAAAAGAAATAAGGTTATGCTGTATTTGAAAAGACAAAAGGTAGATATCGGAATGTTGCAGGAAACGCATCTGACACGGGAAAAGTTAGAGCTGGTGGGGAGAAAATGGAAAGGTATGGTAGTAGAGTCTTCGTACTCTGCCTATGCTAGGGGAGTTCTGGTCTGGGTGGCGCCGCAAGTCCCGTTCCAGCTAGTACAAAAAATAGTAGACACTGAGGGGCGTCTGGTCATAATGAGAGGGCTGGTGGAGAATAAAGAGGTGTGCTTTGTAAACACGTACGCCCCCAATCAAAACACGGCGGCGTACTTCAGGACTATGTGCACCAACCTGGGTTTGTGTGTGGGTGGTGCGGTGATCTGGGGAGGGGATTTTAATTGTGTGCTGAACCCCGAAGTAGACCGATCGGATGACGAGATTGACAGGCCCGCCCCAGCAGCCAGGGCATTGCAGACGTTACTAGATGATTTCGAATTGGTGGACGTTTGGAGAACAAAACATCCTAACGAGAGGCAATATTCACATTACTCAGCCCCGCAGCGGCTGCACACGAGACTTGATTATGTTTTTACCACACTAGATGTAATGATGGAGATTGTTCACATAGAATATAAGGCGAGGGTCCTGTCGGATCACTCGCCTCTGGTTCTGGGGTGGCAATATTGCCGCCCGAGGTCGCAGATTTCGACATGGCGCCTCCGTGCGGAGGCGCTCAAAGATCCAGTTTTTAGAGAGGATATAAGGGATGAGATCATTACCTACTTCGAGATGAACACAGGCAGTGTTGACTCGGCGGGTACACTGTTGGAGGCCTTCAAGGTGGTGATGCGAGGTGTGGCCATCTCTAAATCGAAAGGCCTGCAGGGCGGGGTCCTGGCTGATTTACGGAGAGTGGAAGGTGAATTGGAAAGAGAACTAGATAGTGGTAGTCTAGATACCGAACTAGTGCTTAAACTACAGCAGCAGTGTGCAGAACACTGGGAAAGGCTCTGCAACCTTAATTATAAAAAGTACGTTGAGAGACAACATGCAGGTGGAGATAAAACGGGCCGCCTCTTGGCGTGTCTATACAAGAGTGAAATCCCTCGGCCCCCGATTAGGACGATAACCAGAGAAGATGGTGTGATGGCGGACACCCAAGAGGGAGTCAATAGGGAATTTGCTGATTATTATAGGGTACTATACGAGGACAGAGGGGGGGGGCAGCCAGGATGAGATACTTGAATCTTTGCAGAATATAGGATTGCCCAAGATCAGCGCAGAAGAAAGAGAAGAACTAGACGCACCAATTACTGGAATTGGAGGAAGTTGTTAGGCAGTTGCCTACCAGTAAGACCCCAGGAGCAGATGGGTTCCCTAGTGAATTCTATAAAGCATATAGAGCAGAAGTACTCTCCCCCCCGCCCCCCAATGCTAGAAATGCTCAATGAGGCGTTCGAAGTGGGACGGTTGCCGGAGTCGCTCAGAGAAGCGATCATAATACTGCTTCCCAAACCTAATAAACCGGGGCATAGTTGTGGATCATATAGGCCGTTGTCGATGCTGAACCAGGACAGCAAGATATTGACGGCTGTCCTGGCGAATAGATTGCGAAAAGTAATTGGCAAATTAATACATCCAGACCAAACGGGCTATGTCCCGAACAGGAATATAACTCATAACCATAGGAGACTCCATCGGGTGATCGAATGGGGTTGTGATAACGAAGGAGAAATGGCAATTGTCTTTTTAGACGCAGTAAAAGCCTTCGACTCAGTTAGATGGCCGTGGCTGCTGGCGTCTTTGAGAGAGTACGGGATGGGGCCGGGGTACATCAGGTGGACGGAGATGCTGTATAGTGCGCCGCTTGCCAGGGTTCGAACAGGAACAGTGATATCAGAGAGATGGCAACTTAGCAGAGGCGCTAGACAGGGGTGCCCCTAGACCCCGATGTTGTACATTCTGGCGCTGGAGCCCCTGGCGATATACCTAAGGCAACAATATGACACAATCGGTATTGAGGTAGGAGGGGAACGACACTTGATATCCCTATATGCGGATGATTTGTTACTATATTTGAGATACCCGGAGGAAAATCTTCAGTATATTCTGGAGGTGATGGAAAGGTATGCGAGGCTGTCCGGCATAGCGGTGAATCCCCAAAAATCTAGCATCTTCCCGTTGGGCAGTTACATGGGAACCTCTGTAGAAAGGTTGCCGGTGCTACCGGTGCCATGGACGGTTGATTCCTTCCGCTACCTTGGAATAGATGTGTACCATACGGCGGAAGAAGAACATAGGCATAATACTGTGATGGTCATTGGAAGGATCCGCAAATGTATGAGGTTTTGGGAGAAGTTGCCCTTAGCAATGATGGGACGAGGAGCGATGCTTAAGATGGTGGTTCTGCCTAGGCTCTTACATTATTTTAGTAATATTCCACATATGATTCCCAGGAGGTTTTTTGTTCAACTGAATGGTATGTGTAGAGACTTCCTGTGGCATGGTACCCGGAATAGAGTAGCGCTATGGAAGTTGCAGAACTTTCATGAAAAAGGGGGTATTAAACTACCTAATTTTGAGGTTTATTACGTAGCGGGGCAATTACAATATGTGGCCAACTGGCTCTCTGATGAAGCAACCCCTGAATTTAGATTGTTTGGGCGGGACTGTACCCCGTTTTACCTGAAGGAAATTATCTGGTTGTCTGAGTCAGAAATGAAAGAGCGCCCGAGAATGTTAATGCTGGGGTGGAAAATGTGGCATCGAGCATGTAAGATGATAGGGGACCCGTTCCTGTGTACCCCGCAAGTACCGCTGGTTGCTTTGACAGAAGGAGATAAGCAACTGAGGGTGATTATCAGAACCTACTGGGAGTCGTTGGGCTGGTAACATTGGGAGATATATGGCAGGAGGGGACCATCAGGGATTTTGAAAGACTGGGGGAGGAGGCGGGATTGCATGGGGGCCAATATGTTACGTACCACAGGTTGGTGCAGAAAATTCGGAAAACGTGGCCTGAGACAGTGCTGGCGGAAGAGCCAGACGCCACTATGGAGATAATATGATGCAGCCGAAGGAGGACATGAGATCTCTAGACTGTATGAGATGGTAATGACTAAGGTTGGGAAGGAATTGACACATTTGAGATTGGACTGGGAAGCAGAGGTGGGAGCCCAAAAGGAGGACGGGATGTGGGAGCGTGCCCTGGGATACCACAAGAGGGTATCTAGGAATGCCAGACTGCAACAAATACTGCTGTATATAACGCATAGAGCGTATATGACCCCTCTGAGGATATCTAAGTTTAGAAGCGCTGGGAGACAGGCGTGCCCTAAGTGCGATGAGGAGAACGCTGATATGACACACATGTTCTGGTCGTGCCCGGTAATTGAGTGTTTCTGGAGAGAAGTGACGCAAAAGCTAGCAGAGAAAGGGGTCACGCTCATCATAGATACGGCCTGGGCCTGCCTGTTGGGAGGGTTTCCCAGGCCACGAAAACTGAAGCATGTTGGGAAACTGAAAGACTTGGCATACGTGCTTGCAAAGCGAAGGATAGCTATGGGATGGAAAAAGCGCCATAAACCACGGGTGGAGGTGTGGGGAAAGGAATTACAAAAATGGGCGGAGGCTGAAACAATGGTATGGCAGGAGGCAAGTAGCATGACTTGGGAAGAAGTGGGTGCCCTGATGGCATGGAAAACATTGATATCTGGACTATTTGGAACAATATTAGATCCAGAGGACTCCGATGAAAATGATGCCCTGCCGCATGTAGCAGATACTGAGTGTGAAGGACAAATAGGCTCGTAAAGGGGGTGGGATCAGGGGGGCAGTGGGCAAAGACTAATTGATGTTAATGTAATGGCTGTGAATTGCACTGTGTGTTTGGTTTGTATTGTTGGTTGTGTTGGAAAATTAATAAAATTCTTTAAAAAAAAAAAGCCTCTAAGAAGGCTACGTCCAAAAAACATAAAAAAGCGACCGATTCGAAGGAATCGGATCGCCATAGGCATCCCAAGAGATCTCGATCTCGTAGTAGATCGAGACACTCTTCTTCCTCGTCTAAAAAAATGAAGAGGAGACATAGATCTCCCTCATCATCATCTTCTGAGTCGACCGAAGAAATTCGATGTCTGACAAAATCGGATTCCCCCAGAAAATAGGAGGAATTCCATAAAAAGATGATGGAGGTATTCGAGAATGCGGCCCGACCCCCTTGAATAAACCTCAGAAGAGCCATGCCCCTCCATTGGACGACAAAGGGAAGTAAAAAAACTACTATGTTAAAAGCAAGTAGTGTCGAGGATACTCGAGTCGACGCTAAGCCGTCGAAGACTCTTCGAGAGTCTAGCCCCTCTCCGGTGCCCTATAAAAAACATAAGTCGTCGAAGGCTTTGACGACTTCGATGCCATCGGCGTCGATCGCTTCGGCATCGAAGCCAAAAGCGTCTTCTATGCCTGTATCGAAGTCATCTCCGAAGTCATCGAAGATTCCTTCGACAACTTCGAAGTATTTTTCCATTCCTTCGACACGTATTGTTGAGGAAGAATGGAGATTTACTCCATTGCCCAGGTCAGACTTTTTTAAGTCTATGTCCTCAATTTATGAGGAATCTGGCTCGGAGGAAGATGAAGTCACTCCTTTTGGAGTTTCATATGGCACAAAACAAGTTCCTGAGCAACTCATTGATCAAGAGTCTAAAATGAGAGACCTGAATGACACTCTACATTCTGCTAGTGGAATTGACACCTCCCCAGAATTAGAGTTTGCCAGACCTGATCCTGCAGAACATGCAGACTCTGGGTACAGAAGTCTTATGACCAGAGTGATTGAATACATGGGTTGGGGTAACACTTCACCCGTTTTCGGACAGGACGGCAGTACAGATATTGTCAGAGGTCCTCAAAAAGATTCAGTCCCCCCTTCCACAGGGCTCTTCAGAGGACAGTGGAGAAAAACTGGGAAAATCCTGAGAGCATTGCTGCTGCAAATAGTAATTTTCCCAAAAAATACAGTCCAGCTGGTACGGATCCTGAATATTTAAACAGGCATCCGACTCCAGAGACTCTAGTTATTCAGGCAGCATCCACATCAAAACAAACTGCATATCCTACTATCCCTCCGGATAGAGTGGATAAAAATGTTGATGCTTGGGCCCGTAATGTTTTCACTTCAGGCAGCATGGCCCTTAAATTGACAAATGTCACCTGTACCCTGGCCACGTTTACCCATACCCTGTGGGACTGTATTTCAGCGGCGGCTGATCATATTTTCCGGAAGGCGAGGAAAGGGAAGGCTTCCTGAATATAGTCCAAGACGGGAAGGAGGCAATGGGGGAATGTCTCCAGTCTGGACTGGATACTGCTGATAGTATCAGCAGATCCATGGCTGCAAGCACTGTGCTACGCAGATTTGCGTGGTTGAGAAAGTCTGGGTTTGCACCAGATGTGCAAGCCAGACTCCTCAACATGCCCTTTGATGGCTCGAGGCTGTTTGGCAGTAAGGCTGATGAAAGCCTAGAAAAACTTTAGACCTCGAAAGCGGCAGCTAAATCGCTTAGTGCCTCCATGCGCTAGCCTCAAAAACCCTATTCCGGCTCATCTTCTTGGAGGGGTCGTTCTTTTCGTTACTACTCCTCATTTGGAAGAGGACAGGCTTCTCAAAGAGGCAAAAGAAATTTCCCTCGTGGTGCACAAGGAAGAGGTGCAAAATCAGCCTCACGAGCGGCATCTTTGCCCTCAGCCACTCCTGCAGCCACCTCCAAATCCCTCTGAAACCTTGTTACACAAAACACCAGTGTGAGGCAGGATCTCTCCGCATCTGAAGGAATGGCGGGGCATTACCTCAGATGCTTGGCTACTGGAAACAGTAGCTCAAGGTTACTGTCTCCCCTTCCAAAAAAGGCCTCTGAATCATGCACCGGGAGCCAACTCTGTAAAAATTCCAGACCTGCTCCTGTTGCAGGAAATTTTAACCCTGCTAGAGAAAGGTGCCATAGAACAGGTACCTGTAGCGGAGACTAACAGGGGTTGCTACTCCCCATTCTTTCTCATCGCAAAAAAGGACAGAGGATTGAGACCCATCTTGGACTTAAGAAACTTGAACAAGTTCCTCAGGAAGGACAGGTTCAAGATGGTGACCCTTTCTCAGATACTTCAGGCTCTACAACTCCAAGACTGGTTGGTATCATTGGACCTTCAGGATGCTTACTTTCATGTGCCAATCCATCCAAAGCACAGAGTACCTGAGATTCGCAATTAGCAACTCTCATTATCAGTTTCGAGTTCTGCCATTCGGGTTGACCTCCGCCCTGAGGGTTTTCACCAAACTGATGGTGCTTGTGGCAGCGAGTCTCAGGAGAGGGGGAATTCACATCTACCCCTACCCGGACGATTGATTGATCAGAGCACGTTCTCCAGAACAAGCTCTGGAACAACTTTCAATCACCTGCCACTTCCTTCACAAATTGGGCTTCTCCCTCAATTTCAAGAAGTCCCACTTGATACCATCCCAAAAGCTCCAGTTTATCGGAGCAGTCTTGGACACTTCCTCGGGAAAAGCCTCGCCTCCCGAGTTGAGAGCTCTCCACATTCTGCAGATGGTAACAAAGTTCCAGAATGCCCAATGTCTACCGGCCTTCGATTTTCTCAGGTTGCTCGGCCTCATGGCATCCTGCATTTTTCTAGTACCAGAGGCCAGATTGAGAATGAGATCCCTTCAATGGACTCCCAGTTCTCAGGGAATATGTCGGATCTTCTTCAAGTCCCGAGTGCAGTTGCTCAGGATCTTCTATGGTGGGCTTGCAACAACAACATTGTCAAGGGAGAATCTTTTTGGCAACCATGGCCAGAGATAACAGTAGTAACGGACGCCTCACTCAGGGGGTAGGGAGCACACACCAACGATCTGACAATCAGCAGTCGTTGGTCTCCATCGAAGTACAAACTGCACATCAACCTTTTGGAGCTGAGGGCAATCAGACTAGCGCTGAAGGCCTTTCTGCCCTCTGTACAGGGAAAGAATGTCCTGTTAATGACAGACAACACAGTGGCCATGTACTACCTCAACAAGAGAGGAGGAGTATGGTCACTACCACTGTGCAGAGAGGCAATGCAGCTCTGGTTCTGGGCAATACGAGAAGGAATCTCTCTATCGGCAATTCACCTAGCCGGAGAGCAGAACACGGCAGCAGATGCTCTGAGCATGCAGAGCATAGTCTCTCATGAGTGGGAGCTAGCTCAGTGAGTCCTTCAAGAGATCTTCGCCTTTTGGGGAACCCCGCAAGTGGATCTGTTCACCACCGTGATCAATCGGAAGTGCGAGCAGTACTGCTCAAGGGAATTTCCTCAAAGAGGAGCTCTGGGAGACGCATTCGTAGTGGAGTGGAATTTTTCACTGCTGTATGCGTTCCCCCAGTCCCTGTGATTCCTCAAGTAATCAGGAGGTTAAGAAAGTTCAGGAAAACCATGATCCTAATTGCCCCGGACTGGGCCAGAAGGACGTGGTACCCGGACCTTCTAGACATGTCCATCTGCCCTCCAATACGTCTTCCGCAAAGAGTCTCTCGCAAGGGGAAGGTTGGGTTCTCCATCCAGAGGTCAAAACACTCAACCTTCACGCATGGTTTCTGAGAGGTTGAGGTACAAGGGTTGGGATCTTCCGGATGACGTAATGGAAATTTTGCTTTCGGCCAGAGATAAGGCCAGCAGCAAAATCTTTGTACCAATGTCGCTGGAACAGGTTTAGTAATTGGTGCAAAGATCAGGATGTGGACCCTTTTCAATGTGGCACTCCAATAGTGCTTTCTTTTCTATTACATCTAGCCAATCTGGGGCTCCAGATAGGAACAATCAAAGGATACCTTGCTGCGCTGCCCATCTTCAAGCGCACCTCGGAAGAGGTTTCATATTTCAAAATACCATTAATCATTCAATTCTTAAAAGGGCTTACTAACATATACCCTCCAGTACCTTTTCATGTCCCAACTTGGGACTTAAATTTAGTACTCAAATTTTTAACTTGCATACCTGTCCATTGAGGCTTCTAACATTAAAAACTGTCCTTCTTTTAGCCTTATCAGCCCGCAGGGTTAGTGAACTTCAGGCTCTCTCATGCAAGCCACCATATAATACTTTTTATAAGGATAAGGTAGTCCTTAAAGTTAAACCTTCCTTTTTACCAAAGGTAGTTTCTAACTTCCACTTGTCACAAAAAATATTACCAACATTTTATCCTCCTCATTTGGGCAAAGAAGAGGAGAGACTGCATAGACTAGACCCCAAGAGGGCTCTTAGTTTTTACATCTCAAGGATGTCTAAATTACGACAAGATGAGCAACTGTTTGTAGGTTATACTGGTCATAAACTAGGCTTATCAGTAACAAAACAGACCATATCCCGCTGGATCAATCTGGCCATAATTGAATGCTACAGATTGGCGGGAAAAGACCCACCAGATGGGCTTCAAGCCCATTCTACAAGGGGAATGGCTACTTCTGCGGCTCTAAAGAGGGGAGTCCCAGCAGCAGATATTTGTTCAGCTGAAACTTGGAAAACAATGCATACTTTTATCAAGCATTACTGCTTGGATACTGCCTCCTCCAATGAGGGGTTATTTGCCAGGGCAGTTCTGCATTCTGTCCATGAAAACTGTAATTAGTACTCCCACCTCCAAAATTGCCATTGCTATGGGAGTCTATCATAAGATGAGGAATACGTGGGAGGACACAATCCATTTGAAGAACAAGTTACTTACCAACTGTAACGTTCTTCCGACTGGATGTTCCTCCCACGTATTCCTCATCGACCCTCCCATCCTACCCCGCAGTACAGTTTACGTTTTCTTACACTTTCCTCCCACGAAGAGTGCATCAGTCATGGGGCACGCCTGGGTGTTCCTCCTATATGTTCATCGAAAAAACAGAACTGAAGCAACGGGCGCGGCTCAAGCTATTTATACCATTGGTGACGTCGACAGAGTACGGAGCCCGACGAGGGACAGTCGTCGCCACGACTTCGAGCACATCGCCCTCTGCCGAGAATTTTTTTTTCCGAAGCAGCGAAGCTGGAGATGAAGACTTCTCATAAGATGAGGAATACGTGGGAGGAACATCCAGTTGAAAGAACGTTACAGTTGGTAAGTAACTTGTTCTTCTCTAACTCTTCGCTCATCCGCCTCCAACTCCCTCAGGGTTGTCGCTTCTCCAAGCAGCGAGTTGGTGGTAGATATTTCTTCTGCTGGGGCCTCCCTCTGGAACAGCCTCCCAGCTTCTCTGAAACTTGAGGAGAACCATGTCCGGTTTCCGGAAGCACATCAAGACCTTCCTCTTTGCTTCTGCTTTCTCTCCTCTTCTCCCATGCTGATCTCCTGGGTGAATGAAACTGCACTGGTTACCTGGCTAACCTCTGATCTTGGGTCCAGGACCCCCCTCCTCCCGCCAGTTACTCAACTGCACTGCCTCCTGGCAACCCTTCAGTCTGGGACGGTTTCTCTTTCCTTCTAGTCCCTACTAGAACTTGACACCTGATGTCTGCACTTACCCTTGCCACCAGCTGGCTGCACTTTTATTTATTGACTTTATTTTACTGCTATCCTATGTACTGCACTGCCCCCTCCCCCAGCACTTTTCTCCCTCCCCTGCACTTGCGCGATCTCAATGCCACCTGGCCTAGTAGGATCGTTGTCTCTGTCTTCCCTCTGTTCCCCTCCCTTGCTTGCTTCATCGCGCCTTGAAACACTTAGTTTATAGTGGCGTTATAAATGCCTTATATCGCCAATGTTCCATCTGGCTGCACAAGAGCTTTGCCCGTTCTCTCCTTTCTCACGACCCTCAATAATTGTCCATTTTCACCTCTTCTCTTGGGCTGACGTTCCAACTCCTTCCCCTCATCACCATCTCTGTGTGCACCGTCCGTGGTGTCTATCCAGTCCCACACTTCTTCCGGGCTGTTAAAAACAAAGCATCTGTTGTTCGTTAGGACCATGCACCTAGTCGGATACAACATCATGTACCTGAGATTCAGGTCTCTCAATTTACTTTTCGCTGCTTCATAGGACTTTCCATTCATTGCACTTCTTGAGTGAAATCAGGGAATAGTCAAATTCTGGCGCCATCAATCTCATGCACCCTTCTTCTTCTGGCCTCTTGGAGTATCGCATCCCGATCACAGAAATTAAAAAGCTTAGCGATTACTGGTGCAGCGGGGCCCCCACTGGCGGTTTCCTGCCTGGGATTTTGTGTGCCCCCTCTGAACCATACACTATTTTTCCATCATTTAACGCCCATCATTATGAGCTTCTCCAATTATAGTTCTGTGCTGTGTCCTTCATTACCTTCAGCAATTCCCAAGCTACGTATATTGCATCTTCCAGAGCAGCCTTTGGCATTTTCCACCGTTGCCTCCAAAGCTTGCGTTGCTGCCGCCAGGACCTTAATTTCAGCTTTAAGGGTTGACACAAAGTCTTGAGTAGCTCCAACCCTTTGTTCCACTTCTGCTACTCTTTCATTGACTTTTGTTAAGGTATGCATGCACCAGGGATGCTTCCACTCTTATATTGGATCTTAGTTAAGAGCATGACTCTTGTATTGCTGCCATGATCTGTGCCAAAGTAATTGAAGCTGTTCACCCTGTGACTGTTTGGGTGTCCCAGTCTTTTTACTTTTGCCCCCAATGATGCGGTGTAAGCTTTGTTGCTGACCCTTTGCCATATTTGGGCTATCCGCAGCAGGAAATCCAATTTGTTCCTGTCTGTCGTCATTTTAATTTATACACTTTCGGTGAGGTCTCCCCCAATAGCCACAAAGCCCGCTTCTGCGGTGCAGGTGGTATCCTCCCTTGGCCTATATCTCATCTCATTCCCTTGCTCCTGTGGACTGTATCATCCACTGTTGCACCGCCTCCAGGTATGGCCGTGCCTCTTTCGACCCCAAGAATTGGCACTCTCCTGTTGTATCTGGTTGAGAGCCCGTCTATGTCCTTTTACCACTCGTTGCAGTGTCTCTTCGCCGCCTCTGCCATCCACCTTACGTTGATATGATATGGTATTTTATTTGTATCATGCCCATACACAAGTGTTTCACAGCGCGACGAGGCAAGGAAGAGGAAACCAGGGAGGGGAAACCAGGGAGGACAAAACAACGATCTTACTACGCCCAGTGACATTGAGAACGTGCAAGTGCAGGGGAGAGGGAAGGGGGAAAGTGCGAGGGGCAGGGGGGAGTGGAAAATGCTGAACACGAAATAGGAACAGGTAGTGCGGGCAGCAGGTGGTCAAGTACGAGAATAAGGTGTAGACAACCAGTGATAAGTGCTGGAAGGGGACTGGAGGGTTGCAGATACAGACCCAAGTGCAGGGGTTGCCAGGAGGCAGTGCGCTGCCACCAGGTTGCCCCTGCTCTCCGTGCCCTATCTCCCTGGTGCCTTCCCTGTCGTGGGGCCTGACCACCCCTGTTTGGGTAGTGCACTGACAGCACCTTTTGTTAGAAGGGGGGGTTCTCTGACCCTCAGAAGTCCACCTTACCCTCTAGCCCCTATCTCCCCAGTCGGCTGCTTCCTTTGCTGATGTCGACTGCCGTCCCACTTCTGGGTGTCATCCTGCGGACAACCCTCTTCTCCTTTTCCCCACCCAGTGTGTCAGGGTCTCTGGCTTTGCCACTGGGAGGTAGAAAGCGCCAACTGAAGGGCTCCCATGGTCTTCGGCTTGTGGTTGGAGCCGACCTGCAACCCGCATAGTACGCACTTCCCAAAGATGGCAGCCAACCTCTGGGGTCTGTCAGGACCGCTCTCTCACGCTTCTACTGTCTTTCAGATTTCTGGATTCGTTCTCGACAGAGCTATGTCTCTGCCGCCAACGTCGAAGAGGACCCTGCTGGTGTTTTTTTTTTTTCCTCAGGCTTTACCTGGATTTATGTGGGCTGACGGAGCAGAGCTCTGAGATTCACATTCGATGCTCAGCGATTTGAATACTAACAGACCTCACAGAAAAAGCAAAAAGATGGGATTATGCTCAGAATTTGACTGAATGTTTAAAACGGAAAAAAAACTGTAGAAGCCACACATCAAACACTGGTGTATCTCTTGGAATTGCCCACTCCCAAACTAATGAGGATTTATTTCTTACTACATATGAATCTTCTGCCTTGTTTGATGGTGTTGGGTCCTAGGCATAACCTCCCCAAAGAGCTCCGTTTCTGTCGTATTTGTAAGGATAGGTCTTCACCTGAGTTTATAAGATACCCATTAACATTGTGTGATGCTCTAACAGATCATCACTATAGCTACTTTTCTCCTTTTGCATCATCCTCAGATACTACCAAATTATTTTGGGCTACAGTGTCTTAATAGCCATCAAATATTTCTTCTAATTGCTATAACTAAACTGTGGCAGGAAGTTGAGGAAAATATCTTAAGAGTGAGAATTGTCAAATTAATTATCGAAAATGGTTTTTAAATTTTAACTGTAGTGCATTGATGTATTTTTGAAATGTTTATAATTGTGTAGAAAATTTGTTTTACTGTATCGCACAAATAAAGTTGGTGGTTTGTCCTTCTAAACCTCTTCTTCCAGGGGATGGGAGATGCAGTAATGTTGAAGATATCTGTAATGATAGCGATTGTGCAATCTGTTATCAGGACTATGGGCACAATCCTGATGTTTGTCTTACAGCGTGATGTGACCCACAGCGAACCATGAGATTAATTGCAGGCTTGAGCATCCTTTGTTGAAATCCAAAGGACAGCACAAACCTACTGTAGGGGATAGACTACCCATTTCTTTGGTACCCTGGTGAGCCTGTTCAGGGAGTCTGCTTGCACACATTCAGTGAAGCCATCAAGTGTGCCACCACAGGAAATGTATGCCTTTTGAATGGTGCAGGACTCTAGTTCCTAAGCTGGTCTGCACAACTGTGGCAAATGTCTCTCTCCCTGCTGGTTGAGGGAGAACATTGTGTTGTCTGTCATTACAATCTCTCTTGAGCCCTGGTTCGAAGGGAGGGAAGTCTTGAAAGATTCCCACTCGTGACCCACTTGGGGGCTTCATTCAGTTTACAAGCAGACTCCTGGAACAGGCTCACCAAGTCGCTGAACAAACGGTTGCCCCTACTCCAGTACTCAAATGTTCAGCCACTGTGGTGATCTTGTTGTATCTTTGTGCAAAGCAGGACAACAGGAAATGCCCTTGGTGCATCCTGGATGGGGTAGAGGATGCGTTTTTTCTCCTAGATCCTTTTTGCATGTTCCTTGTAACCACTTTTTGTGAATGTTCTACACAAAGTACTACTACTAACAAAGCTATAGTGCAGTCAAATGACCCACGTTATATTGATGTCAGACCCACCCATCGTACTTAATTTAATTCTGAGCTGCAACCTTTCTTAACACAAGGTTCTGGTGCTACACTAGTCTCCCCTCAATCCATGTGCTTAGCTGCCTGGTCACTGCAGGCTTAATCTATGGTCACCTTGGGATATCAAGTAGAAACCAAAAAATTATTGAAGGCAGCAAGATAAAACACAACTAGAAGCAGATATACAACCAAATGGGCACTGAGTTGCCATAAGTGTATAGCTAAGGCAGTTAAAACACTTAATAGTACTTCAGTTGCAATTCTAACTTTACTTTCTAAGAGAATAGGGTCTGACATCCAGTTGCTCTAGTGCAGGATGTATCTTTCAGCCGAGTGTTCATCACACATCCGAGCTACATCGCTTTTATTAGTCTAATCCTCTCATTAAGAGGAATTTTAGTGGGCATAAGAGACGTTATCCACAAAGTCAGGCCTTTCATCCTTCCTGGGACTAAAAATAATTTGGTTCACTCTTCTGCACAAACCTTTTGCGGTAATAGTCTCCGTAGACCTAGAACCTGTTTCTGCAGAGTCTTAAGGAGTGTGGAATACACGTTACTTTACTGACTTCATGGACTCTATTTCCAGGATTGAGAGTCTTTTTTTCATTTTCAACTGAAAGAGGAGGAGTATTTGACTCTTAGCATCCAACTCTGCCGCAGAGCAGCGCAGAGTCGGTGCAGCGTCTTAAGGAGTCTGCGCGGAGTCAGCGGCTCTCCCGGCTTTGATTCAGGTAAGCTTGCTATAATCAGTCTGATTAACATTGTTTTACGAGGCGGCGTGGCTACATGGCCATGGGCTAAGTTGTGTTCTCTGAGGACTCCCGAGATCCGTTACTGAGCCGTTGAAACATGGGCGGCAAATGTATGCAGATATAGGGTGCATGTAGCACAACAACTTCTAAACTCATCAGAGCCTGGAGGTAGAAATGCGGTGGGCAAGGAGTTTGCTGGACAATGTAGTAGTGTAGCCAAAATGGCGCCGGACTGGTGAAGGAACAAAGACTGTGCGTATGAGAGGCAGCCTGAAGGACTTGAAGCCCGAAATCGCAAAGGGTACGGGACGGGCACGGAATGAGTAACGGAGCAGCTATAGTGAGACGCTGCTCTGTATGTTGCAGAAGGACAACATTGCAATGCGAGGTTCTGACGAGGATACATTGTGGCACCCGGACCGCTGAGTTGTGATTAAAAATGCCCTGGCAGTGACGCATTGCGGAACCCAAAGCTGGCTCCGCAACAGACCGGCGGGCGATTACTAAGGCCACGGCCAGCTGATCGCTGCGGCCGTGGCACACCCCAGACCCACAACATTGGAAGCATACCTTCTGGGGCCGCTTATTGTAACCCTCAAGCAAGCCTTCTTTAAATCTCCTTATAGCGCCTTGTTGCCTCTGGGCTGTAGTGCGCTCTAAAAATACTAAAAATAAAATAAATAAATAGCAGCAAACTGTGTACGAAAACAGGATGCGCACGTAGTGCTGGAGGCGTATGCGGCTCATCATGGCAGCTGGGCGCTAATAAAGGGAAGCGAGGAGGTTCCATTGCCGGACTGTGGCATCAGCTGGATAGAAGGGGGTTGCGAATTTCTGCAGTCTCGTAGAGTAGGACCCAATATGGTGCTCACCTAATGGGGACACAAGACCCAAGCTACGAGAGGACAACAGGACGTAAACGTGTGATACAGACAGCAGAGTAGCAGAGGTGTATGTGCATGAGATGGCGAAAGGGATGCTGAAGGCTGTGAAACAAGGACTGTGGGACACCCTGTGGATTCAGTCTGGAAAGGGACTTGCGGATGCAGACTGGTGCAGGAAGCGCACCAGCGAGGCGATGGTGCGGGCATAAGTTGGGAAAGGGGAACCGACACGTGATTGAGGTGGATTACTAGACCTACACAGCATTACCCGATGCCCGCTGCACAGTGGAATTCATGGAGGACAACCATAGGACACTGAAACAGTAGAAGGAGGAGGGGCGGCCACTGACACGAAGTGCATGTGGATGTAACAGTACACAGGTGAGGCCAAAAGTGCATCTAGGCGCAGCATATTGATAGTAGGTGGTAGTCACAAGAAGCAGTGCTACTCAGAGGCCCAACTGGATAGTGCTGCACATTATATGTAACGGACAGGTGGATCGAAGACACTAATGGTCCCACCGGGCAGTGCAGGCGTAGCTGAGTGAGGGAGCTACCAGGATCTGGTAAACGGGCACGCAAGGAACAAATACCCCCGAGGGTGCGGCGCCAGCTGCAGATTATACTACGATCAGCAGCAGAGAAGCAAAGCACAGAACATCACCGGAGAGGTAGAGGCAACATGAAATGACGGGCCCCACGTCAAGAGTAGCTGAAACATATGAGGGCGATTAGACTAGAGCCCACATGAAATCGCGAACAGAGGAGCTGCGCTGCTGGGCGGACACTACGAACTTCAGCGCTGGTTGTACGTGATAGAAACAAGTGGGTGACCGGACACCAGGAGCAAGGACTACATACACCCAGGTGCAAGAATGGCGGCCAAGTGGGGCAAACCTAAAGCGGCCAAGGGGGGCAAACCTAAAGGAAAACAACCGACAATGGAGGATTTTACCAAATTGTCTCCAGCAGGAGAAAGGGCGAGAACAAAGAAACGGGACACGCAAGGATAAACGACACAGACACGCAATGATCAACAGATCCTAGATGCCATAGCAGAACTGAAGACGGCGTGGGAATGCAAGATCGAAACAGCCATTGCAGAATTGAGAACCTCGCTGGAACAAAAAATTGACGCTGTCAGTGTGGACGTTAACCTCCTACAGCAGGATGTCAGGAAGCTAGCAGAGTGCATGGGCGTGCTAGAAAATGATGTGAAGGCCAACACAAGCGCCTGCCCCACAAACGCTGCAGAGGTCGCGGTACTGCCACAGCGGGTACGCAACCTGGAAAATAGGGCAGAAGAAGCAGAAGGGCGGGCGCACAGGAATAACCTACGTATTGTGGGGCTCCCAGAAGGTGAAGAAGGCTCGGACCCGACTATGTCGACAATATGCTGTTGCAAGAAATAAAGGGGAGGAGCACTCACTCAAGGATTCACTGTAGAGGGCGCACACTGACCCAGACCAGGAGGCCGCAGCCAGGAGCACCCCCCAGACCGCTCATCGCTAAAATATAAAATTGTAAAGACCGGGAGAAGGTCCTGGAACAACTCTGTAAAGGAGTGACTATAAACAGAGGATCGGCAAGAGTTACGGCATACCCAGACTATACCTTTGGTTTGGGGGGGAGGGGTAGAGCCTACAATCACAAGCCATTTACTAAGAAAAGGAGGATGGAGCTGGAGTTGGGCGGAGTAGGAAATGGATGGTATGGGAGACCTGAAGATGGTGACCTGGAATGTTGGAGGGCTAAACAGTTATATCAAACGGAATAAGGTCATGATGTACCTGAAAAGACAGAAAATGGATATCTCATTGTTACAAGAAACTCATCTGACCAGAGAAGTTGGAGGTGGTGAGGAGGAAATGGAAAGGGACCACTATAGGGGCCACATACTCAACGTAAGCTAGGGGGGGGGTTATCACGTGGATAGCGCCACATGTCCCGTTCAAGTTACTACAATCTAATGCAGAGGCATGCGGCAGGATGTGTTGCTAAGAGGGTTGGTAGAAAATAAAGAAGTGAATATTATTAATGCCCTGAACAATGACGCCACAATATATTTCAGGAACCTGTATGCTAAGATTAGCCCATATGTGGAGGGGGCAGTTAAACAGGGTGTGGGGGGATTTTAATTGCACACTAGACCCAAAGCTCAACAGATCGGATGAGAAGGTAGTCAGGCCTACCCCAGTGGCAAAGGCCTTGTGTTCCTATTAAGCATGTTTCATCCACAGCACAGAGAATACTCTCACTATTCTGCCCCACACAACCTATACACCCGATTAGACTATATATTTGCTGCCAGTGAACTAACAGGAGAAATGATGGCGGAATACAACACGCGCCGTTGATCGTAGTGGCAAATCTTGCCACCTAGGTCGAGAATCCCGACATGGAGGCTCAGGGCCGAGGCACTGAGAGACCGTGTTCAGAGAAGACCTGGGGGTAGCAATAAAGGAATACTTTGAACATAACACAGGGAGCGTGGTATCAGCCGGCGCATTATGTCAAGGATGGCACTCTATTAAGAGTGGCACAGGACACCCAGGAAGGGTTTGGGTGGTTGTGCCAAAGTAAAGTGGAAAGATAAGTACACACACAGCTGAAAGAAAGGAGAATGAAGAGTAAGCAAGTGTAGTAAGGAAAAAGGTACAGAATGGATTCCCTCTTGGGGTGTATGCAGATATAGGAAAAGAGTATTCCACGAACCTTAGGAAAACTCTAACCTTCTGCACAGTTTGCTATAACAGAGGCCCAAGCTGTTTGCTCATGGCTTGGAACAACAGCTATCGGTGTCTGTAACGTAGAAACTAGACAAGGGAATGGGCAGAGGTTGCCTGACGGAAACCAACAGACAAGCTCTGTACAAGGGTCTACAAACAGTACAGGAGAAGACACTAACGGATAAATCCAGGGAAAGGAAGTCGAATAGCAAACTAGCAGAAGGAAATGAAAGGAAAGCCATACAACAGGATTGGATAGGGAGAAAGAACTGAGGGTTGAAAACAAGGAAGAAAGCAAGGGAGCAGCAGTCAAGAAACAGGGGAACTGTAATAACTGAAAGTAAATAATGAATGTAAACTGATGTGGATAGCAGAGGACGGTAGGGTACAAGGTAGAAAGCTCAGGGAAGCAGGGAAGCAATGGGTAAGCCCTAAAGGAGCAGGGCTGTAAGGTAGTAAGCCCCGAGGGAAAGGGCATAGGGAAGCGGAGTGAAGCAAGCTGCACGGCAAGGAGCCCAGAAGGGCCGGACAGCAAGGAGTGATGGGTAAGCCCTAAAGGAGCAGGGCTGTAAGGTAGGAAGCCCTGAGGGAAAGGGCTTAGGGCAGCAGAGTGAAGCAGGCTGCACGGCAAGGAGCCCAGAAGGGCCGGGCAGCAAGGAGTGAGCCCAGAGGAGTAGGGCCGCTGACTGTAAAAGGCTGCAGGAGGATTGTAGAAGGTTGCTAGACTGGAAGCCCAGCGGACGAAGACTGTAGGTTGAAGGCAGTAGAGCGTGATCTGCTGTAAGGCAGAAGCCAGGGAGGCAATGGCGGAGGGTAGCAGCGGAGCGTGATCAGCTGCAAGGCAGGAGCCTGGAAGACAAGGGCGGAAAGTAGCAGCAGAGCGTGATCGGCTGCAAGGCCGGATCCTAGAAGGCAAGGACGGAAGGTAGCAGCAGAGAGAGATCAGCTGCTATGCAGAGGAACCGCATACAAAGATACGTAGCTCGAAGCAAAAAGGAGCTGGAAGGACTCTTAATGCAAGAGACTGAGCCCCTGCAGGCAGCAGCTTTTACACTGCCCAGCCCAGCACAGAGGCAGGCTAATTGGTAGCATCTGGCTAAGCACACCTGCAGACAATCGGCCACCTCCCACTATGTTCCTGAGCTGGTGGAAGCAGAGCAAATCCCTAAGGCTTCTGGTAATTGTAGTTCCGAAGATGACGAATAGGAAGGACCAGGAATAGATGGTTGTAGTCCAGTGCATTGTGGTAAGTGTAGTTTCGCAAATGGGAAATAAAGTCCAAGAAGTGAATATCAGTTTTCCACAGATAAATGAATACCAATTTCTCCATTTTGATCGCCAATGTAGGCGCCCATAGCACAGGCATGACACATTATGGGAGGCATTCAAGGTGGTAGTAATGGGGCGGCAATATCTAAATCGAAAGGACTATGCCACTATAAGGTGGCATAGTGCAGGAATTGCACGACACGTAGAACATAGAGGCTAACATGCAGAAAGAGTAAGTTCCCCAGGGGAGGCAGAGGCAATACACCACCTACAGCAGGAATGCAAAGACCACTGGGAGAGATTATGCAACCTGAACTATAGGAAATATATAGAAAGGCAACCTGCAGAGGGTGACAAGCCGGGCAGGTTACTGGCCTGGTTATATAAGAGTGAAACCCCCAGACAAACAATCAGGGAAATGAAAGTGGGAGTTGGGCTGGTCGAGGACACTCAAGAAGGAGTGAACAAATGCTTTGAGTATTATCAAAGGTTATATGCAGACATTGCTGAGGAGGAGGTAATTGACGTACTAGAAACATTGACTGAAATCAATTTGCCTAAGTTGGAGGTAGCGGATACGGAGAACTTGGAGGCTCGACTTACACTAGATGAGTTAGAACGAGTGATTCAGTCACTACCCACCAATAAGGCTCTGGGGGCAGATGGACTCCCGAGCGAGTTCTATAAAACATACAGGGCAGATTTGCTCCCACTGATGTTGGCCATGTTAAACGAGGCGTTTGACAGGGGCAGGTTGCCAGAGACCCTTAGGGCAGCGATCATTATTCTGCTCCTCAAGCATAATAAGCTGAGCACGGATTGTGGATCTTATAGACTGTTATCGATGCTCAACCAGGATAGCAAAATACTCACTGCAGTGATGGCCAACAGATTGAGGCCGGTTATAAATAAAACGTATACACCCTGATCAGACAGGGTACGTCCCGCGCAGGAGTATATCCGACAACCTCTGAAGACTTCATCATGTTATAGACCGGACAAAGGGGAGCCCCCAAGAGGTGGTAGTAGTTTTGCTAGATGCGGAGAAAGCCTTCAACTCGGTCACATGGCCGTGGCTGATGGCGGTTTTGAAGGAATATGGGATTGGACCAGTATATTTGAAGTGGGTTCAGCTATTGTATAGTGAGCGGGTGGCTCCAGTTAGAACAGGCGCGATCACATCAGAACGATGGACACTGAGCAGGGGTACCAGACAGGGATGCCCTTGATCCTCGATGCTCTTTATTTTGGCACTAGAACCTCTAGCGGTATACTTAAGGCAGCAAAACGGGGAGGGCAGTATTTGATATCTTTGTACACAGATGATATGCTGCTATATTTGAAGTATCCTGAAGAGAACCTACAATATATTTTAGGGGTTATGGAACGATACGCAATGCTTTCTGGTATAACGATCAACCCTAAAAAGTATTGCATATTCCCCCTAGGCAGATATGTGGGAATACCACGAGACGAGCTGCCAGTGCTACAAATAAGATGGACAACCAAGACGTTTAGGTACCTCGGAGTGGATGTATACCACAAAGTTGAGGAAGATCACAAACTTAATACGGAGAAGGCGGTGACTAAAATTGAAAACCACATGACATTTTGGGCCCGGATGCCTTTGACCATGATGGGGAGAGCGGCACTATTAAAGATGGTATTACTACCCAGGCTATTGCACTATTTTGCAAATATTCTGTACATGATACCTAAACGGTTCTTCACCAGGGTACAGAGTATATGCAGGGAGTTAATTTGGCATAATTCCAGAAATAGGATAGCACTGTGGAAGTTGCAAAATCCATATGAGCAAGGGGGCATAAGATTGCCTAACTTTGAGGTGTGTTACTTGGATAGCCAACTTCAATTCATGGCAAGGTGGTTATCTGAGGACCTTACACCGGATTTCCCAGGCCGCGTAAACTCAAACATGTGAATAAACTCAAAGACCCGACATATATACTGGCCAAATGCAGGATAGCAATGAGCTGGAAAGCGAGTAATAGACTGAAAGTATGGGCTTGGTGGCAGGATCTCCTGAAATGGGCAGATGGTGAGACAGTGGTATGGAAGGAAGCGGCGAACAGAGAGGGGGAAGAAGCGGGCACGTTGATAGCCTGGATGCATTTAGTTGCCTCACTGTCGGGGTCTGATCAGGAGAACCCGGAAGAGGATAGCCCCTCTGACGGCGAGAAGGGTGAGACGCCCAATGAGACAGTTGAAGAAGGCTAATGTGTTGTGTGGCTCAGCGAAGGGGGAGGGTAAGTTTGGGAGGGAGAAAATGTTGTGACACTATTTGTGAATTGAGACTTGTTATGGTGATCAAACGGAAATCAATAAAAATGTTTATAAATAAAAAAATAACATTGTTTTACCAGCCTTCTAGACGAGCTGAGGTGAGCCACGTTGTTTTCCCTAACTGTTGCGACATACATTATGGTCGCGTCCACCGGCCCGCTCAGCAGACATCGGGCCAAAACATGCCTTAATCCTGATCTAGCCAAACACAACTCTGGCCTCCCTATACTCCACCCTACCCTCTTATCTTTCCAGACGCTGCTCCTTGCGCCCATACTCACTCGAGTCACAGGCTAGAGCACCCGTGCTGAAATAAAACCACACAATCAGTTTGGCAATCCTCCTAATGATGAAGAGACAGAGACGACAGATTCTGTAATACAGACAAGAAAGCCTCAAATAAATTACACAGAAACTGGAAGTGTTCAAAATCATATAGATGGAAATGACAAAATCCAGTCTCATCAAAGTCAAAAATAGAACCTTTTACTGCCAAAAAATCCAATGCAGAATCTTATAACAATAAGACCAAGCAGACGAGAATAAACCCTTGTGCACTGCCAACTTCGAGCGAAAAAAGTGTACTTGTGCATAACCCGAAAGATGTAAAAATGGAGAACATGAGAGAACTTTGAATCTGGACACTGGCAAAGACTACACTAAACAAAATGAATCTATACAACAAATAGGGCAAGGATTCGTCGCCTTCCACTTTACCAAAATAAAGGCAATATTAGCTAAGAGATTATGGCAACAGAACTAGGACCTTACATGCTTGAGAACTACAGACTACAAATCTGCCATGAACAAGGTTGACAAACAACGCCTTGCAAGATTATCTCTGGACATCACTGAGTTTGAATCTTTAATGCACAACCATGAGAAGCCAGAGGAAATCTTTGGGAACTTCGTTCCTCCAAAATTTGACTTAAGAGAACCAGACGGAACCCCAACGCCGAGAATTGTGAAGAAAATTCATAATACAGCACCACTCGAGGCTACCCGAGCCAAAAACCAAATTGAAGAAACCCATAACTGCAATAAACATAGCCATTCCACACAGTATCCATAAGAAACAAGGACAGAAAACAATTTTGCAACAAAAAAAAAGAGAACAATGCAGAGCACAGAATAACTAATTCAACACCCCAATACCCACCACTATGGCAGAACTGCAAAGCACTTTAATGGCAGCTACCAGTCAGGCGTTAATTCCATTTATAAAGCTTTATGAATCCATCAATGACACCATGCGGGACCAAGTAACACTAATTGCCTTAATACACACTAAACAAATCTACATGGAAACCCTTGCCACTAAGATTGTCTCGTCTAGACTCCTAATCAGAGGCTTACCATCAATGGCAGACTCAGCTGTTCGATATAGCGAGAAGCGACTGCGCAGATAAAGAACAAATTACCACAACTCTACTCCAATTATTCACTGCCAAGCAACAGGAGAGATCAGACACACGGAACATTGAGGGGATTGACACCTTAGGGACCTGAAGATACAAACCAAGCCATTGAAAAAAGCAAATCAAACAGCAATGAAAACAGCGAGTCCAGAGGTAACACCACATGCCAGCAAGCTAAAGAATCCATAAAACAACCTCTGCCCAATCATCAATAGAAAGATACCCAATCTTACAAATCAAATTAAAAGATCATCTGGCGATGAAGGAAACCCACAACACGAAAATAAACACAAACGAGATAAAACAAATTCCGAGTTCCCACAGCAAATGAAGTGGAACCTTTTTTAATCTTTGATAATCCTAAAAAATCATAAATCCAAGATAAACAAAAGTTCGAGAATCGACAAACAAACAAAACTCAGTCGTAAAAGAGATGCTCGCAAGCGTTCCTAAGGAACCTGGCTATGCCCACCAACCCTTCAAATAATTCCAAACCAAAAGATTCAAAACAAAACACAGACTACAGAGCCATCTGCGAACCAATCAAATGAGACAGAGAACTACCGCCAAGCTAAAGCACAGGCAATGGAGGAGGAATTACAAATGGAGATTTTGCTTAATCTATCTACTCATGAAGAAGAAATCTCAATAATCTCCATAGTTGAAGTATGAACACCGCTGAAGAAACCTCATCTCTTATTATCGATGAGTATGAAGAAGGATACACTGTCCAAAGCAAAGGTGATATTTTATCATGGGAAGACATATCGGACAATGAAGGAGACTGGTCAGACGAACTCTCCACAAACGCTGATGCGACAAATGAATATGAGAACGAGTCAACATGCATCATCGAGAAAAAGTCTCCAAAATAAAGGTGTGGACAAACCTCAAAAAGACAGATACAAACTAAAGGAGCCCACTTCAAAGCCAGGAAATAAATTCGATCAGCTAAAATGACCCTCATTCATAGACCCCAGAAATCAACTAGCAAAAAATTCAGTCAACATACAGAGATCAACAGAATATAATAATGGTCTGATACTGAACAGAACAAAAACCTATTGCAATTAATGCATGCTATCCCCTTGCGTCACACGTTAAGATCTGAAGATCTAAAAGTAGTAGAGTTCCCAAGGATGAAAGAACTGACTACATAGAGATTCACTTCACCAAACAAAGAACTGCAGACAAAGACCTAGACGCCACTGAGAATTTTAGACAATTAGGCTTCAAATGTACTTCTAATTACAGCATGGACTATGTCCACTCAGCTATATCTATATCTAATAAACCAACTGCCAGATGACAAGAAAATGACAGATGGAGAACAGAATTGCGCCTGCCTTCAAAAAGGACCCATGACTTCTCCTATAAGAAATACATGGATGTGAAGTAGTACAAGGAGCCCAACAAATTCTGATAGACTAATACATTAATTAAATACAACAAAGAGGAAACTGACATGGAAAGCCGATGAACATGGTCAAAAGATAACTCGTTCATAACATCCACCGAAAGAGGAAAAACGCCAGATACATGTATGCTCATGGAACCATAGAGGCTATTCACATCTGTTTAGGAAAGGAAATCAGGAACTACTGAAATAATTTGTCTTGAGGAAACTTGGCTTGCCAAACAACCAATATGCGATGGATACATGAATTGTATCAACCCTGCCTTCTCTGGCCCAAAAGGGTGCCCACATGCGTGTCTCATGACCTTATGGAAAGCAGAAGCCAATCTACATTTTATAGAATCTTACAACCCCAATCATTGAATTCAAATAACACTCTTAAATTGCAGACAAACCCAATTGACCAACAAACTCAAAGCAAAAGATCAGAAACTAATCGCCATCATAAATATATACTGGAACTCTTCGGCCATGAGTGATATGTTCCTAGATGAGATCTTAATCAGCATAGATTAACTTAAAATGAAACACAAACAAGTGGACATGATTATCTGTGGCAATCTGAACATTCATGCATTCTATGCCATTGGCAAGAAAAAAACCTTTCAACATCCTTGAACCCAATGCAAAACTATGTGAAAAAGAGATAATGAGGAGAAATGTGAGAGTTGAACGAATTACCACAATATCTAACAAAAGTTCTGTCGTCGAATGAGAGACACTTTCCTCAGACTTCGTTTTAACGTTCTGCCGATCAGAGATAATCTTGTGAAGACAAAACAAATTCCCCAAGAGTATATAAACTGCAGATTTTGCAAACAATTTGACAAAATCGAATCGATCCAGCACAGTATAATGGATTGCCCTGCACTCTCCAACCACAGGAAAGCATTCAGAGATATGCTACCTTCAGAATGAGTACAATATTATGTAATTGAAAGATGTTCACAGATATTGTCCGGCAACACAACACTCAACTTCAGGACAATCCAATTCTTGGAAAAAATCATGGCAAACAATTCTTGTAAATAGAAACGCAGATTGGAGCCATAACCATTCTTAAGAAATGTAATATTTTAGATAAATGAAAGTTTGAATGAAAACTATAAAACGTATAATAAATTATTTTTTTAAACCTGTTTCTGTGCAGACCGCTCTTTTCGGAAGTTGGTATCATCTTTCTGAGTGTGTTACAGGCCTTGTGTTCAGACCCCCTTCCTAGTTTTCCACAAAGATGAGGCAGTTCTTTGATAACCTGATTTTCCCAAAAGGTGTCCTTGGTTGCATTTGAACAATGAGATTAACTTCTCAATGTTCTTTCTGATCCGTTCCATCTAGATGCAAGTAGGGCGTTGACGTTTTACTTGAAAAGAACAAAAGACTTCAGTGCTTCAAACCACCACTGGTATTGTATGAGCACTTGGCCAGGGCAGAAGAAGCACCTTTTCCTGTAGAGGGTATTTTTAGGGTTCCAATGTTGGTTATTCTGCCCACTATAGTCCAATTCTGTTCAATTCAATTAATGCAATTTCTACATTGGGTGGGCATTTTGGACAAGCTGTTTGCAGCATCTTTGGTTATGAAATTGTGTTCTGGTGGTGTGGTCTATGCTTCCAGTACTAGGGTGCTTTGTAATCTTTCACGAGTATTACGAAAATGGGGCAGCTGGTTGGAGTAGAATTGAGTTATATTCCATAGTAATGAATGTGCTCCCAGTCCATAGTTCTTTTTCCTCCATATGGATCTTGCTATAGCTTGCTTTTAAAATAAAATACTGATTTTGTTTTATGCAAATAAAAGCACTGGGACTTGGTGCTGTTAGAATGCTCGGAGGTTGGGGGGGCTCTGTTGCGCTGGACGAAAATGGCTGCCTAGACAAGAGTTCCATGCTGAGAGGCGACATACCGACATAAATCAGCGTTGCATTGCACTCACTGGATGCAGGGACAGCATTACCTGGTACATGAACAGCCGCTGCATCCATCGCCCGAAGTTTTAGGGTTATGCTCACTCCAATCCGGAGCATTGGGTCCCCAAAGGCTGACCGGCGACGCTGCGCTGCCTGATCCCCCTGCCAGTTCTAGTGAAGCTACTGCTGGGCCGGGGATGTGCGGCCTGCGTTCGGGGAGGGGCCTGGGCCAACCCGACATTGCTTTCTTTTTTGCCCGTGCCCGACACCCGAGCTTCTGAGCCCTGGAGGCGTTCTGAGGAAGGACTCCCTCGCTGGAGGGCTGCCGCGGATGTGGCCCTCTGAGTCCTTCTCCGGATCCCGTGTCTCTTCTGTGCGCGGCGCGGGCTGCCTTGGCTCCTGCTGGGCTGTGCATCGAGCAGATCGGCTCTGCACTGCTGCCCGAGGCAGCCATCACCGGAGCGGGACGTTTCTCCTGCGGCTCTTCACCAGCGAGACCCGGACCTGGAGGTGAGTCAGTGAGGCGGGGGGGCCTGGATTGGGCACCTGAGCCACCCTTACCACCTGGATTGGCTCTCTCAAACCCCCCAACCCCACTGGGGATGTTAACCCACCTATACTGACTTAATCGCCTACAGCTGAGCGGCCATCATACAGGGGGTCGGCGACCACCCTGGTTCCCCTGGTACCAGCATTAGGTTAGTCTTACGGGCCGACCGTGGTCTCTCCCCGGTGGCTCCACCAGATATAGCCCCGAGCCGTGGGGTACACAGCAACACGACCACGAGCAGAGAGATGGGGCCAGTGGCGGCCATCTTCATCACTTGGACACGTGGGGGAGCACAGCCCACTTGAATAGATTCAGACCTCAAACAGGCCAATTGCGCCCGAACCACGGTATCAATGAGTGGACCTTGACCACGACGTTGACTCTGACATAGGCGGCCTTGAGGTGGGGTGGACTGGGGCACTGGGGACCCTGGGAGTGTCTCCTGATCTCTTCTGACTGCTGCCCGCCTTTTCTCCCCTGAATCCTAATGGTCCGGCTGCCCGGTTGTAACGCTGAGGTGATCTGCACAATAAATCCACAACGAGAACTGTGTATTATCCACTACTCCAGTTCCCCTTGTGACGCCTGTTGGTGTTTCTCTCCTACACTCGCTGGAATCCCCGTATTCTGGCTACCTGGAGCACACTATACGCCCTAGACCGCCCCAGGATCTCCTAAACGACCGCTGTCCGCACCCTTTCTTCACCTGGTGCCGTGGCGGGGTCCCCCGTGAGTACACTCGAGATCACTGAGCCCCGGATCTACAGTGTTGCTGTGCTGCGCATCGGCCCTCCGGCTACTGCTCCCTAACCCAGGGCACTGCTTGACTGGTTGCTCTCATACATTTCCGCCCTTGAATCTCTCGCCCATTTGGATGCCTACCTCAGTCTTTGGCAACTCAACCCTTCTATGAGCTCTGCTGTCTTGGGTCCTGGACTTCTATTGTTCTCTGAGGGGCCAGGATCTCATAGACCAGCCATGCCCTGCGAGGCCATCTGTGGGCACCATCGCTCACCCCCCTCGCCCTTTAACACCAGCTCACTTTCTCTTTGTACTCTTGTTGCATACAGAAGCCATGCAGGCCAACAGGCCCGCACCTACTTTCCACAATGACTAAAGGTGCTGGGGGAGGGAAAAAACAGAGCTCCATTAACATTTTCGCCAAAACACCGTCAAGGCAGGCAGAGGAGGAACCGGAACCTACACCCACTACCTCGACCCCTCTGGACGCTGTAGACTCTCAGAAAATGATGGAGTACATCCGCGAAGGGTTCACTTAAATACACTCCAAGTTGGACGATATGAACGGTTCCATATCCCCTATTAAAGCACACATCGAGAGAACCGACAGCCGAGTGATTGAAATTGAGACGAGGGTCAGTGCTGCGGACGACGACTTGGGCACCCTTCGAGAGGAGGTCTCCTCACTGTCCAGACGAGTAATTGAGGTGGCCAAAAAGAACGAGGACCTCGAATCGAGCTGCAGGCGCAATAACCTTTGCATAATCAGGATTCCCGAAGACATCATCAAAGAGCCCATGGAAGACTATTTGGAGCGCACTCTGCTCACCCTGCTTGACTCGCCCAAACTCTCATCACAATTTGCGATTGAAAGAGCCCATCAAGCCTTGTCAGCTAAACCCAGGCCAGGCGCACCTCCCCGCCCCATAATAGCCAGGGTCCTGAACTTTTGAGACCGAGATGCCCTTCTTAGGGCTGCGAGAGCCAAGGGGGAGCTTCTCCTGGGGTCAGCACGGATCCACCTATACTTCCGATTTCTCAGTTGCGGCTCAACAGGAACGCAAAACCTTCATGGCAGTTAAAAAAAAAAAAAAAAAAAAGACTACATGATCTTCAGGTTAAATACTCCATGCTATACCCTGCCAAGTTGCGAATTGAGCACTCTAACCAGGTCTTCTTCTTCACGATCCCGGAGGAGGCTTCCAAATTCATAAACAAACGCTTTCCTGGTTAACGGCATATGGCTGCATCACTTCGCCGTTACTGACACATGCTCAATTGCTTAGTGGGGAGGGTATACCCCGACCCATTAGGGTGGGAGATCCATCTCCCAGTTATGTTTGTTTTGTCTATTTCCATCTTAAGATGTTCTGTTCTCCTGCTCAGGTGCTGCTCAGTAACCATTAGGTCAATAATTCCAATGCATACTTTAATCCTCACTTCACCCCCAGTTCGGAGCATCGCCGCCATGCCAGCACACGGGCCCCCAGGCATTGATGCCATTGGTTTTGACTTGGTTATTTTGTTATGGGGTTGTCATCCCTTTGGTTGGGAGAGGGATGTGGGTGGGGGTGGGTGGGTATGGGTGTTATGTTAAAGGCTTGATGTTCACAGGGAGGGCAGAGTACAACGTAATGACAGGTTGGTCAAACCCCAAGCGAAGTCCTGCTTACACATTCTGGGCGTCGGGTCCTGGTTTGATTCTCCCCCTTACTACCCGGTCTGTCCAGAGTTCTCCCTCTAAATGGCGATAATAGTATAAAGTTGATGAGTTGGAATGTGCGGGGGCTGGGTAATTATAAGAAAATGCAACAGTTGCAGCTACATGCCGAGCGCCATGGGGCAAAAGTCCTGTTTCTCCAAGCAACGCACTCATGCATTGAACACTGCGAAAAGTTTGCCAAGGGGTGGGGGTCCCAAAGATATTATACCAACTACTCTAACCCAGAGCCGGGCGGTAATGACCTTGATCCATAAAAGCCTTAAGTTCAAGTGTAGATTCTCACAATCGGACCCATTGGGTAGGTATGTTTTACTCCATGGCGATCTGCAGAGTAAGGAATTGGTGTTTTTGAACATATATGGCCCTAATGTAGATGATCCTGAATTTTATACGCAATTAGCCTCTCTTTTAGCTAGCTTCCCCATGGTACCGATACTTTGGGGAGGTGATTTTAACACAATACTGGACGTGGACTTTGATAGGTCGGGTTCCAGACCTCGCCAACTTTCTAGAGCAGCCTATGCCATCCTGACATCCTTACCCCGGTTGGCCATCGTGGATGCATGGCATCTGTTATACCCCCCCCGAGTCTCGTACATGCTCATTTTATTCCTCAGTTCACGACTCACACTCTAGAATCGATAGGTGGTTGATGTCGGATATACGGATTAGAAATGTCTCGCACCAATCAATCCTCCCCAGGACCCTCTCTGATCATTCCCCTATAACAATCTCTCTGCTGGGGCCCAGACTCCGAAAGACATCGAGGGTGGAAGATGAAACCGTATTCCCTACTCAACGCGGCCTTCGCCTCAGAAATAGAGATCGCCATTGAAGATTTTTTTTTAGATCAATACCGACTCGGTCCCGATGTACTCTACTCTATGGGAAACATTTAAAGTCTACATAAGGGGCATTTCTGTTTCAAAGGAAAGCAGCATTTTGAGAGCAATCCGAGGGGATATCCGGAAAAGCGAGGCAACCCTGGTATCCCTCGAATCTCATATACGCTCGTCAGCAATCTCCCGAAACACTAGCGACCTTGGGAGCTGAATTGGACGTGTTTCGGTCCCATGCAGAACATGAATTGAAATTGCTCGATAGCCCTCAGCTAGCGAGAAAATACGGAGAAGGTGAAAGACCGGGCCGAGTATTGGCCAGACTCATCCGACGCGAACTTGGTGCCCCCTAAATCCCGGCTGTTGAAAGAGCTGATGGTACCCTAGCCACACTCCCACAGGATATCAATGCAGAGTTCCAAGCGTTCTATGAAGGTCTCTACTCAAAGGATGGGAACACCCCTATTGCGGAGATCGACACCTTTTTAGACAATCTTCCTCTATCGGCCCTCTCATATGAAACTAACAGCATTCTGGAGGGACCCTTCATGGACGGCCTCCCAGTGGAATTCTATAAGTGCTTTAAACCTCTCCTAATTCCCCGCCTGATGGCCCTGTGGGGCGAGTCCGGCGAAGTAGGTGAGCTCCCTCCTTCACGTCGGGAAGTCATAATAACAGTCCTGATCAAGCCTGGTAAATCCCCTACTCAGTGTGGCTCCTACTGGCCCCTATAACTAATTAATTGTGACGTTAAAATTTTCGCTAAATTGTTAGCCTCACGCTTAGCCCTCTTTATGCCACATATCATCCATCCTGATCAGGCAGGATTTATCCCAGGTCGTTCCACCTCTTTGAATCTGAGGCGCCTATTTAACATTAGCAGGATCAGCTCGGACGTTCAGGCAGTGGCTGCCACGCTGGGCATGCAAAAGGCTTTTGACTCTGTGTCCTGGAAGTACCTTTGGCGGGTCCTTGAAAAATGTAAATTCGGTCCCAGGTTCCGTTCCTGGGTTTGTTTACTTTACACTAATCTGGTGGCCAGGGTCTGTACCGAGGACAGATGCTCCCCTCAATTCCGAGTTGCTAGAGGCACAAGGCAAGGCTGCCCCTTCTCTCTCTTAATTTTCGCTACAGCCATGGAGCCTTTCACCGATAAGATGCGCCAATGCCATGCCGGTAGGTTCAGCAGGCCAAGCGGACATCATTTCCTTATATGCTGATGATGCCCTGCTCTATATCCACTACCCTGCCACCAACCTTGCTCCTATCCTGGAGGATGTTGTCCACTTTGGGCGCATCTCCGGGCTCAAGGTGAACTGTTCCAAATCTACCCTGTTCCCATGAACAGAGAATACGCATCCCCCTCCTGACCTTATGGGGTTCACTTGGTCCCAGTCAAAATTCACTTACCTTGGTACAGAGGTCACCCGCTCCCCTAAGACATCGTTCGTAGAGAATTACCAGACGTATCTCACAAAGCTTTCTGAAAAGGTCTCGGGTTGGACGAGACTTCCAATTTCCCTGGCCGGTCGGATTGGGATGCTAAAGATGGTCGTACTCCCACAACTGTTATATAAGTTCATCAACATACCCCTATGGCCAGGAGACGACTTCTTTCAGGCACTGACTCGTACTATTAACACCTTCCTATGGCACTCTGGGGCAGTCCGATTAAAACTCTCGACTCTGACCACCCCTATGGAGGGTGGAGGATTCAATGCCCCAGATTTTGTTAAATACTGGCTGGTGGCATTGGCTCAGTTTGCTTCTTACTGGTTTAACACACAAGATCACCCCACCCCCCCTCATGTTCGGCTTGAGAGGATAGTGGTCAGCGATCGTGACGTTCGCTCCCTAATTCTTTCTCCTCTGCCGATCATGTTGGAATCACTGGACCCCATTGTCACTACTTCTCTCGCTATCTCTAAAACATGGAAATTATTAGACGCGCCTCATCCATTCCATGGCGATCTACCTTTATGGAACTTCCTCCCTGAGGTCTCACACCTACCGTTGTCCGTCGTACACTGGTGGGCTGCATTGGGCTACGGGGTGATCCGCGACACCTTCGAAAATGGCAATTTCACTGAATGGTCAGACCTACCCATCGCTCTCAGACAGAAGCCATCGGTGTGACTCCAATATACATCGCTCCGTAAAGTCCTTAAGGTGCGATACCCCGAGTTCCCCGCGATTCCTCCTGATGACCCACTTGTTGTGGAATCATGGGACTTCAACTCCTTTTAAAGGGAAGGTGTCCAGACTATATGCCCTGTTACAAATTAGAACAATCCCCTCCTTCGACAACTTGAAGCGCAAGTGGGCTGGGGACTTGGAGGTGGAGATGACAGACGAACGCTGGAAGCGCATGTGTGCGTGCGCGTGCGCACACATAATGTGTCCCGCAACTCCCGCTTTAAATTGATCCAACTTAAGGTCCTACATAGGTACCACCTTACCCCGATTCGATTGCACTACATGTTGAGGGATCACTCTCCTAGGTCTCCCCGATGTGGGACAGACAACGCTACATATATACACATGCTCTGGTCCTGCCCCAGACTGTCACAGTACTGGGAATCGATATTTACCACCTTATCCTCCATTCTAGATTGTACAATCTCCCCGTCCCCATCGCTGTGTCTCTTTCATGACTTTTTTGGCCTAGGCCGTGATTCTAAGAGGCTAGCTGGCCTTTGCATGCTGCTGGCTGTCTGCCGCATATTACAGTGCTGGCTACGCCCTGGCCCACCCTCACACACGCAATGGCTTAGGGCGATAACCTGGGCATCGGACACAGAAGAGATCTGGTCTAGTCAGCAACCAATGCACTCAAAACCCAGGAATATCTGGCTGAAGTTCCGTTCCTACATGGCACTGTCCGACACAAGACTCTGATTCTTCATCGCTGGCCTCACTTTCCCCTAAATCTAGTAGGGCTTCAATCTGTATTCGCTTAGATATCTGTTGTCCTGCTATACCCTTAACGCTTATATATGTCGAGCTAATGAACAAAGTTTGACCTACTGGTATGCACTGTGAATTGTCATTGCTTGCCCCGGTTGAGCCATTGCCTGTACTCTGTTGTACCATCAAGCTAAAAAAAAAAAGTTTAAAAAAAAAAAAAGAGTGCTCAAGGAGGAATCTTTTGAAGGGTGTGGCTCAGCACTCGCAGTGGCATGTTTTATTTCTTGGTCTGTATTGCTTTTGGTTTATGTTCCAAACCCATCTACAATGGATATCACACAAGTATGGAGGAGGGAGGTGACGATAAACTAGCAATACAGTAGTCCCTACAGTAAGGTACTAAATTTAACTCCCAATTCTCAGAAAAGTACCAGTGGAGACCAATCTTTTAAGTGAGTTGCATGGTACGGAATCACACTGATATATACAGTGATTCCTTACATCACGTCATAGCCCTTTGAACATCCACTTTGTACTTTAAAAATAGCTTTCAACAGACAGTGAACAGTCTGATGAGTAATGTTAAGTTTAATGGGAAATTGAGTTTTAATGACTTGGGGATTCTTGCAACCTGTGTACATCACGGCTTGTCTATGTCAATTGTACTGTGTGTATTTCTTGTAGACCCAATGTAACTCTTAAATCAACATAATCTATAGGTACTTCTACGGAGGAGGCCTGGGCTTGGGTTTTGGAAATCAGCCATTTTAGGTTTCGCTTGCAACACCTACTGTGTCTTGACTGCATAAAAACGTAATTTGAATGATGTACATTCACATTGGGTATAGAAAGTATATACATTGTTTATATAAAGCTTTTAAATAAACCATATACAATAAAAACATTACAAGTATCTATTCATAGAAACAAAAAAATAAGAAATGAAACTTGAGAAAACAAGATGAGGGGAGAGATGCCAGTCTATTTAGAATAAGCAAATTAAAGTTCTTTGCTAAAATGTTTAAATGTGCTTCAGTTAGTCCTGATGAAATTCGTTATGAACAGGGTATTCCTTCTGCATAATGCACGTTTCAGAAAACACATACAAGGCAAGTGATACCAGTTCTGAAGACACTGTAAGAAAAAATATAATGTGTAAAAGGAAAGTGGTTTGATATCTTTATCCTTCTAGATTATTCAGAGATTTGGCAACCCGTGCTTGTTCTATGGCAGACTGATCCAGACCTTTTAGTGGTCCAAGCTAATTTGTTTTAGCTGGTTTACTAAGCATAAGAAGTCTTACAGTTTGTTTAGATTACTTATTTTCAATAAATCATTGAAGACCTGGTTCACACAAGCAATATTTATTTTGTTGGGATGCAACTAAATGTACGCCAGGACCGCTTGGATTAAAAGCACCTTTCCATTTGCCTCAAATCTAAAGATTAATGAAACTGGGCTAATCCGTTGATGGTCGTAATATGAAGAAGTCCTGCCTCTGTATACATGCCAATGGTCGAGGCAGGGGAAAATCGATAAAAAATATGTCTCACATATTTTCCTGAGTCTGGATAAATTCCAGGATGCTAAATCCTAATAACCTGCCCATATAAAAAGCGATTGATGGTGTTTGCCCATGAAACAAAAACATTATACCAACAGCCTTGGGCCATCTAATAAGCTGTTTATGGCACCAGCCATTCTGTTTATCAGAGAACGCAATCTCCAAATATTCATACCTTTCCAACTCTTGGGATCACCTTATTATTGGTTCTAAGGACGTAGGTGGCATAGTTTGAAAATGCCGGCCCTAATTCCACCATCCGATTTAAGCAATAATAAGAAGCTCCATCTTATTAACATAGGTTGAATGCAAGGACATGAGATTATGGAATTGGAATGGTGAGTTTAATATTCTCTACAAGATTAAGTACACTGTTTCCAAAACTGTTTGAAGCATTGGGGAACTCTATATGTGCTTCCAGTCTGTATCAAAACATTGCGCTCCTCTTTATGATTTTTGCCAAGTCAAGCATTGCTGTTTCTTCAGTGTATGAAGGTGGAGGGCGTATTGCTCTCTGTGAATCATCATATTCATCACATTCCAATTAATGTTCCAGTTCTCGCTCCTCTGGGGCTCCCAGAAATACTTTCCACAAACCTCACATACAAAAATAGAAAAGTAATGCAACTTGGCTGGTTTATATAATTGATTTTGAAATATTAAATTACATTTTTTTTTATGTGAAGCTTTTTTAGCTGCCAGCTGTACTAGAAGCACTGCTCGCCCCTCCTCCGACACCTCACCCACACACCTTCTGTTTTTCCTAGAATGCACTTACTTAAACGTCTTCTGTACTCAGAATGCAGCCCCAAATGTAGAACAACCGTGCAGGCCAGTGCAGAGCCGTGATAAGCAGCTCAAGGCCTCAGTGTAAATACGCTGCAACAACAGATTGTAGACATATTTTATTAGAGTGAGCGCAATTGATTGTAGCTGTTCCCTCCCACGGCTTAGCGGTCTTAATTGAAGGGCATATCCTGTGTGCATTTGCATGCAGCTAGGTTTGGAAATGCATTTACTGTGGGAGTATGTGCATTGATTATGAAACCCTATGATTCAGATGTGTATATATTGTAATATTTGTATCTGGTTAATATCAAATCTAATTGTGTCAAGCTGCAAATCTGCAAGAGGTGAACTGTTTTTAGAGCATGCCTGGTGGCAGTAGCCCAATGGATGTGTTGCAAATGCCTGCGGTTTAATGCCGCAAAGACTGCTTAAGAGCCCTGTAGACCCTTTGACTGATTCTGGTGTTCTTGTCTGTACTATTGTCCCAGTTCTGTCTCTTCTGTGAATAACTTTGGAGGAAAACTTGCATCTTTATCTTTACCTTTCCAATGCAGATATCTACAGGCAGAGGCTGGCTTCTTTCGGTTGAGACTCCTTAGAAAGATCCGTTTTATTCCATATTGCCCAAATTACCTTTGTTAATTCTCCAGTCATCGACATTGGCATTCTCCATTGTGATCTATTTAGGTCTCCCTGTATCTGCCATTCATTGATTGCTGAGAGTTCAGAATCTCGCATCTTGGCTCGCTCCCCTGCAACCTGGGTTCCCGAGATTATGTGTAAGCCCTTCGCCATCTTCAGTGGCTTTGTGCTAAATTCTATGAATTTGGGGAGGAGGGGTCTGTGGCGCTCGGTGCTGGAAATCGGCATAGGCAGCAGGCAAGAGAAGACTCTGTATTAACACTATATACACTGTTATTATCCTTGCTTCACCTCTTTCAAATATGTTTTGCCGTGCTAATCCTACAGTGCGAGGACCACCCAAGCGTTGCCGTGTGAAGGGAGGATGCAGGTAGGCAGGGTAACTGAAGGGAAAAGTGTAAGGAGAAGGGTATTGGGGCTCCTAAAGATAAACGAACGTATGTTACACTCTGTAATCTATACAGAAGGTGACACAAGGAGGACACTGACCATGTTGGCTTTGGTGTACTGATTGTTTTAGTTGGCTCTTGTTAGTCTCCAGCTTTGCTCTGATGTCACAGGGCAGTGTCTCTTCAGTACACAATTGTCTTGCATTCTTACTTAAGCACATATAAACCCGACTTTAATTATACATGAACAGGCTTACTCCTATTGAAGCAGCTACAGCAGAAAATGGTTAAATGGTTAAAAAAATGTATGAAAATACAAGTGTGCAACTAAAGGAAACCTAAGCCTTTAGAAAATCGAGTTTGTGTTATAACTTTTGTGGAGTGGATGGTGTGGCTGGAATGGAATGGAATGGATGGGGTGGGTGGAATGGATGGGGTGGGTGGAATGGATGGAATTGATGGAATGGATGGGATAGATAGATGGAGTGGATGGATGAAGTGGGAGGATTGGATATAACGGGTGGAGTGGGTGGAATGGATGAAATGGATAGAATCGATGGAATGGATGAAATGGATAGAATTTATAGAATAGCTCCTGTGCGCCCCACGCACGTTTCTGTGTACCCTGCTCTCCTACTCCCATGCGGTTGTACATCCCTAGGTCCTACGCTATCACTGTAATCCCAAGCCCCCTGTCACTGTGTCCATTTGTCACTGCGCTCCCTGCCATCCTGTTCCTGTGATGTCGCTATGTATCCCAATGTATCACCCAACCCTCTCGTCACCATATGTGCCCCCTCGCTGATATATATCCTTATAACCCTCTTGTCATCATAAGACCAACCCACTGTCGCGGTGTGTCAGTGTGTCGATGTGCTCCCCCCCATCCTGTTCACATGCCTGGTCTTGGGCGCTTTAAAGATGAACCACCACTCTTATCACATCACTACGCCTACTCTCACACAACTAGAACACAGCTTATACCCCTTATTAATTCGGCCTAGCTGTTCACATACGAACACTACCCCATGAGCACCCATCGCCCAATAAAACGCAGCTGTCCCATTACACTCCGGCCTAGCTGCTCACATAAGGATCCTTCAGGCCGAACAAAGCCAAACACAGTCTGGATGTCCACCCACCAGGTCCAAACACATACAACTATTATCTTAGACACCATACAATGCTAGGATGCAGCTACCATGCGACAACTACACCAGCTGCACACATAACTGGTGCACCCACGCACCCTAAGACACCATCTATCTCTACTGACCTGAACTGCGGTTCACAAGGGCGTTCAACCTACCAGCGCTTTGAGGTCATACCAATGATATATAGAGAGCTATATAAATGGCAAGTAACATAACATAACATTAAGCAACCTGGCCATATCTTCCAGTTGCGCTGCCCTCCATTATCCTTTCTGGACACTTGCTGGTTGTGGGCCACAGGAAAAACAGCTAGGGCCGCCTTCTTAGGGGCTGAGGGGCCAGCCATGGAGTGTTTTTAAAAATATATATTTATATTTTCTTTTTTTGAGGCGGCCCAGGTAAAGAGACAACAGCGGACTGAGTTGGTGTGTACTTAAGTCCTGGGGCCATGTCTGCCATGGGTGAAGAATAAGTGCAGAGTTTCACAGTGATGATGTCCTGAGTTTTGTTAGGGGAGCGGCTCAGGTGAAGATTGGAGGCAGGGTCAGCCGGAGAGGAGGCAGTCTGTGCCTGGGGTCACAACGGCGCTCCCACATCCTCTGTGAGAGTCACACTAAAGTGCATGTTCCCAGAGCTGTGACCATGAAATGTGCACTGCCCCTACCAGCACACACATGGGGAGATGTGTATCGAGAAGAGTCTTATCGGGATCATCCTCGTATTTTGAAGTTATTCAGCAAGTCTGCATAGAGGGGGAACTAAATGGCTCCAGGCAGGGCGCTGCATGAACGTGTGTGTGTGTGTAGGCGTATCTGACTTCACTTCTTATGGTTCAGTTGTAGTAACAGATTATCTTCTCCAGACTGTTCTCCCTTGTTTATAGTGCCAGTTTTCTGAGTATGTAACCTGCCCTTGGGATCACCTTTATAACGATTCAAAATATCCTACATTTTAATGTAGCAAATGTATGCAGCCTATATGTATTTGTTTTGATGGGAGGGACATAATACGTGAATTTATTCCACATTTTTTTTTTTTTGTTGCTTTTTACAAAGGCAAAGTGTCACTGAGTTAAGTATACCACTTCATAGTTCTCTCAAACCATATAATTACAACTCTGTTAAAATCCCTTTTCTTTATACAGTCTTAACAGTTGCTAATACATGTGATGCTTCTGGAAAGATGAATGATGACTACATACTAAACTGCCACAGATAGATTAATGCAGTTCCTCTTTTAAGGTTACTTGAAATCTCCCTGACCAATGAGTAATCAAGAGCATTACCTGCTTCATTCCTGTGGGCATGGTGCAACCTCTTCAAGAGGCAGGAGGGCATCATGAGTAAAAGAACTAAAAACATATTCACATGACGAACTAACAACATTCTCCAGTATGGGGTCTGGCATGGATTCACATGCTCATGAATATTCCCCGTCGTCAGGCTGGGAATCCTCGGTAAAGAAAAATCAGTATCAGTTTCGTTTCTGATCTGTCTTTCATAGTAGTAACCAATCACTGATCTCTGCGTCATACTGACCACAGCCAATGACTGCCATCTCCCTAAGCCCCGCCTCTGGCAGCCATCTTCAGATGTTTACCGCACGTTCAAGTGTTGGGATCCTCGTGCTATTGCTCTCGAGCTGTAGTGCTTTTTTTCACACTTTTTCCTAGGAAAGTTTTCTCTTTTCAGTCAAAAGAGCCTCAAGCTCCACCGTTTCTTTATCCGATCAACGGGGACCCGTGTCGGATTCTTCTACGCCCCTCAAGGGTGAAGATTTCGTCGAGCCACGCTTTTGGAGGACTCCAGAAGTTTCTCAGGCCCTTCTCGATCATGGCCCAGGAGAAGGGAAGCTCGACGCCCAGAAAGCTGTTCAGGGTCTGCCCTGGATGCCAGCTTCAGAATGTCTTTAAGGAGGACGAACACTCCCTTTGCCTCTACTGCCTGCTTGAGGACAAGACGCACGTGGAGAAGGACTGTGCGTTTTGCGGCAATATGTCGGAGCGGACCATGAAGGACCGCCATCTGCGTCTCGCCAACTGGCTGGAAGGGAAGAGCCCGCCAGGCGAGAAGAAAAAGAAGTCCGAGCGGTCTTCTAAGACCTTTGAGGGCGCCCTGGCGACAGGGGTCCAACGGAAGGCCAAGCACCGCGAGTCCGCTGGCACCGAGAGGGACTCTGGCTCGGGTAAGAGGAAGTCCGAGCACCCGGCGAAGCTCCTGAAGGGACCCCGATCGAGCTCGAAGGCCCCATCGGAGGGGGAGCGAGGCGGTGACCCTCCCCCCAAGGAGAAGGCGGTGAGCGCACCTGAGGTGGTGAAAGCCTTGAACCATCCGGCCAAGGCCTCTATCGAGACAGTCGCGGCGGCCCTGGCTCAGCCTGTGGAGGCTACACCAGTGGTGGCGACCTCGGGGCCCAGAATCTCCCTGCCACCGCGGAGGGAGTCCTCTTTCATGCCCATCGACAGGGCCCCCGTGAAACCTCTGACGGAGAAGAAAAAGGGGGGGCAGGAGGTCGTCGTGGATTCGGCCTCAACCTCTGAGGAGGAGTTGATCGAAGTCTTAAGCCACGGCGTTGGCGTGGAAGAAGACCAGCCCGTCGGGAGAGACCCCGACGTAGGAGACGACCAGAACGTTGAGGGTGCCGACGGGGCTCCTGACCTCCCGTCGGAATCCCCTCAACCAGTGCCGCAAGACAACTCGGCAGCCATTTTGTTGGCTATACAATCCTTATGCTCGGAGATAAGAACGAGATTGCCGTTTCCACCAACGGAGGAACCGCTCCCGACGGGGGACCCGGAGCCAGGCCCTTCTGGGAGCCCTCCTCTTAAGAGAAGAAGGATTCATCCTCCACCTCCTTTTCAACCATCGCGCCCTACTCAGCCCTCCTCCCCGTCCACGACCCGTGGGGATGATACGGGGACTGACACGGCCGCGACGGGTACAGACGACGAGGTTTACGACGAGGACCTCCCGTCGTCACCTCCTCCCCGGGCTTCCCCGCCCGACGAGATTAGATTGTTTCACGCCATGATCGCCAGGGCATCCGAGCTTTTCCAGCTCTGCCCGGAAGAGAAGAAGGAAGGTTTGCTTTAACAACGGCGCGAGACCAAGAGGAAGACGGTCCTCGCTGTACCTCTACTGGACGATATCTGGGATGAGGGTCTCGCCCTCCTCAAGAACCCATCCGCAACGCCTGCGAGAAGGGATCGGTACGAGAAGAAGTACCGGGTCCCGGACGCAGCCCCCTTGTGCCTTCGGGCACAGCTGACCGCGGACTCTGTCGTCTCCGCGGCGGCCAGGAAGAAAGCGGGGGGGGGGGCCTCGGCCTCTACGTCAACCTCCCCACCGGACAGCGAGGGAAAGAAATTGGAGTCATCTCATCGGCAGCGACGACGATTAAGGCTGCCAACGCCTTGGCTATCGTAGCCCGCTACGACAGGGAGTTGTGGTACAAAGTCGCCCCCCTGCTGGACTTCTTACCAGACGACAAGAGGGCGGAGGCCCTAGAGATCCTGCAGGAAGGAGAAGTGGCGTCGGACCACGCCATTACGATAGCGACGGACATCGCTGACACTGGATTTCGCCAGTTGGGCAACGGCGTGTGCCTTAGGTGGCGTGGATGGCTCAAGGCAACTGACTTCCGTCAGGACGTGCAGACCAGAGTCCTGGACATGCCGTTCGACGGGAGCAACCTGTTTGGGAAAACGGTGGACGATTCCCTACAAGCCATCAAGACGGACACGGAGACGGCCCGGACTCTTGGTGTTCTCCAGCAACGACCGCCGTCCTTTCGGAGCGGCGGAGGCAAGCAGGGTGCCTCCAAAGGTTCCGGCGGCGGATATTCCACCTATCGTCAAGCGGCCCGTTCCTCGTCGCAGGAAGCCTACAGGGGACGAGGCAAGTCGGGCGGACCCTGCCGTCGTCGCCAAGGAGGACAAGGCGGCAAAGCCTCGTTGAAACAGGACTGAACCGGCCGTGGGGTCGGGTCCCCACCGAAGCACCCCGGTGGGAGGCCGGCTGGCGAGCTTCGTCAGCGTGTGGGAGTCCATCTCCACCGACCGTTGGGTGCTGGACACCCTGGCCCAGGGTCACGCGCTCGAGTTTCTAAAGAAGTGCCTGCGCGTCCCCCCCCCGTGGCCAGGAAGGAACATCACGTCCCTCAACTTCTCTGTAAAGACGATGCTCAGGAAGGGCGCCATCAAGCTTGTCCCAAAGAGGCTTCGGGGCTCCGGAGTTTACTCAAGATACTTCCTCGTGAAGAAGAAGACGGGAGGATGGCGTCCCATCCTGGACCTACGATGACTGAACAAATTCATCAAGGCACAGAAGTTCCGGATGGTCACCCTCCACGTCCTGGGTCAACTGGAGGAGGGCGATTTCCTGTCGTCGTTGGATTTGGAGGATGCCTACTTCCATATCCCCATCCTAAAGGGACACCGAAAGTTTCTCAGATTCGTGGTCGAAGGGCGTCACTACCAGTTCAGAGTCCTTCCATTCGGATTGAGGTCGGCACCCAGGGTGTTCACCAAGTGCCTCGCACCGGTGGCGGCGCGGCTGCGCCTGGAGGGGATCCACGTCTACCCCTACCTGGACGACTGGCTCATCCGAACAAAGACGAAGGAGCTCGCCGCGCAGCACACGGCGAGGACCGTCCAACTACTCACGGACCAGGGATTCTCCATAAACCACGCCAAGTCCCACCTGGTGCCCGCTCAAGACGCACTGTTTCTGGGAGCGAAGCTCGACACAGTGTCGCTTCTGGCCTCTCCGTCGGAGGAAAGGACGAGGGCCATCTTGGGCAAGGTGCAGCGGATGCTAGTTGCGGACGCGGCCAGGGTGAGGTCCATCAAGTCCCTCCTCGGAATGATGTCTTCTTGCATTTATCTCATCCGCCTGTGCAGGCTTCGGATGCGCCCGTTACAGGAGTTCCTGGACGCTCGCTGGATCCAGTCGACGGGCAGCTTCGAGGACAGGATCACACTCGACGAGAGCTTCCGACGAGCGATCCGGTGGTGGGGCACCCGCGCGCATCTGACGGCGGGCATGGACTTCCAGACCCCGGGCCACCAGAAGACAGTGACCACGGATGCCTCCCTGGAAGGGTGGGGAGCGCACACCGAAAACCTGCACGCGAGGGGTCTTTGGCTGCCGGCGCAGAAGTCCCTCCATGTCAACGTCCTGGAACTCCGTGCAGTGGTTTGGGCCCTCAGGTCCTTTCTTCCGTCCCTCAAGGGCAAGGTGGTGAGGGTCTTCACCGACAACACCACCACCATGTTCTACATCAGGAAGCAGGGCGGTACCAGATCCCCAGCTCTGTCCAAAGAGGCGCAGGATCTGTGGCATTGGGCCGTCGCCCAAGGGATGTTTCTGGTGCCGTTTCATCTGGCAGGAATAAAGAACACCATCGCCGACTCGCTCAGCAGAGAGCTGCGCTCGTGCCACGAGTGGGAACTACGACAGGATCTAGTGGACCGCCTCTTCCGACGGTGGGGCACAACCCAGATCGATCTGTTTGCGACGTCGACGAAGTCCAAGTGCCGGAGGTTCGCCAGCAGGTTTCCCCAGCCGAGGAGCATGGGCGATGCTTTCTCGTTCCCCTGGGAGGGCCTGTTCCTATATGCGTTCCCTCCATTGCCGCTGCTGATCCGGCTCATCAACCAGCTCAAGAGGTCACGGTGCAGGATGATCCTCATCGCACCTGCGTGGCCGAGGCAGATATGGTTCCCGGACCTTCTGGACTTGTCGGCGTCCCCGTCAATCAAACTGCCAGTGGACGCGGATCTTCTCTCCAGGGAAGGAGGCGCCATCCTCCATCACGACCCGAAGTCGCTGAACTTGCAGGCCTGGCTCCTGCAGCGTTAGAGTTAGGAGGTTACGATTTACCGGCCGACTGCAGAGAGGTTCTTGCAAAGGCCAGGGCGTCCTCGACTCTTAAATGCTACGGACACAAATGGAAGAGGTTCTCTGTCTGGTGCCACGCACAGAAGATTAACCCTCTACGGATTACGGCTCCTCAAGTACTGCCATACCTACTGACGCTGGCCAAGGCTGGGCTGGCGCACGCTTCCATCAAGATTAATCTTGCTGCAATCTCCCGATACACCAGAACCACGGGACGGACGTCTTTGTGGTCTCATCGTCTGGTGAAAGAATTCATGAAGGGACTGTTCAGATCGTTCCCGCCGGTGAAGGCCCCGGCCCCGGCGTGGGAGCTCAACGTGGTGCTGACCAAGCTCATGGGACCTCCGTTCGAGCCTCTGCACTCAGCTCCGTTGAAGTTCTTGTCGTGGAAAACAGCGTTTCTTGTGGCCATCACCTCCGCACGATGGGTGGGAGAGATCCAGGCCCTTTCCTGCAAGCCCCCGTACTTGACTTTTCACGACACGAGGGTGGTGCTCGGGACGCACCCCTCCTTCATGCCCAAGGTGCCGTCGTACTTCCACCTCAACGAACCCTTGGTGTTGCCTGTTTTCTTCCCGTCGCCTTTGTCGCCGGCTGAAAGGACTTTGCACTCGCTGGATGTGGCTAGAGCGCTGAAGTTCTACGTGGACCGCACAAAGAGTTTTCGGAAGACGTCACAACTTTTTGTGAACTTTGGACCTGTCAATCAGGGGAAGGCTCTCTCGAAGGCTTCCATTTCCAGATGGCTCTCCGGCTGTATCATGTACTGTCATTGGTTGGCAAACCGACCGCTGCCTGGCCGTCCGAGAGCCTATTCCACCAGAGCGATCGCAGCTACCACGGAGTTCCTATCTGGGGTGCCCTTGCTGGACATCTGCAGGGCTGCTACGTGGAGGTCGACGCACACCTTCACGAAATTCTACTGCGTCGATCGGGATTCCAGGGAGGAGTCCAGGGTCGGCCAAGCAGTGCTGCGCAACCTGTTCGCCTAAGGTGGGCCTGGTGAGGAGATAAGATTTGCTTAATGTTGAGTTTTGGATGTAATGCTTAATGTTGAGCCTTTGCCACCTCCTGTGGTTGTGCATGTGTGTACTGCTATGTATTCTCTTATTCATGAGCATGTGAATCCATGCCAGACCCCATGCTTGAGAAGGAACAAGTTACTTACCTGTAACTGTTGTTCTCCAGCATGGGTCTGGCATGGATTCACATGCGAACCCTCCCGCCTACCCCTCTGCGGCTCTTCACTTGGTCATACTGCCACTTCACGTGCTACCAAATCTGAAGATGGTTGCCAGAGGCGGGGTTTAGGGAGATGGCAGTCATTGGCTGTGGTCAGTATGACATAGAGATCAGTGATTGGTTACTACTACGAAAGACAGATCAGAAACAAAACTGATACTGATTTTTCTTTACCGAGTATTCCCAGCCTGACAGGGAATATTCATGAGCATGTGAATCCATGCCAGACCCATGCTGGAGAACAACAGTTACAGGTAAGTAACTTGTTCCTTATCATAGGATGAAAAATATTGGATTGTTCTAAGGGTATATAAAGTGGGAAAAATATTCCCTTTATATAAAAAAGGATACAGACCTAACAATCTTCTAGGGAATCAAATCCCTCAACAGCCCTCAGCTTCATGAATATATGGCCAAAAATGCTCCTGGATTGAGCTTGTACCCAGAGTGGCTAAACTCTCCCTTATGAAACAAAATAGAAACGCTGAATCCACGGCAAAGACCTCATTTTAAACAAAATGGTCTACTGTAAGTTGGACACACAAAACAATACTGACCCAAGTTTAAAATGTGCCCTGTGACTCCAAATGCAGAAGTCCTAGCCTTCAGGGAAATGAGGGTATTTTAGTACATAAATAACACACTGTAAAAACAGTAATGTGTGCTTGCAAGAATGAATACCCTAAAAGCTTATCTCCATCATAAAGAGTTCTAGTGTATTCTAATTGTATTTGGTGTCCTTTCATCAATGGGCAAAATACTTAGAGCATGGATTCAGCTATCAGTTTATCACAGTCTACACACTGAAAAAGGCGAAATAGGGACAGATTGAAAAGCAGGCTGAAAAGCTATGAAAGGAAAGAGAAGGAGAAAAAAGTACAATAAGGCCCTTGCAAAAGGAGGGGGCCTATATAGTACCTTAAACATCCTACAGGGGATACCGAATAAGGCAAAATCTCATTTTCCAAGGGGGAAAGGAGCTTATGCTTATTTGGATTAATTTGTTTCTAAAGCCTCCTGAGGAATAAGAGGACGACTTTGATATTATGGGTCAACCAGCCCATCCAAATCATGATCACTGGAGTTCGACATTTGAAGAATGAGTTACATACCTCTCGCTGACACAGAAGGTCACAACTGTGTGACACTGAAGATAGTCGTTTCTTTTTCTCAGTCGAGGAAAAAGCTTTGTATTCCATTCCTGTGTTATCTTAATATGCTTTTATACTGTTTCAAATCCCGACCGTAGCCGTTTCAGCACACCTTGACCAGTCTATGGAGCAGTGTACTATGCCACTGCCAGGAGTATCCAGACCTTAATCTGCTGGAGGAAAGCAAATGAGCAAGCAAAAGAGATGCTGGAAAAGCAGTAAAAATATGCTACGACCACCAGGAAGGAGGGCTAGGGATGCAGCGGGGCAATTGTTACTCACCGCTAGTTGAACAGGTCGGGGCGTTGCTCGACCTTTGGACACTAGGGTAGAGGGAGCAGCTCCGGTAAGCCTTCACTCTAAGCTGGTATGTTCAAGATATTGAACTCTCCAGCACCAGACCTCCTCAACCTGAGGAGCTCTTTAATGCAACACACCCCTTTGTTGTTAGGGTTAATACAAGCAAAGGAATTGGTTACCCAAAAGAGCGGGGATACCCACACCGCTATACCAAGCTGTGGAAAAAAGGAAACGCTGTTACAAGGCAATGATTGAGTAACACAACACAAGTACAGTGTTTGCAAGAGAGAACAATACCTGAAAGGGAGGCTTGATAAGGCTTGGTAAAGGTATCAAGAAGAGTAGTCGAGAGGCAACTACTAAATAGGAGAGAGTTAGAGTTAGGAAAATCAACGTCGGGATAAAATAAAAAATAGGTAATTAGTATGGGATACTACCCCGAACGGCACGAGGGACGCAACTAGGTCCGGGATGGTGCATTGGGTCAGGATAGCATTAAGGTGCACAGTAATCACTAATGATGTTGAAGTATTCCAGTTAAGTTGATCCGAAGGAAAGCAGGGCAGGCACAGTTACTCGAATCTCAATCCTGAGAAAAATGCCCAAGCCAGGAGTATACAACAGTACTGACAAAGAGATAGATAAAGAAAGAACAGTCTTACTCTAGGGAAGAAAGACAGCAGTTCTTCTTAGGCAGCTATTAAACCGATGAACAGGGATTTCTGGGCGGCTGGGAGCTCTAGGCGCCGCTTGCGCAAGGCCTGGGGGTCTAGGCGGCTGATAGTTCACAGCACCGATTGCACAAGGTAGGAAGGGATTGCAGTGATAAGGAAATACACTGCGGAGCCAGCGGAAGGTAAGTGTAGAATGGGGCCCGGAGGTTAGGGGTTCGGCAGACGGACGAGACCACTGTCGAAGAAGCCGAGTCGACAAATCCAAGGAACAGGCAAAGAAGGGTCGATGAAGGAAATCCAAGATCAATATACAGATCAGCACAAGGTAAGTAAGTCCGGCAAAGTAATGCTAATTAGAAGCAGCGTTCTGGTCGCTGCAGGCTTCTTTTGAACACCTCTTAGGTGTAGGGAGGCGGAGCCTATCCTGCCGTAAACGTGACAGTGAAGTCACATGACTTCCACGGAATCGGGACTGTGAGAATGGGAGTCCCCGTCTCCATGGTAACCTCCAGTGTTGCCATATGGCGGAGGCCCCGAGGTGAGGGGATTTCGTAACAGTATCCACCCGCAAAGGCCACGGCAACCCCCTGGCAGCATGGAAAGCTCGCAGCAGGGCAGGTGAGTGCAGGTTAGACAGGGGTTCCCAAGTGCGATCCTCAGGACCATAGCCTTTCCAATCTACTAGATAGAACACAGAACCCCTAGAAACTTTCACGTCCAGGATGGCGGAGACCTCAAACTCTTCCTCCCCATCAATCGGCACAGGGGCCGGACGATCAGGCAGACGCGTACCCTTGAGGCAAGGCTTAATCAAAGCCACATGGAAAACAGGATGGATTTTCCAAGCTGCTGGTAGCGACAAGCGCACAGCGACAGGATTAATCACTTTCGTGACAACAGGGTCCCACATATTTGGGTATAAGAGACCTCTTACCAGGCAGTTTCAAATTACGGGTAGAAAGCCAGACCTTCATGCCCGGGTAATGGGCAGGAGCAGGTTTACGATGGGCATCGGCCGATTTCTTGGCTGAAACTTGTGCACGTAGGAGATGCAATCGAACATCCCGATGCAACTGGTCCATATCCCTGACACTAGCCATTGCTGCTGGGTTATCCATAGGTAAAGATGGATCCAATGGCAGAGAACGAGGGTGAAAACCAAAAAGGGCGAAGAATGGAGAAACACCCGTGGCGGAATGAAGAGAATTGTTATAAGCGAATTGAGCCAATGGTAAAGCAGATAACCAAGAGAACTGGAACTGGAGGCAGAGACATCTCAAATACTGCTCCATAGTGGCATTGAGCCGTTCCGTCTGTCCGTCGGTTTGAGGATGGGCAGAGGAAAACCGATCGTCAATCAATAAGGAAGATGTAAGCGATCTCCAAAAGCGCAAAGTAAATTGGGAACCTCTGTCCGACACCCTGATCGAAGGCAGACCGAAATGTTGAAAAATGTGTATGCGTACCAGGTCAGCTAATAAGGGGGCCATAGGCAGACCGGAACATGGAACAAAAACGGCACACTTCGTGAAATAGTCAATAATGACCAAGACAGTGTTTTTATCCTTAATGGAAGGAAGTTCAACCACAAAGTCCATAGACACCATTTGCCACGATTTGTATGGCACTGGTAGCGGCTGTAATAGTCCCATGGGTTTAGTCCTAGATGTCTTGCATTGAGCACAGACCGCACAAGTTGACAAATAATCCATGACGTCTCTGGACATCGAAAGCCACCAGGACCATCGGCGAAGAGATTCCAAGGTCTTCTGATGACCCGGATGTACCGCGACAACTGAATCATGGGCCCATTGCAACGTATGAAGCCGTGTAGGACCAGGGGGCACGTAGACGCGTCCCTGAATGAAGGGAAGACCTCCCTGAATGTCCAGATTGAGAGAAGAGACATCAGAGGGATTAGCAATAACCCAGTCCTCGATGATGGAGCATAAAGTAGGCTGGACAATACAACCACAGACCACATTATCAGCAAGTAAGGGAACAGAAACCCTCGGAGTCCGTGATCCCCTGATGATTGTCTGGATAATGCGTCTGCAGGAACATGCAATCTTGCAGGGCGATAGGTTATGAAGAACTGGAACTGGGAAAAGAAAAGATGCCTCTGAGCCTGTCGGGCGGTAAGGCATTTCATCGTCTTGAATGCGAACAAGCTTCTGTGATCCGAATATACAGTGACTACATGCCTGGCGCCCAGGAGATGGTGTCGCCATTCCATAAAGGCCTCTTTAATGGCAAGCAGTTCCCGTTCAGTAATGGGATAATTACATTCATAGGTTGTACATTTTCTGGAAAAAAAAGCAACCGGGTGTATCTCTCCTGTTTGAGCGCATGTTTGCGAAAGGATAGCACCCACAGCGTATCCCGAGGCGTCAGCTTCCACGAAGAAAGGATTATCTGGGTTGGGATGCTGTAATAGCGGAGCTGACGTAAAAGCCTCCTTCAATGAATCAAAGGCTGATTGAGCAGTATCATTCCAAGTAAAGCGGACTTTTGAGCTAGTCAGAGCCGTAAGGGGAGCCGCAATAGCTGAGAAGGAATGAATAAAGCAGCGATAAAAGTTAGCAAACCCCAAAAATTATTGCAGAGCTTTGACTGTAGAGGGGGTAGGCCATTCTAGGACGGCCCTGACCTTGGATTTGCTCATTTGTATGCCATGGTTCGTAATATTGTATCCTAAGAACTCCTCTTCGTTGGAATGAAACACGCATTTTTCGGCTTTTGCATAGAGATGGTTGTCTCGAAGCCGCTGGAGAACAATAGAGACATGATTGACGTGTTCGGCCATTGAAGTCGAGTAAATAAGAATATCATCGAGGTATACCACAACGAATTGGTCTTGTATGTCATGAGACATCGGTCATGAAATCTTGAAAGGTGGCAGGCACATTGCAGAGTCCTTAGGGCATCACTAAGTACTCAAAAAGGCCGAAACGAGTCTTGAAGGCAGTTTTCCACTCGTCTCCGCCTTTAATGCGAACGAGATTGTAAGCCCCTATAAGATCTAGTTTGGTGAATATACTAAATTTGCCCAATTGGTCGATAATAGTTGATATCGGAGGCAAGGGGTATTAGTTCTTGACTGTCACTTCGTTGAGTGCTCTGTAATCAATGCAGGGGCGCAGATCCCCTTCTTTTTTAGGTACGAAAAACAATGCTGATGCGGCCGGGATTTGGAAGGCCGAATGAACCTGGTAGAAAGAGCTTTATCCAAATATTCCTTTAGAACCTGATCCTCCTTAAGGGACAGTGAATAAACACGACCCGACGGAATCTTTGCTCCAGGTATCAAGTCTATCGGGCAATCATATATACGATGTGGTGGCAGAGTTTCAGCCATACCCTTATCGAATACATTGTGTATATTCAGGAGGTACCAAATTAGTCGATATCCCAGTAATTGCCCCAATACAGGAAGACAGTCCTGACAGAACTCGACTAGGTTTTTCTTCCACGACTCCCAACGAAGACAAGCAGGTACTGTTACAAAATGTAGAAGGGAATTGAACCAGACCCATAGCACAGTCGATCAAAGGATTGTGCAATCTGAGCCAAGGAATGCCCAAGATCACTTTATAGGCGGGGCTTGAATTACATCAAAAACGATGTCCTCAGTATGTCCCTCGGTTGTGGTCATGGTAATAGAAGTAGTTTGTTGAGTCGCAAGTCCAGAAACTAGGGCTGACCCATCAACAGTGCTTACATTCTCGGGGTGCATTTTCTCCACCAACACAATACCATTTATAGCGGCGAAATGGTGGTCAATATAATTCCCAGTAGCCCCGGAATCAATTACCACAGAGACTGGAAATGAAGTCCTCAAACTCCCAGAAAATTTAACCGGTAAATGGAATAATGTGGTTTGTTTTTGACATGAGAGAGTCCAAAGCTGTATTTCCAGACGTAAGGACTCTATTTACTATCAGGATTTGGCGTTTCCTGCCGCCTTCTTTGGCTTTTTTGGGCATTTGGGTAATAAATGCTCCGAGGAACCACAATACATGCACAAATTGTGGCTACGGCGATATTCACGTTGTGCAGGGGTTAACGGCCCCCGGACCGCCCCTATCTGCATAGGTTCTGGGGTGGGGACACCAGCCGTTGGAAGGCCAGGAACAGACAGAGGTACATTGGGTCGCTTCTCTCCTTTACGTTCTGCTCGTTGAGCATCGATTTGGAGAACCATATCCAAAAGCTCGCTGAAAACTGTTGGAACTACAGGAACCGTTGAAAGAGTGTCTTTTAGTTCCTCAGAAAGGCCTTGATAAATGACAGCTGATTTTTTTCTCTTCCGGCCAATCGGTTTCAGCCGCTAACTGATTGAACCGTGCCAAATAAGAGAGCAAGGGAGTAGATCCCTGCCGCAACTTGAGCAGCTCTAGGTCGGAAGCCTGTGAGGTATACCTTGTATCAAAGACCCGGCTCATGGTGGCCAAGAGTGCATCACAGTTGTACAGCACATGGCTGTTTGATTCTAGGAGGGGATTTGCCCAGGCTGCGGCTGTGCCCCCTAAATGAGACAAGATAAATGCTGCCTTAGTGGTAGATGTTGGAAAGGAAGTAGGACGACACAGAAAATGCAATTTGCATTGATTGACAAAGGTTCTGTAGTGTTTTGGATCCCCCAAGAACCGTTCCGGCAGAGCCAAAGGGAACTGAGCAGAGAGCACGATAGAGGGGGTTTCCTGGGCTGCTGTAGGAAAAGCCGCACTAGGAGCAGATGCAGCCGCAGCTTCCCCCTGCATGGGTGGAGCAGCGATCACGGACTGTATTTCATTAATCCGCTGTTGACTCGCTTTTCATGGTCTGTTACTCACCGCTAGTTGAACAGTCTTACTTTAGGGAAGAAAGGCAGCAGTTCTTCTTAGGCAGCTATGAAACGTGATGAACAGGGATTTCTGGGCGGCTGGGAGTTCTAGGCGCCGCTTGTGCAAGACTGGGGGGTCTAGGCGGCTGGGAGATCACAGCGCCGCTTGCGCAAGGCTGGAGGGTCTGGGCGGCTGGGAGTTCACAGCACCGCTTGCACAAGGCTGGAAGGGATTGCAGTGATAAGGAAATACACTGCAGATCCAGCGGAAGGTAAGTGTAGAATGGGGCCCGGAGGTAAGGGGTTCGGCAGACGGACGAGACCACTGTCGAAGAAGCCGAGTCGACAAATCCAAGGAACAGGCAAAGAAGGGTCGATGAAGGAAATCCAAGGTCAATATACAGATCAGCACAAGGTAAGTAAGTCCGGCAAAGTAACGCTAATTAGAAGCAGCGTTCTGGTCTCCGTGGGCTTTTTTTGAACACCTCTTAGGTGTAGGGGGCGGAGCCTATCCCGCCGTAAACGTGACAGTGAAGTCACATGACTTCCACGGAATCGGGACTGTGAGAATGGGAGTCCCCGTCTCCATGGTAACCGCCAGCGTTGCCATACGGCGGAGGCACCAAGGCGAGGGGATTTCTTAACAGGAATACTGTTTTGGGATGATATGGATGTATGTCAGTCCTGTTTGGTGGACCATAGTTCTGCAAAAGGGAGGATGTGGAATGTCCTAAGGTGTTGTGATAATTGGATTGCATTTCCAAGGCAGATTTGGAGAATTGTAAATGAGTCCTAAATATAACGTTGGATGCATAAGAGGCTCCAGTGTGTGCTTGGGCAATCCTGGAATTGTGGTGGCTTAATTGCCCTGGCATGTCCATACTTTGTACTCCAGGTCAATCTCACAATGTTAATGACCTGAGCCAAAGTGACATAACCAAGAATAGACTGTAAAAAACGTTAATGCTTTTGGTAATGCAAGGTAAGAGCGATGGAGTGGTCAAACAAGTACAGTATAATTGAAAGCCTGGCACCTAGAGATCAAAAAGATTATCATTAAGGGTTTGTCCCGTGTGGTGTTGTGCTACACTTTATTGTAGTTTATAAGACTGTGTGGTTCTTACTTGGGAGGAGGCTGTCGGAGTATATTAATACCTTGCCAGTTATAGTGATAAAATATAGTCTCAGCCGACTGTGTGAAAGGCGAATGTGTGACAAAGAGGGTAGGTGGGGAGAAAATATTACGTTACTAAGCTTTGACTTCTCATAAGACTGCACTATGCTTTGTTGCTTGTAAAACACTTTGTGCAAAGGTCACCTTACAGCACTGAGGACCAGCAAGGTAATCCTTCATTCAGCGAGCCAACCATGTGAACAACAGTGCGCCAAACCAGCACCAAGGGACCAGTATGCCAGCCAGGCAAAGTGGAGCAAAATGGGTGTGAAACGGAAGCAGAAGTGCTCCAAAACAGACTGTGAGGCAAGAGAAATGGTAATCTGTTCAGCTTGTACACCTGGAAAACCTTTTAATAAAAATAATTCTTGTGGTGGGGGCAATTGTATGTGAGAAATGTGAATTTCGCAACTCCCTGGAAAATGTTCACATTCCTCCACCTCCTTTATGTTGGAAGCTTTTTCCATTGTGCACCATCCAATCCTCACTGCAGTAGTCTCAGAGCACCTCTTAGTCCTTTTTGTGCAAATGGTTCAAGCAGAGTGAGCACTGGCTTTGGCTCAGCAATGGGCGTGCTTTGCCTTCCCCCAGTGCCTAGATGTCATTGTGGGCCAAGAAAAGTAAAAGGGCACAGTCCTTCTACTTACTCCAGTAGGTGCTGAAATGCCACAAACAGCCACGTCCTGTAGACAGGAAGGCTTGAGTGAACTTTAGGCCCTTTTAAATGAGGGTGCATTCTGGAAGATAGTCTTCCAGGGTAATGGTCACTACAAGTGTGGGTGTGGGTGTGTGGGTGGGTGGGTGTGTGGCGTAGCTTCAACCTTGATTGGGCATTTTTCTAGGTTATTTAACCTTACTGGCGAGTGCGACGACACAGACTCCAAACGGTCTGCATCAATTCTGTGAACCAACACCTTTTGCAGTTTCAGGTTGACCAATGAAGAGAAGCCCTGTTCCATTCCCTCTGGTAGGGCACCAGGCCCAGATCGGGTGGCGGCTGATGTGTTTAGCCATGATCACCTTACCTGGGTGCCGTTCTTCAGTAAAATCTTTAATGCATTTACGGCCAGCAACAAGTTCCCAGATAGCTGAAAGGAATCTACAATAATTCCTATATTTAAAAAACGCGATAGACTAGACCCAGGTTGCTACTAGCTTACGTCTGATTCCTCTGTGAAATGGCTAGGCAGTGTGATCTTTACACGCATTGTCAACTTGGCTCAAGCCAATAACATCCTGCCTAAGGAGCAGTATGGGTTTAGGGCAAGAGTTGGCACAGTAGAACGGTCCTGAGCCTCAGTCCGTTATTGGACAAATACACCAAAGGCTATGATTGCCCAATTTACTTGGGGTTCATTGACCTGAGTCAATCATTTGACCGCGTCAATTGCAAAAAGCTGTAGTGTTTGCTACATACCATGGGCATGCCATTGCCCATTCTAAAATTATTGATCACACTGCACAGTGACCATAAAGCTGCAGTGAGACTAGATAAGAGGCAAATTGCCTACATCGTTTAGCATATAGTTGAGGGGAGACACATCTCTGTGCTGTCCTATGCAGACAATGTAGTATTGCTGTCAGTCACTTCATCAGCGCTGCAGAAACCTTTTGCTGGCTATGTAGAGTACATGGGAGGCAGGGATCTGTCATTAAATGCCAAGAAGTCCAAAGTCATGTACGTTGGCGGGCCTAGCAAAAACCTGCCTTTATATCTTTGCATCTGACCAAAAACTTGACTGTAAAGAGCACTTCAGCCCATCTATCTGCTCCGCCGAGAACTAAGGCTGGATTATATTTTTATTGGCTTTTTGCAATAAACATGGTGAACCAACAAATACCATTGCTTGACTTTGAGATCCAGAGGGAAGTATCCGTACTACAAAAGGGCATTAGGAGTGTATATCATACAATAACAGTATAACATTGAATGGAACATCCAATACCACCACACATCTCCCTCAGCCCACCCCCTTCCCATTTACCTAACACTTTTTGAAACTTGGATGGCAACCCCTTGCCATATAGACCCGCCTTTCCACAGCCATACACATATCCATCTCTGCTGACCACTAGCTGGGGCACCACACCTTGAAGCAATGATCTGTTTGATCAGCCCCAGCCCCAGGGTAACTGACAAAACACCTTCTCACATTTGGTGAACCTGACTTCCCCCCAAATGTCAAGTAGCGCAAGCTTTGGGTCTTTTGGCACCTGTGAAGAAAGCACCAAGGACAGCTTATCAATATATTTCCCCCAAAAGATCTGGATCTGAGGAGAAGTCAAGTACCATTTAACGCCAAAGATTATAAAGGATCTGATGATCTCAGATGCTGGCAGGTATATTTCTTCCCTCACTAACATGAAAAAAGCATTTGGGTCCCTTGGGCTCGTGAGTATCGATGATACTCCTGCAAGCGTCTTACAGGACGATTTATCCATGGTTCGCCATAAATGTATGGTCCATAGAGGGGAGTTACATTATAGCCTAGAATCCAAGAAACAGTCTGTACTCCAGTATAACGATCATGGCTGCAATGGGCTCAGTGCTGACTACCTAAGTTGGTTTGTTAGCAAACGCAAGAGGAGCATTCTGTTCCATTTAAGGGCAAGTCATTTAAGGTCATTGATTAATTAATATGTATGGTGGCAGGAATCACATTGGCTCAGAATAGAGCTTTCAGTGCCCATCTAGTGTTACTCCAACATGTGATTTCATGGATTCTATTTTTCTGTTCGTTTTTTATAACCCATGGCTGTGGTTTTTAATTCCAATTTTAAGGAAATCAAATTGTAGATCGCAACCAAATATGTATATACTCAGTGCCAACAAGAGAGGTTACGGCAGCTGTATGTATGTTTTTGGAAGGAACAATGCAGCTGATGGCCGAAGATTGTAAAAATGTATTAGGCGACAGTAGGCCAAATGTTGACAAGTTATATTGGTTTGTCTGTAAATGTATTTCAAAACCCGATTATACATTCTTTATTATTGTATTTCTGTATAACTTGTATTTATATGCTTAGAAATTAAGATTGTTCATGTGATAAAAAATATAAGATCAACCTATCTACACACAAAAAATGAGGGTGGGTTTTGAACTCAAAGTTCTTGTGGCCTGCTAGAAACCTTAGAGGATGGTTATATTGGTGTGAGAGGCATGTCACCTCCTAGGCTTAAATTATACTATTCTTTGAGTTCATCTGCCAAATCGAGCACTGTATATTCTTATTTACTGGCCTACGGTTTACCTTGTCCTGTTAATGGAGGGCAGCATGGGGTCAAAATCGGGATGTAGAGCCTGCTTACCAGATCATTTGCATTTCCACTATGTAATGTAATGGCATTTATAAAGCGTGCCACTGTGGCCAGAAGTCATCTAGGCACTAGGAAATAGCCTGTGGGAGAGTCACTCCAAAAATCTTTGAATCATGGCCAGAAACTAAAAAAGATGCGTCTTGAGAGCCTTCTGAAATGCTAACTGATCATTAATGCTTCGGAGATGATTTGGTAGTGAATTCCACAAACTAGGTGCAAGGGCGGAGAAAGCAAGATCACCCATCCGTGCTCTTTGAAAGCGAGGGCCCCTCAAAGGTTTCTGAAACTCCGAAAGGAGCCGCCTTGAGGGAGTGTAAGGAATCAATTTAGTCTGCAGATACTCGGCACCCATCTGATAAAAGGCCTGATGAGTAAAACAGAATCTTCAATTTAATGGGACCACACACAGGAAGCCAGTGCAGTTGACTAAGATCTTGGGAATTGGACTTTCGACCAGCTCCAAGAGCCAGCCGGGCTGCAGCATTCTGAAGAAGCTTCAGTCTTTGGACGAAGAAGGCTGGTTGGCCAATATGGATTCCACTGCCGTAATCAATAGACCCAAGGCTGCAACCACCTTTGCTCGAGACTCGGAGGATAGAAATGGCAGTGTCTTCCTCAGAATGTTAAGTATTATAAACCCGGAGTTGCATACTGGTGCAATTTGCAGCTCCCCAGAACTGGACTTTGACACCAAGACTTTTGATGGAATTAACTGGGGCCGGACATGGGCCAAGAGAATTGGACCAAAGGCCTGTGGATCAGGCTGCCTGCGATGTATTGGCACCTGCCACCATGATCTCAGTATTTGCACTGTTCAACTTCAGCCAGTTCTTGGCCATCCAGTCCCATACTGCTGTAAGGCAGTTCTTCATTCTAGACGGGGTTCGCTTTCTTGGCAATCTAGCCAGAAGAGTAGCTGTGTGTCATCGGCGTAGGTATAACACCTTAGCTTGTGCTCCTGAATTAAGTCTGCCAAAGGATGTAGATATAAATTAAAAAGCAGCCGCAACAAAGAGGACCCCTGCGGCACCTCACAGGTCACAGACCTTTGAGAAGATTGAAAAGGAAATAACTACACTGTCTGCGTACGCTTCGAGAGAAAACATGTAAACCAGGCAAGTGGTGCCCCTGAAAAGCCTGTCCTCTCCAGGCTCTTCAGCAGAATACCATGCTCAATGGTATTTGAGGGTTCTGGCCCTCTTAAACTGGGTGTTGCTCTTGTGTTTTATTAATTTGTGTTTTGGAGAGTGCTGCCTACCATAATATGGCAGCTTCAAGTGATTGAACATTAGACTTTACTGTGAAACATAATGAAACCGCTCTCTAATTGGACATAACAGGACCGAATCAACTAGTATAACGAACCAAAATCCTGTCCCAAAAATAAAAAGGAGAGGTTGATAAATCCATAAAAAGTTAAAAGCAAGCAACAATCTTAAAAACTAAAAAAAACAAATTCAAATTCAGCTACAAGATCGCAACTGCGGAGGGACAAATTACGCAAGGGCAGAGCAGGCATAAGTTTAGATGCAGTAAAGGAAGAAGTGGAAGTCGATCTAAACGTTATGTCGAGCATGCCATAGTGATTTGGCAAGGGGCATCTGAGGAGGTTGGTTCATTTATGGTGTGGCTGGATGAGCGGGCATCTAAAGTTCAGATTCGTACTGGAACGTTTTGGACATAAAACAAAATGTGACTATTGGACCGGATTCTTAAAGGTCCAACCACATACTAAACCAAAGCATTGCTGCATAATGGGAGTTACCAAAGCATATTTGATCATCTCCCATTCGGGCACTTTTTGTGGTTAAAAAGGAACAACTCTGAGAAATAAATGCTAGTTTTGAGGTAAAAAATAACGGGGACACAACTAGCAGGTAAAAGCCTCAAAAAGGGCAACGGGAGACTATTTTGGAATCAAAAATACAGTTGTAATACTCTCTGATCACTCACTCAAATGTGTTGAATAAGATAGATCAAAAACGAGTGAGCACTATTTAAAGATGTAGGATTTTCATGGGATACCCCTCTTTTTACATATGCAGTCGAAATTTAAGATGAGATTGGAGGCCTAATTCCAACTCCCACTTTGCAGTCAGCGGGGCAAAATGAATTACTGGCCCACCCTAGACCCAGTTTACGGAGGTCCAGGGCTCTTGACTGTAGCAATTTGCCCTTGGATAGTTGCAGTGTGACGAAATATAGAACCTTCAGAAACGCTATTAGAAAATCGATATGCACAAATCATCGGAACCGAATTGAAACATTAGAAATGTTTCTCCTAAGCAAACCCACTGCCTTATTAATTTGCTTTCGCAAGTGCAGAGCTCGGACATTTCCATGGAGGTTATTATCGACAGTCTCCCAAGTCACTGTGCAATGAATGAATGAATAGCTAGACAAAAGGGCGGTTACTTTAGCATTCTCCTTATGCAAAGGTGACTTCACAGTAAGATAGCAGTCGGTGAACAGGTCGTCTTGTGTGCTCTGCTTACTGATAGTCGGCAGGCTTAAGCACGGTTGCTGTGGGAGTGTGCATGAGTCATTAAACCTCAAGACTAAGGGGAGGTCTGTTATGCCGCGGGCAAATTTAAAATTGGACATTTTTTACAACAAATTTGAATGCCTGCGCTTTAATGTGCCTGGATTGCGTGCCACTGTAAAGTGTCTGAAGGACCATGGCTGAACAAAGGCCCCTTCATAGTTATAAGTAAACAAACGGAGGCCAGAATATAATTTATCAAGAAGAAAATTGCAAACCGTCTTTCTCGAAGGAGCCCTAACATTTCACTCCTGACAAGAATGGACACATCTATACATTTACCAGTTTCTAAAAATATTCTGCTCTGCCGCTGGCCTAATTGCGAAATGTGCAATTCACAGTTTGTGTTAATCAAATGGCAGCACAGTGATGGTGTGGTCTTGAGCTGGCTGGGCAAGACCAGAATACAGGTTTGTTGTATGACTTTTGTAAACACGGTTCCTTAACATCGAAAAGTCTGAATAATTTTCTGCATAATTTGGTGGTGTACATTTTTAAATTTGGTGTTCGGAAAAAAAACATGCTACTTTCTGCAGGAAATGAATACTGCCGAAATGAAAACCCATTCACAACTGGGGTTTTTTTTCTCAAATATTTTTCTTCAAATTGTAACTGGGTTACCAATCAAGTTCTAGTTGTCAATTTGGCCTCCAATTGTAGTAAACGAAATTGATTATTGGCGAAATGATTCAACTCTGCTGCTAAAGATCCAACCAACTTCCTTGTTTTTATCTTCCTTAAAACTCCCCAGCGTTAGCTAGCTGACTAGCTCGTACCATGGGGAAAGTGTGAGCGTTTTGGTTCTTGCCATGGGAGTTATGTTGCAAAAAGGTTTTAGCATATTAAGGAGTAATGAGAAGATTTCTGTTGGGCATTAAGACACATTATGCGTCCTGATTTCACCTTCCAAACAAAGGTCACGTTTGGAGGTCGTCACTCTCTGAACTTTACCACAATCAAGAGGGCCATGGATTGCACTTCTGTTCGCGATTGCTGGATTTGACGTTTTTTCTGATATTTCCCAAACAGTCACCCTATCGTGAAGCTAAAATCGAGGATTCCCTCACAACCCCGCCCTTCCCAAATGTGAACACGAGCCAAACACAGGAGACAGATAACATACCGTACTACTGGTACCCTCAAAGTTGGCAATATGACCTATGAGTCTGCAGCAATTTATACCATAGTTACATTATAATATGCAGAGTATATATATATATATTTTTTTTTTACTGCTTCTAACTGGAACAACGTTCCAGAAGGGCTATTGTTAGGCTTTAGTCAAGTCTGTTCAAGGTTCTGAGTACGAAAAACAGTATATCTCACAAAGCAGCATCTGTGACACATGAAAATGTGATCCTTGATGCTGAATGCTGTTCATAAGAAACACAATTGTTTTCAAAGACCTTATCACAACTCTTCTGGCTGGTTAGGTGGAATATCCATCCAGCCCCCATCCCCTTTGTGATCAGTGGCATATATAGTGTATACATTACCCTCTAATCATTTGCCCACATTGGCGCAATACTTCTGTTGCAATCTGGCACATTATAAAACCAGTCGATATTCGCCTAGTGTCCATGGCTCGAGTTTTACTGGAATGTTCAGAGATCATGCATCCACATACTGTACAGGTGACTGGAACCACTCTGAGCCCTTTGAGTGCCCACCCTTGCAAGAAGTATGGGGGACAGCCCAGAATTCCGGGGCGAAAATATTCAATTTGGACACTGTCCTATTCCCTCTGCCCTCAGCAAGACAGGGGGTATTTATATATCCAGAGAAAGAAACAGGACCACATGTTTAGGGTATGTGTGTATATATACTTTCTAAGGGCATGCAATCGGTTAATCCCACCTCCTTCCTGTGATTCTGACAGGTACCTGGAGTAAATGATGAATGCCTTACTCAACAAAAGGATTTGCACTGAGCTAGTGCCACTAAGCTCCTGAAGTTATATGCATTAATAAAGTGCCAAATTGCACTACAACAACAAAGTTTGTGCTAAAGATAGTGTTAGGTCAGCCACCAGGAATCAGCAGTGAGGAGGCTGTTCATCAAAAATTCTTCTATTGGCATCGCAGGGCAAGCCAGTTACCATCCTTCTCAGGCCATATGCATTAACTTCATTTTTATTTTTTATGAAGTCCTACTGCTACAGCAACTTTCTGCTCACACAAATGTGTGCAATTATGCAAATGTTGTCCTTTCCAGTTTGGGCTCGCCAAGAGCAAGGCAAAAGTTTTACATTGTTGTGGTTATCTTCTGGCTCCTGTTGAACAGGGTAAAGCGGAGTGAGTCTACAATATTAGTACTTCTAGACATCGCTTCAACATTTGACACCTAGCACAGACTTAACCCACACCTGAGCCCGGCTCATCCTAGTCCCTTAAGGGCAAAGAAAGACTGTGGGATCCAGCAGTGTACTCTGACGTATACTGGAGTTTGTTTCTCCATAAGGATCCATAATGTGTATGCCTATTACCATCTGCACTCAGTTGCTGGGAGACCTTCTGCTGCTGGGATGCGAATCTCTGAAGTATGTCATTGGCCCTTAAGTGTTTAACCAAACCAGCCCACTAGCTGCAGGCCCCACGTAATTGTATGAACAACGTGATCATAGCTTGCCTGTTTTGAACTTCAATTTGGTGTCGTGAAAACATAGTAATTGGTTGTGAGCTCAAAAACCGGCCAGGTTAGATTTGTACATGTAGGATGTCTATAGGTCTGGCACCTGCCGAACAACAAAAAACCTCTCAAAATACCTTAGACTTCACACGCTCTATCCAGATAAGAAAGCGTGATGGTGAGCCTTGTAGGCTGAGAAGGATTTGACCCTTCCTGTTATCTATCAACACTTGAGATTAGTCCAAAGTATTCTGGCCGGGACTTTAGAAAAGCAAAGTCATGGACTTGGGTAAAAAGTGATGCAGCTTAGCTTATGGTATGACAGTGGCAATGCTCCAAAGCAGCCTGTTACACACTTCGAATGATCTTTGCATTGAAGAGTACAATACAACACTTTACATACTACTTTCAAAGCCACCAATCAACTCTGCCCTTCGCATATGGAATGAAAGATTAAGGTTTGCTAGCTAGTATCGCATAGTGCTTCATGGATCTCCCAATTGAATAAAATAATTACTTGCCACTTTTTGACATTCATTCTCTTTAAATGCATGTCTTTGGTACTTACTTTCTCTAGGCTCCCCGTACAGTATTCATCAAAACATATGACTCTTTACCTCCACGCAATCGGTTTCGTAACCAAAATATGGCTTCCTATCCTGTCATACGGCCGGTGGCACTAGGATTATGTTGGGAGCATGGGTGTCCTGTATCCCGGTCACATAGATTTAAGGCAGCCACTATTGTGCCCGTGATCACAAACACCAGGATTGGAGCGGCAAAGTAAGGTGTTAGGTGCTCTGGGGACCACTTGCTTAGTGGCATGGTTGAAGCATGCGTCGATGTTGGTGGCTTAGGCTAGGGGTACTTTGGTGATGGGGTTAGCAGTGTTCTGTTTTCCAATTCTCAAATGATTGCTGATAAAAATGTTACTTGCCCTACAGGCCGTTGGGAATTTCTCAAGACATTATGGTGATCCATTCCTTCCCATCCGGTTACGCTCCAGCAGTAGAAGTCTGCACTGGAAGGGAATCATCTCAAATTTTTCCTTGTTACTGCCTTCCACTTGTACCACTGCTTTACCCGTTTCTGATCTTTACTGCAGGTGTCTCAGAAGTCCACAGAAATATTCCAGCTCAAACCTTTCCCACCATAAATTGCTCTTGCCTATGGCCTCCTTCACATATAATTGGACATTCCAGTGTTTCCAGGGTAGGGTCAACCATAGCTCTACTTGAAGATCGCCAAGCTTTTGCAGTTACAGAACTTGACAACCGGCAAAGCCAGATACTCGGCCGAGACAGTCTGGGTTTCGTAGAGCACATAGTACAGAATCCACCTTGGTGGACCTTAAGGCTAATATGTTGGAAATAGTGGATGATGGCCACACAGCGCTGGTCATGCTTATCGACCTTTCGGCGGCCTTTGACTTGGTCCACCACAGAATGTTGGTCACCAGGCTCATGCACTCTGCCCATATTTCATCTTCAGTGGCAAGCTGGACAAACTCTTTGTTACAGGTCGTACGGCTGCTGTCTTTGCGGGTGAGTATGAAGCTGATGAGGAGGTGTTGACCTGTGGTGTCCCAAGGGGGTCATGTTTGTCGTGTTCCCTCTTTAAATTTTCACCATGTCATTATTTGAGCTATTGGACGCCAAAGGGGTGTTGTATACAAACTATGCTAACGACACTCAGTGTCTCATCCCCTGTCAAGGGATTACACCAGAGACACTGAGCCTGTCAACACAGCATATTCCATTATACAGAACTGGATGATGTACAATGGCCTTGCGCTTAACAGTGCTAAAACAGAGATTGATTACGGGCACAGCCGCACATCTGAGAAAACTGAGCCCAGGCTACAAGGAATGTCTTGTTGCTGGCGGAGTCATTCCTACTCTTCACAAAGTCAAAACACTGGGCACAATTATTGATCAGGAATTTTTAGCATGAAAGCTCATGTAAGCTAACTGGTCTCATCTACATCCTATTATTTTTAAAATTGCTTGCTCAGCTGGGGCCCATCCTTTCCCGGAAAAATTGTGCATCAATTGCGCGGATGATTATTGGAGCCAAACTAGATGGCTCTAGCCTGCTACAAGGCATACACAAAGGGGAAATTATGTGTGTCCAGATTGTCCAGAATAATGCTGTTAAGGGGTGTAGAGGGATTGACCAGGAGGGATCATATCTCACAATCCCAGAAGAGCATTGCACTGGTAATTCCCAGTCGAATTTATTTTCGCACTCTGGTGCATCACAAACAAATGATTGTATGGAGCTAGTCCGGCATATGTGTCCAATAGGCTTGCTTGGTTGCCGATACGAAGGGCCCTGAGATCCAACAGTATAGCTTTACTACTTACCCCTCGAGTCTTTTGGAAGAATTATTCTTTATTTATTTTAACTCGAGCTAAGTTAAAGCTAAGTTAAGCTAAGTTAAAGATTGCAGCTTAGGGCTCCTTCACTTATGCTGCTCCGACAAGTTGGAATTCATTACCCACGGACCTGAGATTGTCAGTCTTATGACATTTTTACCAGGACTAAAAACCCTTATGTTTAATTGATTCCCACAAACACAGGCTAATTGCTATTATGTTATATTCCCCTGTATTTTTAGGTCTTTGTTTTGTCTAGCTCTACCATGCCCACAGGCTCGTTTTATGCGTTATTTAAATAAATAAATACATATCCGTCCCTTCTCTCAGAAATCCTGGTATGGTCCTACTGGCCTTTCACAAGCTCCTTCCTGTTGTTGGTCTTTGGATAAGTGGTGGAACGTTGGCATGAATACAAATGTGTGACTAATATTCTATGTATTGGACTTAACAGATCTGTAATTTCAGTTTGCCCACGTGAAAACCAATCGAACATTCCAATTTTTCGTGGGTAGGAAGAGACTCTCAAATCACTGTTAGCTTATGCTTTTCCCCCTTTTTAATATATTATTCATATGCAAATTAGTGAGGGAATAAAATTAATCCCTACTGCTGAAAAATGTCCTGCTTGTGTGACAGGAAATTAAAGCATGTGTCAAACAAAACAAAAAATTAAATTATTTTTTTATTTATTGTGTGAATTAGTTCAAATCAAACTTTACACGCATTTAAACAATTCATCACAATGGTTAAGATGCAGCTAAATCAACACTAATTAACAGCCTGTCATTAGGATTATTCAACGCATTACACCTTAACTCAAACCAAGATAAAAATGGGCAAATACTAAAATATCCTTTAAAATTCTCTTCACAGAGAACAGATAACATGAGATAATCAACAAACAGATGTTTTAAGGTTTCAACTCCCAACCTACAACAGCGGCATACGCAATCTGCTTGAAGCACCCCAAAACGACTCCCTATAACATCATTAGTTAAATAGGAGATTCAATTCAGTCCCTGGACGTCCTCCCTCTTGTCCCTACGACTGAGGCTCAGGAACAGTGAGATCTGCAGGAACTGCCAGGAACCAACGTCTACATAACAGGTGGAGACTAGCAACAATTTCTGCGCCACTCAGAGCAGGAAACCCATGCAATATTCCTACCATTCTATGCAACACTCTACCAAGCACAAGAGTCGGGAGACGAACAAGGCCTTGAGGAACTATTAGATTCCATTCCTATGTTCATAACATCAAGCGCTAGGGCTCAACTAAACACTTCGGTCAAGGTGGAGGAAATATTGCAAGTTATTAAAGAAATCTATATGGAATATGGGGCGCTCCTGACACCCCCCCTTTGGGAGGAATCCGTGCGAGAGGGGCAACTCCTGCAGTCACTATGTGAAGCTGTTATGGTTGTACTACTTAAACCGAACAAACCAAGCGAGGATTGTGTCTCCTATAGGGTTGTATACGAATTGTTTGTATTACAACTGTTCGAATGACAACTGACCTTTTCACAATTGACCGAATTGTGAAGGTCAATTGTAACATATATGCGGGGGGAAACCCCCCGCAGCCCCCTCCCGACCCAACCCAAACCCGCCCAAAACCCTATATATATATATATATATATTTCTGAGGCTTGTGGAATCTGCTTAGATCACATGCTGTGCATAGGCCGACATCTAGTGGAAGCTGCGGAGTATTACAGTTTGTTTTTCGAAAGTCGAAAATGGGCGTCGACACAGGCGTGCCAGTAATACTATCCCTAGTGTGACGTCCACTGTACCCAAGATCCCTCACGCGTGTAGGATCCTCAGATTGTTTTTTTCCGCCATACTGGTCGGAAGCATCTTGCGGAGTTCCCTGGCCTTAGCCATACTTTTGCTGTTATTATAATTTTAATTCTTATTCATTCCCTTCCCCACCCCAACGTCGACCCTCAACCTCGACGACGGCTGGAGAAGTCATCGACCGTCGACTGCTGCACGACGGATCTGGGCCTCGGTAGGCCGCTGGCCTCGGCCCGGGCCTAGTAGGCCGCTGGCCTCGGCCCTTACAAGTAGGGAGAGTGGGGGGTGGTACATACTCTTCACTCTTGATATATAGTTACATTTATATATATTCCTACACTTAGCAGCCCGCTGCCTTAAGGTGCGTATGGAGGGTACCCCTTTTCAATTCTGCCCCAAGTGCAATCGCAAATACCCTTGGGTCGACAGGCACGCCACGTGCAATCTCTGCTTGCCGAGGGATCACCCCGAAGCTAACTGCAGAGCGTGTAGTAGGTTTAAACCTAAGACACTTAAGGACCGTTCGACAAAGCGTTGGGCCCACCACGCCAGGCAGGAGGCCATGGCAGCGGAGGGCGCCTTCAGCGATGGCAGCGACGCCGTACTTTCGGACGGCGAGGGCATTACGGCGTCGAAAGACAGCCGACGAGCGCAGGTCCCCGACCTCGGAAGGTCGTCCGGCAAGGCGGCTATGGGGAAGACCCCCGGCGACGCAAGCGCTACACACCTAACACACACTAAACACACTAAGACCAACCGGACCTCGACGACGTCGACTTCCCGGAAAGAGGCACAAAAAGAACGGTCCGACTCGGTGTCCTCTGGGCGCTCTCGATCGAGATCGCCTCACGACGCAAGGCAATCATCCACTCTTGCCAAGAGTGCCTCGCTACACACACTAACGGAAGTTCGATCGTCGGGAGACGAAGACGACTTCCACCCCCAGGCCGCGCTCCAAGATACCGAGACCGCGGTTAACACCAGTGAGGCCCCACGCCCGAAGCACACAGATACCTTTCCAGACCCTCGACGCCAGGCGTCGAAAGTCTCTGGGGCCCCCAAGGGACAGGGAAAACATTTTTCCACGCACGGAGAAGGGGGGAAACAGCGGAAAGCACAGCCTTCCACCCCTGTAAAGCCTAAGCAGACAAGCAAACACAAGTCTACCCTTGAAAATAAATCACCTGCTAAAGTAATACCCTGTTCCAGGGAATGGTCCAGTGAAGACATAGACAGGGTTATGTCTAGGATGTCTTCCTTAGCTGATTTTTATGATAAGAACCCAGAACACTTTCTTTCATATAACCCTCAAGGGGCCACACCCTCAGGCTCCTCCGATCCCATCCCGCTAAGTAAAAAGCCCCGGGTCGAAAGACCTGAACCCTTCGAGGTTCAGCCTTACTCCACTTCATATTCTACTCCACTCCCCAGTTACCAGGGACAAGTTTTCCCTAGAGAGGACCAGGAGTTGGACATGATGGAAGAACAAACCGGGACAGATTACTATGCGGAGGATGAGGACTTGGAGGAGGGAGAAGATGAGCAGGAAATTTACAGAGTAGATTCCCCAGTACAAAGCGAAGCCCCAGTTACTGACTCTCCAGTTGATAACCAGCCCCTCCTTAACGAGGTTCTCGCCCGAGCAGCGGAACACTTCCACATCGACACCCACGGTGTACAGGAGGAAAGGGACTTCGCGGAGGAGTTTGTAGGAGAGAGAAGACCAGTCGCTCAGACCATCCCTATCCTCAAATCCATCCAACGAAGAATAGATCCTTCCCTGGTGAATCCGAACCTCACCAGAGCTGTCAACCCCAGAATTGAAAAGATTTTCCGGGCAGCCCAGTCTGACCCTCTGTATATAAGGGGACATTTTAAACCAGATTCCCTAGTGGTTACCAACACTAGAAAAAGGGCTGGCACGCCCTTATCTTCATCAGAAGCTCCTCCCGACAAGGAGAGCAAAAAACTTTACGGGTTTGGCAGGAAGGTAGCCTCAACGTCCGCCTACCAAGCAAGGATTGCGAATTCCACCACCCTGTTGGCTAGTTACAATTGCCATCAATGGGAAGAGGTCGCGGCGCTCATTGCCTCTGCTCCAGAACCATTAAAGGGCCAGCTGGCTCGGATCTCGGCAGAAGGGAGAGCCGTGTCTGGTTGCATTTTAAAAGCAACTTTCGACGCCGCTGACAACGCAGGGAGATTGATAGCAGAAGGTACTGTTATCAAAAGACATGCGTGGTTACGGCAGTCGGGATTCAAGACAGAAACCCAGGCTTCTTTAATAGACAAGCCAGTGGAACCCGACCTATTGTTTGGGAAAGCGGTCGAAGACGCACTTAAAAATGCCAAAGATGAATATGAGACTCTCAAATCCCTTGGCCAGCTTACCAACAAACCCCCTAACCAGAGGGGGAACAGTAATTTTCGTCGCCCACGCGGACAAAATTCACAAAGAGGCAACTATGCCCAGGGACAGGGTACACAATGGAATAACAACCAGCAGTCTACCCAGAGTTACGGCAGGGGTAACAAGAGAGGTCGTGGAAGAGGCAGAGGCAGCCCCAACAAGGGAGGTGGCACGCCTCCACCAAAACAGTGACGCTCAGTTCAGGGTCCCTTGCCACGCAACCCCAGTAGGGGGACGCATTTCCACCTTCACCCAGGCTTGGGAAGGGATCACCTCAGACAGATGGGTGCTGTCAACAGTATCCGCAGGATATTGTATAGAACTACTGCAGCGTCCCCGGAACCATCCTCCACGACAAAGAGTGCACTCCCTAGAGCATCAAAGGATCCTTCTCGAGGAGATCGCCATTCTGCTAGAAAAGGACGCGATAGAACTCGTCCCAGGACACCAGGTAAACAAGGGTATCTATTCAACTTACTTCCTTGTGCCAAAGAAAGATTTGACAATGCGCCCAGTATTAGACTTGCGGCCTGCCAACAAGTATGTCAAGCCCCAAAAATTCCGTATGACCACGCTACAAGAGGTAATCCCCCTCCTAAAAAAGGGGGATTACATGGCAACCTTGGATATGAAAGATGCTTATTTTCATATTTCCATGCTCCCAGCGCACAGAAAGTACTTACGCTTCAAGGTAGACAGTCGCCACTACCAATTCAAGGTACTGCCCTTCGGGATAGCTTCTGCACCAAGGGTATTCACCAAGGTACTGGCGGTGGCGGCTGCACACCTACGCAGGGAAGCAATCCCGGTGTACCCTTATCTGGACGACTGGCTCATAACGGGGGAGACCCCAGGAATTTGCAGGTCAAACATTCAGAGGACTATCGACCTCCTCCACGAATTAGGCTTCTCTATCAACGAGAAAAAGTCAAGTCTGGTGCCAAGCACCTCAAAACAATTTCTAGGAGCTATCCTAGATACTCAGAAAGGATTGACCTTCCCTTCGGAAGAGAGAATTCGGAATATACTTCTGCAAATTCCGCATTATCAGTCAGGTCAACAGATAACAGTACGCAAAGCTATGCGGTTACTGGGCATGATGGCGTCATGCATTTACCTGGTCCCCCACGCGCGTCTGCGCATGCGTCCCATGCAGGAATGGTTGGCGAAACAGTGGTCTCAGGCAAGTGGTCATTGGGACGATCTAGTGGTCGTTTCGCCAACACTCGTACAGAGCCTACACTGGTGGACAAGAGAGAATCTCGCAAAGGGGAAACCCTTTTACAATCCCGAAGTACAAGCCGTGGTAACTACAGATGCATGCCTGACTGGGTGGGGAGCTCACCATCTCCACCACACAGCTCAGGGTCTCTGGTCTCACTCAGTAGCCAAGAACCACATCAATCTGCTAGAGCTTCTGGCAGTATTCCGAGCGCTAAAGGCGTTCGAGCCCCATCTACTGAACTTGTCGGTGCAGATCAGGACGGACAGCACGACAGCCATGTTCTATCTGAACAAGCAAGGGGGGACTCGTTCACCAAATCTGTCCAAGCTTGCCCAGAAAATCTGGATATGGGCACTCAGACGGAACATCTTCCTGTCATCGCAACATGTTCCAGGGGAGCTCAATTCCCTAGCGGATGCTCTAAGCAGAGACTCCCTCCCAGAAGAACACGAATGGGTCCTTCACAGAGACGTGGTAGAAGATCTCTTCTCTCAGTGGGGTTTCCCCACTATAGACCTATTCGCCACAAGCGAAAACAAACAATGCCCAGGATTTGCATCCAGGTTCCCCCAACCGGACTCCCAAGGGAATGCCCTGTGGATGAACTGGTCAGGGATGTTTGCGTACGCTTTTCCACCAACTCCTCTCATCAGGAAGGTGGTGTACAAGATGAACAAGGAATCGATGACGCTCATCCTAGTTGCTCCCATGTGGGCGAGACAACCATGGTTTCCACACCTACGCAGGATGGCGGTGTGCGAACCCATCAGACTCCCAGCTTGGTACAACCTACTGTCCCAGCAACAGGGTCAAACAGTGCATCAGGAACCCAACTCTATGAACCTAGCAGCATGGCTCCTGAAGTCATAGAGTTTGGACATCTCAAATTACCACAGAGGTGTATGGACATTCTAAAGGAGTCCAGGAAACCAAATACAAGGCACTGTTACTTTGATAAGTGGAAAAGATTCGTTATCTGGTGCCAGAATAAACAAATCAACCCGGTTGATTGCACTCCTTCCAACGTTGTGACATACATGCTCCACCTGCTGGATGCAGGGTTGGTTTTTAACTCACTGAAAGTACACCTGGCAGCCCTCTCGGCTTACACCACATCCCATAACAAGGTCTCGTGGTGGAAAGTGCCAGTGGTTAAAGCCTTCATGGAAGGAGTAAAGAGACTTCACCCTCCTATTTCGAACCCACCGCCAGGATGGGACCTCAACGTGGTGCTAGCTAAGCTCATGGGACCCCCATTCGAACCCATGCATAAAAGTAGTCTCAAACACCTGACTTATAAAACGGCCTTCTTAGTAGCCATTACCTCCATAAGAAGGGTCAGTGAGATTCAGGCTCTGTCAGTGCAAGATCCTTTCTTTACTATCCACAAGGACAAACTGGTTTTACGCACACACCCTAGGTTCTCACCTAAATTCATATCCAAGTTCCATGTAAACCAGTCCATCGAGCTTCCGGCTTTCTTCAAAAACCCACAAAGCTCGGCTGAGGTAAAACTACACACCCTAGATGTGCGTAGGGCGGTCCTATACTATGTAAATAAGACCAGACCGCTAAGGAAAACAGATCAACTGTTTGTCTCCGTAGCTACAGGCAGAGAGGGGGATCGCGTCTCTAAAGGCGCTATCTCGAAGTGGATTATCAACTGTATACAGCTGTGTTACTCTCTTTCTGAAAAGACTCTGCCTTTTACGCCAAGGGCCCACTCTACTAGAGGCATTGGTGCCACTCTGGCTTTCATTGCAAATGTTCCCCTCGACACCATTTGCAAAGCGGCTACTTGGAGCTCTATTCACACTTTTACTCAGCATTACTGCATTGACACTCATTCCAAGACAGATACACAAGTGGGACAAGCGGTTCTAAGACACCTGTTTGCTCATGACCCTTCTCACATCCCACCTCCTTCTTCTGGTACTGCTCGCTAATCTATGCACAGCATGTGATCTAAGCAGATTCCACAAGCCTCAGAAGGGATACATTACTCACCGTAATCGTATTTCTGATGCTTGTATCTGCTTAGATTCACATGCGACCCACCCTTCCTCCCCTCCGAGAGAAGGCGCATGATTGCTTGTAGTCTTACCTTTCTGTTTATCTGCTTGGATTATCTGTACTCACGCTACTCCTCATGCTTCCTCATGTCAGAAAAAATACAATCTGAGGATCCTACACGCGTGAGGGATCTTGGGTACAGTGGACGTCACACTAGGGATAGTATTACTGGCACGCCTGTGTCGACGCCCATTTTCGACTTTCGAAAAACAAACTGTAATACTCCGCAGCTTCCACTAGATGTCGGCCTATGCACAGCATGTGAATCTAAGCAGATACAAGCATCAGAAATACGATTACGGTGAGTAATGTATCCCATATCAGAAAAAGAAGTAGTAGTAACTTCTCCCAAGGAGGGACGGCACTCTCCAAGTTACGGTCGTTGAGAATTCCTTGTAATTAGTCCATCACACAACCACGAGTAAGTTCAAATATCCAGTTTTATTTCGGCATCATTATGGCAGATACGCCTCGGTACAACGCGTTTCGCAACGCTCCCGTTGCTTGATCACGTACAAAAGGACAGACATTACAATCAGCCATTAAATGCAGGTGCATGCAAGTAAACTCTATGGTAACACTGAGTTTTTTTTGTCCATTTTCACTTTCTATTATAGTGAGGTTCTAAGAAACCCTATGTTAAAAGCATTCGGCCATTTTGAAATAGCCCTTCTGTATTTGCTTCACCATTGGTTTTAAACATCATTCGTGTGCGTTTTGTGTTTCATGCAGTTGTTTGTGTATATCATATGTTTTTCAAAGCTAAATGTATCAGCGAAACTACTTAATCAATTTTATATAAAAAAGATATAAAGTGCTTAGTGCATAATAGTTTCGTTTTTGAGCATATATATATATCAATTTACATTCCGTCAGGAGAGCCCTCTTGTCGGAAAAAGTGAGCCGCACTGCACAGCGTGGGAGTGCAACGGGTATCCATGCAGGGTTAAACCTTGAAAAAGAAGGGTTGCAGACCATCCGTTCTGTTGTACAAAAATTGTCCTTTATTTTACAAAAATACCATTCACAGTTACAAAGATTATTTAAAATCAAGGGTTAGCAACCCCAGCCTGGCATCAAAACAATGGAGGCCAACAACGGGACGACGCGTTTCGCTACTTCCGTTAGCTTGATCACATGGTTCCCCCCCCTGGCCACGGCATACATTTACACTCTTTGATTCTGGTGATTCATAGTCATAGAAAGAGGGCTGCTCTGTTCTCTAGGGCTGCTGGCAAAACAACTGCCTATGTGCGTTCCATGCAAATCAATCTTGCATTTCTCACATACTCCCATTATTGTGCATAGTGCGGATCACTGTATACATTCAAATAAAATGTATGAAATCCTATTCACAGTAAATTCACAGCTCATAATGCCTGGTTGTAATCATTCTATGAAAAGGACAGTATTAATTATACCTGCCATCATTCAGATTGCGTTCTTGACATGTATCCTGGGTTTAGTGCCCAGATTATCCGTGTCTTTTTACTGGTACGATCAATGATTGTGAACAGTGTACTGTCAAAAACGGGAATGTCTAATATTCTTTCAGAGAAGGGGGTACTACACCAATGTGCAAAACGTAAGTGACTTTTATCTATGCCTCCCCTCATCTCTTACGTGGTGTGTGGTCCCCTTGTTATACTAAAACATCAATCAGAAAAGGACTATTTTGCCAGGTTCCTTACAATGCATCATCTCAGGAAAGCAACCCTGCAGTCCTTATGATAACTCAAGTCACCAGAATCTCTAATGTTTGCCATAGACTAAAAACATTAAAAGCCTTCCGACAAACTGAACCATTTGTACGGAGGTATTAAAAAATGAGTATTGCAATTCATATTCAGTAGTGATAATAGACAGTTGTTTCACAGTTTAAACTTGTGGTTATAGTACACAAATATCTATCTCTCACAGTTGACTTATTGTACTCGAAACCACAGTGAGAGAGATCCATTTCCATTCACCTACATTAGTCACAAGGTCAGGCAATTAGCTTAAATCCCTCAAATTGTACAAGTTGGAACGTAATGACATAACGGATTGGGGGCATACTGAGTGGAGTATGAGTCTCATCCATGAGTGGCTGATGGGTCTATCTTTCTTTCTATTGGCACACATGAGGATAATTCTCCCAAAAAGGTGTATAGTTCTTAATCTATGGGGTGCCCCTGCGGGATCTTACTCTCGAAGTCTATAATACACCGGGTCTCATATATGGTCAATTGTGACCCTTTAAATTCGGTCAATTGTTCATTCGAACAATTGTAAACGAACAATTTGGGTAATACCTCCTATAGACCACTGTCATTGATGAATGTTGACACTGAAGTGTATGCCAAGGTGCTGGCCAATAGACTACTGCCCTTAATGCCTGCTCTGATACATAGTGACCAAGCCGGTTTTGTCCAAGGTAGAGCAACGTCCCTTAATATACAGCGGCTGTTTAAAATTATGGCTCGGATATCCTGTACGGCCAACGCTGTGGCTGTCACATTAGATGCTCAAAGGGCATTTAATATGGTGTCATGGCCATGCCCGCTGTCACCCCTGCTGTTCGCATTGGAAACAGAGCCCATGGCGGATCTCATCCACTCATGGCACAGGGACAAGGGTATACGAATAAGCAGGATCCCCGAAATCATATTATATGCAGAAAATGTTCTGCTACATGTTAGCGTCCTACTGCATAACTAGAACCTATTATGCAAATCATTACCAGCTTTGGAAAATGTTCTGGGTTTCCGGTGAACTACAGAAAGTCTGAGATATTCCCACTGACGGATAACACCCGTAGACCCCAAGTGAGTGTACCGCTGAGATGGGCGCCGAACACATTGAAATACCTAGGGATCACAGTGTCTAGATCCAAAGATACCTTATTTGCTGATAACTATGAGACTGTAGTAAGCTATGCAAACACTAAAATGTCTAAATGGGAGTGGTTGCCCGTCTCGATGGCGGGTAGACTGGCATCAATTAAAATATTAGTTCCTAAAATGACACATATTGTGGATGTACCGATATGGCCTGGTAGGCGTTTTTTCACCGATCTCCATAAAAAGAAGACCCAATTCTTGTGGCACGCGGGTGCAGTGCGGAAAAAGTGGGAATCAATGACACTGCCTTATGATTTGGAAAGATTTAATGGTCCTAACATCGAAGTTTACTGCATGGCAGCCTAAGCACTATTAGCAACTTTTTGATATGGCATGGATGGTTCCATGTCATTTGATCGCGTTTTTTCGCTGTTTTTTTTTTTTTTTTAACCACGATTATTTTTTTGTTTTTCTCAAAAAAAACATCAATTTTCTTTTGGGGAGGGAGCCCCCCACCCAAGCCCCCCGTTTTCTAAAAAATGCAATGGGACGAAAGGACGTCGTACTGCGTGGATGAGGCCCCGCCACAATTGGAGCGGGGTGCTGCAGACGGTTTAGAAAGGAGGTCACTTACACTAGACTATACTTTCAGGGACGACTGTCCATTTGATCCTGTACTTGTAACATTGGAAGCAAATCTTTAGTAAAATAAATATGAAAGCCCCTTACTATCGTGAATTACCGCTATGGAACAATCCTCACCTCTCCCCCACACGGAACACTGCAATATGTAGACGGTGGAGGGCGCTAGGTTACCACACTGTAGGAGACCTATTCCCTGAAGGAAAGTTTTGGACACTAGAGGATTGGAAGCGTAAGCATGGGGATAAGGGAGTGGAATTGCCTCAGTTTTACAGATTGCGAGCAGCAGTACAAGACAGCTGGGAATGCTCCCGCTAGAACCACCTGAAAATAAATTACTGGCTTACATCTCAAACCCGAACGGATGTCCGCATATCCTGGCTACCCTACGTAGGGAAATACTGGCTGGGCCGCCAGTGGAGCAGCACCCCTCACGTGGGAAGTGGGTGGCTGAGTTGGGCCATGGGGTCATGGTGGGACAATGGCAGACTATGTGTAGATTCACTACATTGTTACCTTTTGAATATGTGGATGAAGCTCATTCAATACAAGATCTTACATATGTTACACTACACGTCATATAAACTTCAAACGATATACCCGGACCATTGTGGCCTGTGCCCGCGATGTGGGGCGGGGGAGGCAGGATATATACACATGCTATGGAATTGCCCTGACTTAATTTGATGCTGGGAATTGATATATGTGACAGTGTCTGAGATTGTTGGGAAATGTCTGGCTGCGTCTCCGATGTCAGCACTGTTTGGGGTTTGGCAGGACATACCAGAAAGACGGGTGAGAGTGTTTCTGAATGTGGGTTGCATGGTGCCGAAAAGAGGTATTTTGAAAAAATAGAAAGCTCACCGTCCACCATCAATGGATGTATGGCTACGGGAGTTGACCCCGGTTAATGAATGTGAAGATACTTGCATCTCAACACAGCCATACACAACTCACCCGAAAGTTATACAGAGTGAGTTAACCCTATACAGTTCATGTTCCATGTGAATCGAGGACTCGTGACTAGTGAGAGAGTTGAATAATATGTGCTTGTCTGTATATTCTTCCGAAATGCGACTGCTGAACTTAAATAAAGTTTAAAAAATGTTATTAAAAATGGCGATTTATTTTATATACACACAAGGCAGAATATTATATCAACATCAAACAGACAGAATAATAAGGAAAAATAAAGCAGGCCAGTAAATTATGTACTCTTCCTACCCTCTTCCAGTCTGGTAAGTAAAAGCACTTATTCAAATTAACTCTGCATTATTAGGTTTTAAGTCAAGAATGTAAAGAGCAACAATTGCAGGTAAGCAATACTGTAGCAACATTTGTAAGGTTTAGGCAGTCTTTTCCCTAACTAGAAAGGAATACTTCAGTTCAGGTTTTGGAGGGAAATGAGCAATGCCCAAGCCAAGAGAAGAGGGTTAGATTTACTGTTGGGAAACCAGCAATGCCAAAGTCAATAGGAATGAGACAGCTCTGATGCAAATCTTCTTATCACGGATACAAGTTAGTTAGTTCTTTGAAAAGTACAGGTGCTTAGGGGAAGACTCTCTGTAGGGGAACATGCTGTTAAGCCTGGGTGACTCGAAATGGGTGCACACCCAAACACTAGAAACAGTGCTGCAAAAGCAAAGAAGCGACACACCTGACTTAAGATAAGTTAAAAAGAGCCACACAGTACCTTGAGAGTGCAGAATATGATGCAGCTGGATGCCTTCTGGATGCACGGCTGCAAACCCCCGGTCTCCTAGTCCTTGTTCATGGTAATGAAACTAAGCAAAAAGAAATGGGGCCTACTGGATGCCTAATACGTGCAGAGAATTTTGATAGCCACTTGGACCAACACGAACTCTGGTTTAGACTATCCGAAGCAGTCTTCCTCAGGGCCAAAGAAACTTGAGGCCGAAGTCTTCACTCTGTGACCAAGTCGCCCTCCAACCTACGTGCTTTATCACGCTTGTATACCAACTGTAAAACACAACATACAAACACTAATCGGGCCACAGTGCCCAAAAGCGCTACACAAACCCAGTGACCATCACCACATCAAAGTAGACCAGTCACCACCATACTGTGCAGCATCTTATTAGTGCAACTACCACCAGTGCGTGCTATAACATAACCTATGGAAAGGGGTAAAGCAATAATGTATGCAGTTACCCCAATCCAAGCAGAGCAATGTCCATGCTTGAACAAAATTGTGTAAAGCTATATAAATAAAATCTAAGATGACACAGAGCCTTACATTGGTTTGAGTACATGGGAGTAATGTGCTGCAACTGGACATCTTTATTATATGGCAGGTTCTGCCTCAACCTAGGTAAACGTCTGACAATTGTATTTTTGTATGTTATGCATTGTTGTCATATCTCACACACGCAGATGTGTGTATGAATTTTATCTATGGAATGTATAAAGATCTATTTTACTGTTTTCATGTTATCATAGAATGTGGGTTTGTGTTAAACTGTTCTTGTTCAACTGATTTATATACACTGTTACACATTGTGGTCTAGATGGGTGGTGTCTTAGTTTGTGTGTACCGTCTGGACGTATTAACAATGTAAATTGGCTGCTACAAATACATTAATGGGTGTCTGCAGAAATATACTCCAATTCAGTCTACTGGTTGGGTCCAGAAGAATTTTGTGTTGCTAGAATTTGGTTTGGCATCAGCATCTGCCGTTTTCCAGCGCTTGATGCAGGTGGTGTTTGTGGGGAGTGCATGAGGTTAAATACTTTGTACCTTCTCCGCAGGGGGATCAGGGTACCCTGGTGTTTCATACGTCAAACCAAATGGCATGCAACAAACTCTACATGCCCGAACGGGATAAGGAACGATATGAGGGGGGGTGGGACTCTATGCAGGCTAATTTGGGTATACGCTGAAGAGAGATCGAAAGTGGAAAAACCACGCTGCCTGACTCGAAGTGGCCAAAAGCTCATTAATGTTCAGCAGCATAACACACTGAGGATTCCACTACAACACAAGACAATATAGCTTGATGCAGGCAAATAGCAAAACATGCCATTGCTAGACGTCCCAAACAAATAATGGTGCAAGCCAGCAGCACTGCAAAGGTCCCTAGACAGATTGGAGTGGTACCTCCATCACACCCCTCACCACTTCCCCCATAGACTCTGACCAACATAGCGCCCCTGCCCCCACACACCCTGTTACAGACTCTTTTCCGGATTTGAAGTCTGCTGCTGCTTTTGAAGTAGATTGCATGCTCTTTTGCGGGCCCGTGTCCTAGGTCGGAATGCAAGAGGCCTCCACCCCTCACCATTCCTTCACTTTCCTTGGGGCAATGTGCTGTTTGCTTTCATTAGGAGGTGCCATTCCTACTTTAATTAAGATGTTTTATCTCTCCTGGCCAGAGAAGGAATATTGGGTCCTTTTTGGTGAGATATAGTGATGGCTCATTCTTTGAAACAATTGGTGTCTCCCGTACAGGGAGTTTCTTCTTATTTATAAAGGAGTTTCTTTCTTATTTATAAATAATGTGAATGTACATTTGAAGAAAATAGGTATTTTTGTTGAAACCTTTGCTTTCTTTGTGCCAAGTAACAACCACAATTGATGAGTCTGTTTTCTGTTTTATAGGCTCTCTTCAGATTAGATAAATCATAAACACAGTGGTTCAGGCAGCAAGACAAGGTATCCACCTGCTAATCTGTGATGCACTATTTTTCTTTCGTTGTGAGTATTTGCCTCATTTTAGGGAGTTAAATTGACATTGTTGCCATAGGGACCAAAATAAAAATTTGAGTAGGACCTAAAATCGGCAGCTCCAGTCAACAGGAGCTGTCTGGAAAATGAGAGCTAATACATAACGAAATAAAATGTAACATCCATCTGAGGTCCAAACTGTAACATTTTCAATGTTCTATATGACCCATGATGCTCTCCTAAATGTGTCCCAATGCTCCTTTTTGTTCATTTTCCCAAACGCCCAGAGGTAATGATGCAGTTTGGACTGACGATCCAAAAGTAGCTGCTGGTAACTTTTTATGTCAAGTAAACCAGGCTCTTTTATGCTACAAGCAGGGGCTATTTATCTCCTGGAAATTTCAAACATTGCATCACCTTATCGAGGGGTGCAAATACCACAGGCGGCTTTAAAGCTCCTTCTGCAGAAGCAATGGCATTACAAACATGGAAGATTCTGGAAGAAGCATGCTTATGTAGCGTACTGGAATATTGGGGGCCTTCAACATTGATGGCTTTGGTTAGTTTTCCACGACCTATAGTCTATCCATCTGATATCCTTAATGGCACATTTGTACTTAAAGGTGTACTTCAGCAAATCTAAATTTCTAGATCAGCGGTGCAATATGTTTATTTGTTCGACTTTAACATGGCCCATATAAGCATATTTAAATAAAAAAATACAATTTGTTGGCAGTTCACTTTTAAGTCTTCTCAAGATTTTTTTTTCAATGAAGTTTAGGGGCTCATTTTCAGTTTTTATACATTCCCCATTGAGATATCACTATGTTCATTGGCATATTGAATGTTTGCTAACATAAGGGTCATCGTTTGTGTGTTATTGCCTTCAATTTCATCATTTGGAAAATGTTTGGGCATCTTTTCAAATGGAAGAAAATGTTCGCCTGTGTCCCCACCTGATACCAACGCTCAAACTCTTGGAGGGGTGCAGATTCTCCAGCCCATGTTGTGATCAACTATCTGATAACATTTGGAAGTAAACATGCCAATTAGTAGGCATTATTACACTTTTTTCCTGAAATCAGGACAATAGTAGACTTACTCTTACTCATTAAGAAATCACCATGTATAGTTTTTTATTTAAGAAAAGACTCACAGTAAGACTTGATAAATCTCTCACAATGGAAACCATCCACAAGTCACGGCATAAACCACCCAAGATCACATGCTACATAAAATGAATGCTAGGTGCATAAATATCCTGTCTCTTGTTAGACGTGTTGTCAGGCATGGGGTCACCATTGGCACTTTCAGAGCTCTTTTTTCACATTTCGCGTTTGCCCTGTTTAAGGTATCTAGCCATCTCTTGTTTAGTACTACCCTTTGACACATAGGTTGACCTAGTTTTATTGCACTTGGCAAGATTTCAGGGGATTGCAATCTTCATCTTTAAGGTCCCTATTTAGTACACCTTCTAAACAGCCAAAAAAGTGAATGTAACGATGTTATCCGATGAACTATACAATTTCTAGCAAGCAACAAATAATGTCGACTTGGTAGTTTATATACTTTATTTGGTGTTTTCTGTTTATCAAATTAATGTTTATTTTTCATTTTATTTTTTTAGTTGACAGAATTTCGGGAGCGAATGCAGTCCATATTTCCAGCGATTCCCAAGAATCCTGAAGAGTCTGTGGAGTCCAACCCCATCGATTGGGAACAGATGCTGAAGTCCAAATAAAAGATAATGAAGATACTTAACGCATCTTCAGTAAACAGAGAAGTGACTGGCGAAGCTGCGGTCGAAGTTCGAGTCAGATTCTGGGATGACCTTGGCTGCACTGATAGTATTGATCACCTTGGTTCAACTATTCTGTAAATATGGTAAAATCAAGCTAATCTTTCTAAGCAGGTTTGAGTAAAAGTGAAAGAGAAAAGCATATAAATAAGTAGATATTGGACCTAAACTCCTTCTTGATCATCATGGACCGACGATGTTATGGTTGCGCTTCAAAGTTCACCCTCTTCAAGAAAGAGTGTGGATGTAAGAACTGTGGGAGATCGTTTTGTTCTGGATGTCTTGGGTTCATTGCAGTTGTTCCTCGCTGTGGGAACACCCAGCAGAAAGTGTGCAAGCAATGTCATGGGGAGCTAACCAGTGGTACCTCTCCACAATCCAATATGGCAAAATGGTCTCCACCAGCCAACTATAAAAAACGTGTGGCAGCGCTAGAAGCTAAGCAGAACCAGGTGAGCGGTCCACTGCCTGGTCAAGCGAGTTCCCACAGAGCACTAGATGCAAGATATCTTGGCCTTAGCAAAGAGGACCGAGCTATTGCAGAGAGGCTGGAAAGACTGAAAGGTGAAGCCAAATCAAAACCAGTGGTGTCTGATGCAGAGATAGAATCCAGACTTGCAGCCCTTAGGAATGACCCGGTTAAGCCCATTCCCTCCACCGAGGAGATGGAGGACAGGCTTGCAACTTTACAGGGACTAGTCCCTCCATCCAAACTTCCCAAACCGGCATACCAACCACCAGATTGCAGAACTCAAGCACAAAAGGCAGCCGACCTACTGACGCAGCTCACTGAGGAAGTTGCTATTGACCGAGAGCTCCAACCACCAAATCAGCTTGATGGTGTCACTGCTCATGGCATGAACAATCTTAGTCTGGTTGGTGGAAATGAAGGTTGGAGCAGCTTCACTGCAGACCTGGACCCAAAACAACTGCAGGAAGAGAAGGAAAGACTTCTAGCAGAGGCAGCAGCTGAACTGAAGAATGAAAACACACGGGATGAAAAGATCCTGCAGATTGGTAAAAGGCTAGCCATACTCCGAGGCCAAAATCCTGATGAGGTAACTTTGGAAACCTATCAAATCCCAGAGAGCGATGAGGAAATGGAGGAAGAACACATTCAGAGGATACTCAAACAACTCACCGAGGAATCCGCTCTGGACGAAGCTAGTGGCTTTAATATCCCAGCAAATCAGACCAGTGCATCAGGAGCACCAAAACAAAACCAACCTAGAAAGTCCAAGGGCAAGGCCCCGGTCATGCCTTCTACATTTGTTGCAAAAAGACCTGTTGAGTTGGCCAGTGCTACAGACCGAGATGAAGAACTGCCATGGTGCTGCATCTGTAATGAAAATGCCACGATTCGCTGCCATGGCTGTGAGGATGACTTGTACTGCTATCGCTGCTTTCGGGAGGGGCATGACAAGTATGACCGCAAGGAGCACAAAACATCCAACTACCAGCCTCCTCGTAAGCGATGATCGGATCTTACACATGCCTGTTCGAGGAAATAGCCATTTTTAAAGTAGGTTAAGGAAATGACCTTAATGGAAACGGACACGAGAAAATTAAGGAAAACTAACGCAAACGCGTAGCAAAATGATTTTAGATTAGCTCTTGTATTCGGCCCTTCCCACTTTAACTGGCTTATACATGGAAAGTTATGTTGAACGTATTTATTCTGTATGAAATACTGATTAGAGGAAGACTTCTTACTGACTATAGAAGGAATGAGTCCTTTCCAACAGAGCTTCACTAGACTTACTTAATTTAAATCCTTAATTATTGCAAAACTCAGTTGCAAGCAATAATTAAAGGATGGTATTGTGAGGCTGTTGAGGATCTAATTTCATGAAAATGCACTTGATCATTAACCTTTTGCATTTATAACCACCTCATGTGTTATAGTGCACACGTTTGCTATGATAGGAACACAGCATCCAGCCTTACATTGACTGTCCACAGTTTGAACATTAACGTGAGCTGCTGTTATGGCAATTCCTGCCCACTAATTTTGCCTGTTAAAGTAATAGTTATTATACTGTCAAGTAATGGAATCCGCCGGAATAACATAATCTTTTGCCAGCAATTCATCTGTTAAGGGTGACACCACCTCTTCGCTGGCACAAAGAATCAGAAGCTGAATGTTTAAACTGATGATTTGACGGGCCTGGCTAGAAATCGAGCTGATTGTTTTCTCTGAGTTAATAAAGTTTATTGAAAGTATGCAGTGCCATGTCATCAACCTCCTTTCTTAATTCCCTTTGAAGGGCGCATTAACATGTAAAAGAAAATGATAGACATGTCATGAGTCTAAGTGGAACAGAGTAAGGGAAGTAGAAATAGCATAGCAACTATAAGAAAGAAGTGAGTTTTAAGCATGCTGGAAGAACATTGTCACTATGCATTCCTACTGCACCAAATCACCACTGTAGTAGTATCTTGTTTGCCTTGGCGTGTCCGTGCGGGTGCGCAATGTGCCCGCCACAAGTATCCAGACCTTGGTCTGCTGGCTAGTCAATGAGCTGGGGGAAGATGCTAAAGTGGGAAGTAGATAAAAAGCACAGAAAGAAAGAGATGCGGCCGGGGAAGAGTGTTGCGATGGCATTGGTGCATTCAATTCTTTTTAGGAGGACCTTGGTTCTGCCAAAAGGAGCGGGCATAGATATGTTCTAAAGTGTTGTGCAAATTGGGTTGTGTTCCAGGGCTTATTTACCCAGGCTTGTCTTTACTGTGTTTTCCAGGTCCGACTCCAGAAATATAATTTCGAGGGGATTGGGTCCTCCGACGTATTCCATATCTATGACATGTAATCACCACTGCTGTGCTGCTTCGGAAATTTGTTTCTGCGTCGATCTCGTCGATGCGTCGTCGTCGAGGGCCTCCTCCGACGTCCGACGTGATAAGTAGGACGCACGACGCCCGTAGCCTCAGTTCCGTTTTTTCCGCGAACGTGTTGCTTCGTGTATCTCGGTTAACGCCTTGACTCTTTGGAGTTCTGTTCTTCTCGGTTCTTCGAACCTGTTTGTTTTGTGAAAATCCCTCGTGTGAAGATGTCGTCTACTTCGTCTTCGACCCCGCGTCCGGGTTTCAAGAAGTGCGGGGAGTGTGGGTCCAAGATGTCGGTGACGGACTCGCACAACGCCTGCCTCTGGTGCCTCGGGGAGGCCCACGACACGGATGACTGTATCGACTGCCAGTCGCTCACGTCCAAAGCCTTACGCGAACGTAAGTAGAAGTTGTCGGTAGGTCGGGTGTCCAAGCCCAGGAAGTCGAAGTCTGCGGGGCTTTCGACGGATGATTCGAGGGGTGACTCTCCGCGTCGGAAGTCTCGTGGGTCTCGTTCTAGGAGTCGGTCTCGCCACTCCTCAGCCTCTTTGAGGCATTCTCGGAAGCGCCGACAACGGTCGTCTTCCAGGTCCTCTTCAGAGGACTCTACCCGGCACGTCGCTTACCCCACCAGCCGTGTGACGCCGGAGGAATGGGCTTCCTTCGGGAAGAAAATGCTGGCGATTCTTGAGTCGCAGGGTACTAAGCCGTCCGCGCCCCCGAGTGGGGTCGGTCGTGAGAGGTCGAGAGACACCGCTCGCAAGAGTGGTCGGCACGAGTCACGGGAGAGGTCCCGTTCGGACAAGGAGACTCGTTCTCGACGTACCCGTTCCAGGTCCCGGTCCTCGACGTGTTCGAGACCGCATGCACCTGTGAGGTCTTCGAGGAAGACATCGACGTCGAGGGCGTCGACAGGCTTTCTCGAGGCTCCGAGGAAGTCATCAAAGCCGTCGTCGCTCAGGTTGTCGAGGGACAAGCTCGGGGCTCCGGCTTCGAGGGCTGTGTCGACGCCGCCGATGCTGGAGGCGCTGCATCTGACGTCGAAGCCGATCCTCTCGGCGCCGATGCCGGTTCTCTCGGCGCCGATTCGCTCGACGCCATCGACGCCTTTCGTGTCGGAGGTACCCCGTGGCACGGGAGAACCCCCTAGGAAGGCTCTGGTTAAGAGCAAGCACTCTCGGGTGCCTTCTTTTCGCCACCTGGACTATATTTCAGAGGCGGATGAGGATTCTGATGGCCTGGTTCCTAGTCAGGTTCCAGATGAAATTGTCTCGGGCCATAGTCAGTTTGACGATTTGAGACAGTCACTGCATGATGCCAGTGGACTGGACACCTCTCCGGAGGTGGAGTTTTGTAGGCCTGAGCCTGGCTCTCATGCCGATTCCTCGTACCGTTGCCTTATGGCTAGGGTTTCTGAGTACTTGGGATGGTCTGCTCCCCCAGGGGTGTTTGTGCAGGATGATCTGACGTACATCCTTGATGTTGGTCCCCCAACTGATCCGGTACTGCCGTTCCATATGGCTTTACAGAGAAGGGTGGCAGTGGCTTGGACTGCTCCGGAGAGTCTCCCGGCGGTGGGCAGATCCTTGTTGCGAAAATACCGTCCAGCCAGTAGCGACCCCTGCTACTTGACCAGGCACCCCACTCCGGAGAGTTTGGTGGTGCAGGCGGGCACGGCCCCGGCAAAGCAGGCGTCGTACCCTACCATCCCTCCTGATAGGGACGACAAACGTTTTGATGGCTGGGCGAAGAAAGTGTTTTCTTCTGGTGGTATGGCGCTTCAGGCGGCCAACTCCATTTGTGCCTTGTCTCGTTTCACACACACTCTGTGGAACAGTGGTGCATTAGCGGCTGAACATATTCCCGAAGGGGACGAACGGGATGGTTTCCTTGCTATGGTCCAGGATGGTAAGGATGCCATGTGTGAGTCCGTTCAGTCGGGTTTGGACTTAGCTGAATGCGTCAGTAGGTCCATGGCGGCGAGCACCGTAATACGCAGGTTTGCCTGGTTGCGGAAGTCGGGGTTTGCTCCTGATGTGCAGTCCCGGCTCCTCAACATGCCCTTTGACGGTGAACACCTTTTTGGCAGCAAGGCTGACTAGAGCCTTGAGAGGTTGCAGACCTCAAAAGCTGCACCGAAGACGTTGGGCGCTGCAGTTCGCCAACCTCTGCCTTTTCGTCCTAGGGGACAGCAGTGGAGGGGTGGTTCCTTTCGCTATTACTCCTTCAGTAAAGCGAGAGGAGCTGGCAGTCAAAGAGGCCAACGCAGGGGTACCAGAGGTGGACGACAGGGTACCCGTGGTGCCAAGGCCGCTCGGGCAGTTGCCTCTTTGCCCTCAGGTAACGCCGCAGCCGCTCCCATTCAGTCATGAGGCCATGTCCCATGGTTCGCCGGTTGGGGGAAGGCTGGCGCAGCATCTTGTAGAGTGGCAAGCCATTAATTCAGATGTGTGGGTTCTGGAGATCATAACCCACGGCTACTGTCTTCCCTTTCGGCACAGGCCTCGCGACAATCCACCGGGGAACCTCTCTTTGCAGAGTCCGGATCCGCTCCTTGCGCAGGAAATTCAAGCCCTGCTGGAGAAAGGCGCCATAGAACTGGTGCCTGTAGCGGAGAGGAACAAGGGATGGTATTCCCCTTATTTTTTGATTTCGAAGAAAGACGGGGGATTGAGACCCATCATGGACTTGCGCGGTTTGAACAAACTCCTCAGGAAGGACAAATTCAAGATGGTTGCTCTCTCTCAAGTCCTCCAGGCCCTTCAGCTTCAGGACTGGTTGGTGTCACTCGACCTCAAGGATGCTTACTTCCATGTGCCGATCCATCCTAAGCACAAGAAGTACCTGAGGTTCGCGGTTGGCGACTCGCACTTTCAGTTTTGGGTCCTGCCGTTCGGATTGACCTCCGCCCCGAGGCTTTTCACCAAGATCATGGTGGTGGTGGCAGCGCATCTCAGGCAAGGGGGGGATTCACGTCTACCCCTACCTGGACGATTGGTTGATCGGGGGGGCTCTCCCGAGCAAGTCCTGGATCATCTGTCCGTCACCTGCCACTCCCTTCACAGGCTGGGCTTCTCCCTCAATTTAAAGAAGTCCCATTTGACGCCAACACAGCGGCTCCAGTACATCGGAGCAGTGCTCGACACTTCCCTGGGGCGGTGTTTTCCTCCCCAGGTGAGGGCTCTTCACATTCAGCAGATGGTGCACAAGTTTCAGCATGCCCAGACGCTCCCAGCGTTTGAGTTCTTGAGGTTGCTCGGCCTCATGGCATCCTGCATTCTTCTGGTGCCAGAGGCTCGCCTGCGGATGAGATCTTTGCAGTGGGCGCTCAAGACGCAATGGTTGCAGTCCTCCGGCAGGATGTCGGACCCGGTTCAGGTGCCGCCCTCGGTCGCCCGGGACCTTCTGTGGTGGGCCGTCGAAGGCAACTTGATGAAGGGGGCTCCATTTTGGCTTCCCTGGCCGGAGGTGACGATCGTGACGGATGCATCCCTCATGGGTTGGGAAGCTCATGCCAACGGGCTGACAGTCAGCGGTCGTTGGTCTCCGTCGGAGTCCAGACTCCATATCAATCTGTTGGAGCTGAGGGCCGTCAGGCTAGCCCTGAAGGCTTTTCTGCCGACTGTGCGAGGAAAGAGTGTCCTGATCCTGACGGACAACACAGTGGCCATGCACTACCTCAACAAAAAGGGGGGGGCAGGGTCACTTCCTCTGTGCAGGGAGGCGATGCAGCTCGAGTTCTGGGCCATCCAGCAGGAAGTTTCGATCTCGGCAGTTCATCTGGCCGGAGACGAGAACGTGACGGCGGACGCTCTGAGCAGGCAGAGCACGATCTCTCAGGAGTGGGAGTTGGCTCAGGAGATTCTCCTGGAGATCTTCGCCCTTTGGGGGACCACTCAAGTGGATCTCTTCGCCTCCAGTGTCAACCGGAAGTGCGAAAGGTTTTGCTCGCGGGAATTTCCTCCAAAAGGAGCTTTAGGAACACGTTCATGGTGGAGTGGTCATTCCCGCTGCTGTACGCGTTTCCTCCAGTCCCCGTCATCCCGCAAGTGCTGCGGAGGTTACGGAAGTTCGGTTCCCGGATGACCCTCATTGCTCCGGCGTGGGCTCGGAGGACGTGGTACCCAGACCTTCTCGACTTGTCCATCTGCCCTCCGCGTCGTCTTCCCTACCGAGTCGATCTGCTCTCACGGGAGGGGGGTCAGGTTCTCCATCCAGAGGTCAGATCCCTCAACCTTCACGCTTGGCTTCTGAAAGGTTGAGGTATAGGGATTGGGACCTCCCTGAAGACGTGATGGAGGTGTTGCTTTCGGCCCGAAGGCCAGCAACAAAGTCTCTGTACCGTTGCCGTTGGCGTAAATTCTGCGACTGGTGCAGAGTTCAGAATGTGGATCCTTTTGCATGTGACATCCCCATGGTTCTGTCCTTTTTACTTTCTTTGGCCCACAGGGGCTTGCAAGTGGGTACCATTAAAGGTTACCTGACGGCGCTGTCCATTTTTAAGCGCTCGTCTGAAGAGTGTTCTTACTTTAAAATCCCTTTAATTTCACAGTTTCTGAAAGGGCTCACTAATGTGTTCCCTCCGTCACCTTTCCTGGTGCCCGGTTGGGATTTAAACCTTGTTAAGTTTCTTATGGGTGCTCCGTTTGAGCTTTTACATTCTTGCCCTTTGAGGCTGTTAACTCTGAAAACTGTGTTTTTAGTTGCGGTTACTTCCGCTCGCAGAGTGAGTGAGTTACAGGCACTTTCAGTTAAACCACCCTTCACTGTATTTCACAAGGACAGGGTTGTCCTTAGAGTTCGTCCTTCTTTTCTTCCGAAGGTAGTGACGGAATTTCATTTGGCCCAGAAGGTTGTTCTTCCGGCATTCTATCCTCCTCCGCATCCTGGTAAGGAAGAGGAGAGGCTCCATAGGCTTGATCCTAGGAGAGCTTTAAGCTTTTATGTTTCACGCATGTCCCGGGTCAGAGTGGACGATCAACTCTTTATTGGTTACGCTGGAAAGCGTTTGGGGCAAGCTGTGACGAAACAGACTTTCTCGCTGGATTATTTTGGCCATCTCGGAGTGCTACCGCTTGGCGGGTAAGGACCCACCGGCTGGCTTGCGGGCCCATTCTACCAGGGGTATGGCTGCGTCTACTGCCCTGCAGAGCGGTGTTCCTATTCGCAACATCTGTGATGCAGCCACCTGGGCTTCAGTACATACATTTGTACGTCACTATTCCCTCGATTCCATCCGAACACAGGATCTGGCCTTTGGCAAGGCGGTCCTTTGCTCTGCTATTTGATTGGCTATTCTAAATTTTGATTCTAAATTCTTTCCCTCCTCCTTGCTCTGGTACTGCTTTGGGAGTCTGTCATCGATATGGAATACGTCGAAGGACCCAATCCCCTCGAAGAACAAGTTACTTTCTTACCTGGTAACGTTCTTTCGATGGGATGGTCCGACGACGTATTCCATATCGCTCCCGCCCTGCCTTCCCCGCTGCAGAATTTCTTTTGCGATTGCAGCTTACGTTCCGCAAGGCTTTGTGTCTGACTGGCAGTTGACTAGTGTCACACGTTCTGGGGGAAACAACTACAACTGAGGCTACGGGCGTCGTGCGTCCTACTTATCACATCGGATGACGTCGGAGGAGGCCCTCGACGACGACGCATTGACGTCATGGACGCAGACGCCGAAAAAAGTTTCCGAAGCAGCACAGCTGTGGTGATTACATGTCATAGATATGGAATACGTCGTCGGACCATCCCATCGAAAGAACGTTACCAGGTAAGAAAGTAACTTGTTCTATGTGGCTGCCAAGCCTGAGCCAAAAGTGGCCTACTCAAGAATATACTGTGTATAAAGGATAGTGTTGTTTGGTAGGGAAATGGAGTGGTGAAACTGGTAAAGTCAAATTAAAAAGGTGTGCAGGGATTTTCAGAACTCAGATGGCAGTGTATTCTGCATCTTGGACACCACATGCGAGGCAGACATTACCCTTGTAATCTTGCGTGCAGGATATTGGCTGAGCCAGCCATGCCCTTTCTGAGGCTTGAAGCAAATTGTTGAGTCTTCACACTTAAGGCTTAACTTCTGATGAGCTGTCTAGTACGTCTGTGCCTTTTTTTCCTCTTTAAAACCTAACTCTTGTGTTTTGATTGCCTGTAGTAATCCGATTGCTGTTAGAAAATTATTTCTGCAGGAAAGTCAATTCACGGGTACACAGTCCTGGTTGAATCCATGAAGTCAGGGGTGCCCAGGGCAGCGTCTTTTCCATAGAGCGGAATAGGAATGGGAGAGCAGGATGGATCCTTGGCTTCTGTTGGAATCCCATAGTATGTGGGCTGTACGGTAGGGTAAGATGAGACCGATTAACCTATCGAGACATTTCCAAGGCATATGGCACATACTATATGAATTTGCAAGATATAATAAGTTCAAAATGATGGTAATTTTACTTCACTGCAACTTGTCCATAATTGATTCCATACAGGTCGGTTTCATTTTTTATAATCATGCGACGACTTCCTCTTCAGTGCTTCATGAAAATTAATATTTACTATTCTCTACTGTGTATTTTTAAAGTCAATGTGGCTTAATATTTTAACGTGTATCAATATTCTATGTGATGCAATGTGAAATGATTAGCGCAACGGACCCCTGTTACTCTAGAATAATGATCTCTTCTCTCCATAATATTTGATTACTTAAGCCAATGATTTCATAATATGTGGAATCCGTTTTGTTCCTTTTAATCGGTGTCATGTGCAAAATGTAATCTACTAAATAAAGAATATTAACACAAAAAATAAGCTTGAGTGGCAGTTTGTGCAGACTCTGGATGGTAGCAGTAAAATACCTAAAGATGCTAACACACAATAGCTTTCAAGCATCCACATTGAATAACAGTCTCTTCAGTAAAGCAAAATGAGGATTTGTGCCACAGATATTCTGCTGGGACGCAAATGCTTGTTGATCCAATTTATTTCAGGTTGAGCACTGCCAACAAGTCTGGCAATGCTAGAATGTTGCTTGGGTAGGAATCCTATTCTCTCAGTAGCTACTACACATGACTGCCTATTTAGTCTTCAATTGAAGTGTTCACTGGGATGTACAGGTCTTTCCTAGGCAGTGTGCAGAGGCCCAGTGACACATTTAGCCAGTAGAATTGTCAAAGAATATACTGTTTTAAAGAACGCATCATTTACTAGGAGTACAGGATGAGTTTATTGAGCATGGGTGCACCAATAACTAACAAGTAATTGTCATTGCTCCTCGTTTTACTCTTCCTTGTCACAGTTCTTGCTCATGAAGGTGATCTGTTTCCTGACAGTACCCTTTCCCTGTTCCTTTATAGTCCCTCACATTTGGGGTATGGGGCACCTGACCTCTATCCCAATCCTCCTACACATACCAGAGGAACCGTTCCGATCTTAACCAATGAGGAGGCATAAGTACTGCAATGAGGAACAGTTTGGGCTAGAAGTAATGAATATCATGGATAAGTAATCGGAGAATTACCTCCAAGCCACTTCTCCTTGTCACAGAACCTAGCCATATAGTATACCAAAAACCCAAAGATCATCCAGTGCATACTCAAATGTGAACGGAGTGTCACCCCATGCAATGGCAACTACAGAGACCCAAAGACCCACAAATGAGAGTAAGGTGAGTGTGAAAGGCGTCCCCCCTAAAACCAACTGCAAAGACCTGTAGCTAGGGATCAAAACCTATGCAGGGCTCTCGACAGTACCGCTGCAGGTAAACCAAGAGCCCTAGACCTGGACACTCTAAATTAGAGGACTGCAAGAGAATCATAAAAGCCTCAGGCTTAGACCTGGAAAGAAGACATCCACAGGAGAATGAAACGCTGGAGAAAACCTAGCTTCTAACTTGTGGATCCTTAAGGAACAACCCAAGACTGGGGCCCACCACTCCCCTCAAATTAAAAGTGCAACAACCGCAATTCTGTTTTAAGAGTAAAATATTCAGGAAGAGACCGCCAGTGAGGACCCCTCGTTGGTGAGTATCTGCCGATGCCTGGTCTGCAGAAGTTAAAGTGCAAGCTCCTCCAACTGTTGAAAAATGGGCTTGGACACCAAATGGGCTGAAGCAGTTCGTTAAAGCAGAAAGAACCAGGTTCCGAAAGTTCCCAGATTCAGACCCAAAATCCAGAACCCTTTATCGTGTTACCCATTCAGATCCTATTTGCTACCTCAGTACCCAATAGATCCAAAGTATCAAGCAACTTCTGAGGATGGAGGCTAGTTCAGAACAGCAACTGCAGGTTCACCGAAAATATTCAGGCTGCAACCATCTAGTGTAGAAATCCTATGCTGAAATTATCTAATTAGCCTGCAAGGATGCTGCATCTCCTTTAAACAAGCTCTACTTATATTGACGAGGGGCAGCTGAAAACTAGCCACTAGCAAGTGCACAGCTGAAGACAGTGTACAAATAATTCTATAACACAAGCTCCTAGTCAGTTGGATCATAGCAAAACTAAAGCATCCCAACAGGGTTATTGGAATCCGAATGCAACCCAGTGCAAATCCACAAACTTGACCAAGCAATCGCCATGCAAATTATTTGAGATGGCCCTCATCACCACAATTAACAGATTAATGTTGGAGGCCTGACTCGTAGCTCCCTCTCGGCCATGGCAAAATTCCAAACGAGAAACACTACTACATTGCAAAGAATAGGCAAATAAATTCTGCCTGTGAACAATACCTCCCTCACCACGGCAAAAGTCGGGTAACAGTCTGGCGAGCCAGGCTGGTCCGACTCCATCACCAATACTGATGTGCAGCGATTCCAGTGGCCTGCAACCTGAGAGGCTTGCCAAGGTATACCATGTCTGGCAGTAGCAAAACTGTCCGAGTAGAAGACTGATGGCACGCCACCTTCCTCCCATGAGCGGAATCAGGGTATGGCAGTGCCTTGTTTTCTGGGAAATCATGCTAGGAATATTCGGCAATGCAACATTGATGTCTCAACACTGCATCCAGTGGGCAAAAAGTATGAATCCAATGAGGGGTAGCAGCCCCTTTTCCTAACCACGCAGCAGGGTGGGGCTCTGGAGTGCTTTAAGCTTCACCCCCTCACCTAGCACAGCGCTAGAACCCAACGTAGGCTACACCTTACCAAGGGCACAACTGGCTGCCCACATCTTTAACCGACTACAAACAGCTTACCTATACCCGATCATCCAAGGTGAACCAAAGACATGACCGAATGATTTAGGCCACCACTGCACATGTCACTTCGACACATGGACTCCCTCTTAGAAATGCCTGGTACAAATATACAGAAAGCACCTTCCAGGATCCCCAGCAGACCCAGTCACAAACCACACAATTTTGACACTGCCATAGCACAGGTGGAAATGCCCTTAACTTTCATATGGTCACAAAAGCTCCGGAAATATCATAGCCCATCCAAAAGGATGCGCATGAATGTGAGATCAGGCCAGGGACGTGCCCTGGATACTGTGACTCTGACTAGTTACAACTAGCGCCCAGGACCAAATGACCAGAATACATGCAAACTCGCACATTCCCCCACACCCCCATCACCAAAGACAGGGGCGCAGGAACCCAGAAAGCACTCAAGCCCACGCCAATTATCTTGCTGAAACTCGCAGAGATATTGGGACCCTACCTGCTTGAGACTCTATGACTAATAGAGCAGAGACATCCGTGGACCAGCCCAGAAGAGGAACAAGGCACAGCCATTACAGGACAAAAGCAGGAAATACAGCCCCTAAAACGGCCTATGTGTGTATCCTGCTGCATGCTTCCAACCCACCTAGGCTGGGAAGACAATGCGGTGCTAACAGGGCTCACCCTAATCAAAATCTCAGCCCTGACCCTGCAGTATGCATGTGAGAGCAACATAGGGAATTTGGGAACCTAGGGTCACACTCTTGGACACATGGTTGAACGCTTTTCCAATCTGCAAGCCCTTTTAACTCGGAGGAGCCAAATAAAGTTGCAGGTAAGGAGACTGTCCTACTGAACCTTCCTGCTGCTGTGCCAATAGTCGCTCCGAGATCTTCAATAATGTATGTGTGCTTTGCCTTTCCAAGCAGTTACTGCTGTCACTTGGGTTAAACTGCAGTGTCCCTCCCCACCTTTAGAAGGGCTGCAGCGTATAGTGATGTCATCCCTGCGTTACTCACATGATGGCAAGTGACACTGTGCCCCCCAGCTGTAGCTGCTAAAGCCTGTGCCCTGCCAGGACTTGGAGAACGAGACGGCAAGGCACCCAGGCAGCATGACCGTACTATTGGAGGATTCACAGCCAATTAATCAATGACCCCCCTCATCCATCCTAGTGAGTGCCTGAGTCGCCACTCAACACAGGGCTAGTGCCTAGGCCCGTACTCACCAAGATCAGGAAGCCCAGCACTACAAGCACGAGCCCATACTCCTTGCAAACCAAACCGGTGTGACCTCTTGCATGTACTGAAAAGTGGCAAAGTACATGTGGCATGGATAATATCCGTGGCCAATCTGGATTTGGTAAATGGGGAATCCCCAATAATCGCTCCCCTCCCTATCTCTTCTGTCACAGTAGCACGCTGGGGGTTACAGATGGACACGAGGGACTCTGTGCATTCCTGGAAGTTTCAGGCCAATTTGGGGTGACGGCCACTCACATGAATTCAAATCAGACTGGTGGCAAGTGTCCAATGAATCGGGCTCAAGCCAGTGGAAGCAGATTGCTGAGCCTTCCAAGCAGCTCTGCGATCCAATAGTGGAGAAAACCCACAGATTCTAAAGAGGAAGGAGACTCGGTGGAATTCACAGCTATACCATCAAATGCAGAGCTCGATCCCAGGGAAGAAGGCTCCACACCAAACCCCAGGGAAGATGTATTGCAGGCCTTGGTGGATGGCCAGTTGACTATTAGGCACTGGCATCAAGAGACTCTTGCAGCGAGCTATCATGGGGGACCATAACAGCCAGCATTACCACCTACAATCCTACACAATTGGACAGTTGGGTGGGGGGAGGGTTGGTGGGACATAATAATCTACTTCATAAACTTAAAAACAGTGGGCGACACTGCAGGCTGGCATGGCGATCACTCGTTCCGGTACATTGCAGGACTGCTAACAGAAGAAGCAGAGCAGGCCTTTCAAGCCTAAAAGGAGGGTCCCATGAATAATTAAAACAAGGTATGCTTTATAGATTGTGATATGATCAGGAACACTATTGAATACGGCTGATACTTCTACATTTGCAACAAGGGGAAACTCCCAACTAGATGTGTGCGGGACCTACTGAACAAATGGTTAACGAACAAGACCTTCAATGGAATCAAAGAGATGATGTTCCTGGAACAGTTCATCAATTCACTGCCCCTGTACTTGCAAACAGTCACCTGGCAATTACATGAGTCCACTTTGGAAAAAGCAATTCAAATGTCCAATGCTCACCAGAGGACCATGTATCCCAGCGAGCCAGTTGGGGGGTGGAGGGGAGAGGAGGAGGAAAAAACACTGACACCAAACTGGGTAGACAATGAAGAGAGGAAAGTCCAGCCTTGAGGAGAATAGGCACCACCCTATCAACACCAAGACAAGGCCTTCTGTTCCAACAGACTGCGAAAATATGGGTCCGCACCACGTCTTGAGGCACTGATATGCTTGAGGTAAAGGAGGACATATTGCCAAGTTATGTCCAGAACCACTCACGGAAGAGCCTATGGTGATTGAGCTCCTGACCCTAGGAGTATCAACAAACCTGGAGGAGGTTGCACCTAAGAGGGGAGGAGGGGCACCAACTGACCCTATGTACCTTGTTGACCTGTTTCCAGATGAAAAGAGGTTCCAGAATCCACCCCCATGGACCATCTACACCTATTGAAGATTCAACTGACCGCAAGAGGATCCTTGTGTGAGCCCTGTTGGCTTCAGGCAGTTAACAGTGGGTGACCATCCAGGCTTGATCTGATCAGCCCTGAAAACCTTCACCCGGATCCCTGTCTCAGATAATCTGTGTGCGCTGAGACTCTGATCTTTACCCAAAAGCCAACGTAAAGATACATGTCCTGTGGAAACCGCTCCTAGTGCCAAATATAGTCATGCTGGGACTCTCAGTTCTTTTGGTGACATATTGTTCAATTTGATTTGTGTAGCACTTTTTTTTGCCGCAAACCTATATTGATCAATGCTGGCTGGTTTCTTTCCGTTTGTTCTGTAGGTGTACATCAGCCAGAATTGTGGGGTAGGGGAGAACCGGCGAGGATCTGCAGAACTTCCATGCTACCCTCATATCCAACCAGTAAGCTAGACACACTCCAGACTGAAACCCCCAAACTGATCTGACCAGTAGGATTGGGAAACTGTGTGTCAAACTGCAGACTACAACCATGTTGGTTTCCAGTGGGAATGCAGCAAAGTCTGTAAAGTAGCAATCTGGACACTAAATGTCAACCTGACACAAACTCTGAAGTTGACTATGTTGAACAGGTCGCCATTTCCAAATGCCAGTGTACCTGCATATGAAAAGGAGTCTGGTCTTAATGCCCCTTCTATGCACTTGTGTCTCTGTAAACCGGCTTCTGGGGAGAGAGAAGCCAGTGGTTGGCCATGGAAACCAGCTGAGGGTGAGAACCAATGGAGGGGGAAAAGGAAGGTTAAGAAGGCGCACAGCAAACAGGAACGTGTGGGTTGTTTAGGTGAGGTCCAGGGAGGAGGAGGACCACCAAAAGACCAAGTGGAGGAAGCACCGTACAGAAGAGCATTTAAATGAATTATTGAAGGAGTCTGCAAGGTGAGGTAATGGTTGGTGGGAGAGAGTGGTCCTTGGGTGTGAGTGTCTGGGCAAGGGGTTTTGGTGGCACTATGGAAAGTGTGGGGTGAATGAGAGTGACTGGGAAGGGTGACTGAAGGAGTGTAAGGAAGGTGACTGAGTGCGAAGGTGTGGGCGGAGTGGAGTGTAGTGGAGAGTAAAAGAGTGGGGAGCAGTAGGGTGGCGAGGCAAGAGAAGTGCTAAAGGGCAGGAGATTAGGAATAGAGAAATAACACCAGAGGGATAGAAGGAAAGCGCTGGGGTGGGAAAGACCAGGGAGAACTTGGGGAGGAGGAAAGGGGCGAGAGTAGAAGGAAGGGAGTTGAAGAATAGAACATTAGGGCGATGAATACAAGAATGTGAAAAGAAAGGACTAAGTAAAACCTGAGTGTCTGAACAGTACCTTATTGTGTACTATTTGTATTGAGCGGCGTAAGTTAGGATTCACCCAGATTGTTCCCTCAGCAAGATTTAGAGAAAGAGCATTCACCCATAGGCCATCACACTCAGATGGGCACTGATTAGACAGTAGAGGCTACTTATCTCTAGTGACCATCCAGAGGTTGAGGGGACTGCTGGGTGAAGGAGCTTCAAGGGACAGTGGAAAGAGAAATGGGTAGCCCTTTGTGAGCCCCTTTTCATTTCCTTTAATAAAAACCTTTCATTGTCTTCAAGAGTTGTGTTCTTGAGGCCATATGTGCTCCAAATGTATGATCTTGAGACCTTTGATCATTATTTGGCACTACATTCTTTTCATGTTTCCTATACTCTCCATGGGGATTGCTTTTGGTAAATGTGAGGACATATTTATCAATAAGGACCGAAAATGGAGATGTCGATACAAATGTAGGAAAACCCCTCAAGGCTCACACCAGAACAAATACAATCCACTTGGGAAAAAGGCCCAAAACACCTCTTGGAAGGATTACAAGTATTTTATTCCTACAAAATGGGCGTGTACCAGCAAAGAGCTGCTCTGCTGCCGCCAAACGTTCCGCCAAAATCTGCATGAGCAACACTTTAAGAAGGTAAATTGCGTCATCAGTGACATCATTGTATACACTGGAAACCTCTGTGGCTGGTTGGTGCAACCCTATACATAGACTGCCGGCTCCCTAGGGGATGCCAGGCCATTGGTCCCAGCCCCTTCTGTACATCATCTTCCATGTAGGTGTTGCAGTTGTCATCGGCCCTGAGGTGGCGGCGAGTTGGCAATCATGTACAAAGTAAACAATACATCTCTAGCTATATAGCAGGAGGAAAACCCAAGGTCATACTAACTCACAAACTACACTTGGTCCCAGACAGGCCAGCATCTCTCCAAGGTCTCCAACCCTCGTTCTGCGCTACAATTTCATCCCTCCCTGCACCTTGCAGCTCAAATCACGTGACCCAGAAGTGAAGGCAAAAAGCCCTGCTTTCTGATCTTTCTTGATCGATGTTTATGGTATGGTCACCGGTCTGGGGTTGGCTGGTACCTTTGAAATTCAGGGATGTTGAGGCTAGGGCTTTTCTTTGCTATAACTTAGATTTGGGACTGGGAGCTGGGGGGGATGAGAGGCCCGTGCCCTCCTTCTTGTGGGATTGTATTGTACAAAGATGCCCAGCCCTCCTCACGTGGCTTTGCAGGGCACATTCTTCCCAGAGCATGAATACTGGGAACTTTTAACACAATGAAGGGTTTATGGATCTCCGCGACTCTGATCTTTTTCAATAGTGCCAGGGATACAACCTATTCCTTTCCTCATGTCTGCAGCCTGCGTGGCTTGATGCTGCACCACGTTTAGGCCTTATGTTTCGATATAGCTGCTAATCTCTAAGATGACGTTTGCTCCTGCATTTTCACTACATCTACAAAGCGTACAATAATGTGATTGGGTAAAGGGCTTTATGCGCACCTCTCTGGTCTCTTATATTACATTTCTCTGTATTTGGCTTATTCTGAACTGTTGGGTGGTGTGGAAAGGTCATCCCCTTTTCGCAACACTAGCTTCTTTTAGTCTATTTAACCTACCTCACTATTAGAAATGGAAACCTGTTAAAGCTACATGTTTGGAAGTTTCTAAAAGATACGTTTTTAAAGATTGCTCTACAAGATGTTTATCGCTGAGTGAACATACAGAACTTTAGATGCAGTTTTGGCAAATTTAGTGCTAAAGTAGATTTCTCCCTGTGATGTGTAAAGCTTTTTGGTTGAAGTCAACAGCTTTGTCAGAAACTGTACGAGAGAAAATGAGGCAAAGGCTAATATCCCCGATATTGATTTTGGAAACAGGTTATCGATCTGTGTCGAGGAAGAGATTATAATTAGCACAGTATTGACCTCACACAAAGATGACTATTTAGTTTTGGGTGAGTATATTGTGGGAACAGGTGGATCCTAACTCCTGGCCCCCTTATCCAAAGATTCCTACAGGCTCAGCATGCACTAAAACATGCTCAGTAGATATTGTTACTCTGTAGCCATTCAAGGTTTTGTAATCTTTCCCTCATGCAAATAGTGAAACTCGAAAACTCACAATTTGTTCTGGAGAGGCAGGTATGGGATTCATTGCTGGTCACAGTTACCTGATTGTCCTGTAGCTTCTTTGATTGGATGGATCCCAGGAGTCTCTGATGAAAGTATATTCAAAAAGTGGCACCTGGCTATTCCCTGATCCACCTAGGGTTCAATGTACATCAAACACAACATACAATCAGGGTGACATAAAGCAGTTCACAGGGGCATTCTATAATGTATAGGACCCCCCCCCCCCAACCCCTTGCTGTTGCAGTTCAGTAAACGGACATCATAAATGTGGCCAATGTGTAGCCTGCCAGTTCACTGAGACAAGAGACATGTTCAAACATGCCTGCAACAGCAAGGGGGTCATATACATTATAGAATGCCCCTGCAAACTGCTCTATGTTGGCAAAACCATACGCCTCGTGAAACAGCAAATCTCGAAGCAGAGGTCCTGTATATGAAACAGAGTAGCCTGCAAACCCTCAGTAGAACATTACCAATCAAGGAAACATACAGACAGAGACTTGAGATGGTATGTGCTACAAATGGTGACCCCCCACAGTAGGTGGGGGGTGTAGACAATCATCTATGCCGACTTAAACAGCAATGGATTTACCACCTAGACACAGCTAATGCAGGGTTGAATATCTCAGTTGAATGGAACAACCTGATCATGTAACTTAATATGATTATGTATTGTTCCAGTAGAGTGAAAACTGAGCTACACAGGCTCACATCCATTGATATATTAGCCTGTTTGCATGCACGTATATTGAGGTGACCACTGTTCTGAGAAAAACCACTCTCTCAGCAGCATATGACTAGGCATTGCCCCAGTATTGTAATGTAATATATTTCATTGTAGAGCTGTACATATACATGTGTACTCTGTCTTTGAGGGAAACCACTTTGTCTTTATGTAGCATTACAACACTAGACCTTGCCCTAGCATTTGAAAGCAATCTGTTTATCCAAAGAGTTGTACACACACTTATATATATAGATATTCACTTGTATATACGTATATATACACTGATGTGTCCTCTGTATTGATAAACTGGTTTATGTTTTGTACTTGATATGACGGAGAATCGGAGGCAGCTGAGTTCAGGCCTGAGTCCAGAGCGAGGTCAGAGCTTCAGTGCGGCTTGATTCTCACTGTTTAAGCGTTCGAGTCACGTGAGGCGAGGTCCCATTCTCTAACTTGACGAGGACCTCGGAGGGTGCACGGCTTTTCCAGCTCTTCAGCCGTAGCACCTAGAGTCGCAGCATCTAGAGCCCAGAGGAGCTGAGGCCGAGCGGACTGGGGGTGAAACCCGGCGGCATCGCGGCAGCTCCATAGCTCGGCATGTACTGTGTCTTGGGATAGCACCCCCGAGTAAAGGTAACCTCTGTCGCTTTGCTGTTTGCCGTTTGCTGTACTCGTTCTTGCCAGATGATAACGCCACGACGTTTATAGTTTACAGTCTACAGCTGATCTTGAGGAGTGTGGGAGTAAGGGTTGGTAGTTCACCGGTAGGAATCCGGATAGGGAAAAAACACTCTACTGCAACGAGGCACGTGGGAAGGCCGTCGGTGCAATCTTGGGCTGGGTCTTATCCTCAGGTGCTAACACCACTATCCCTATTAACTCTTCTTGCTTGTTGAAATGGCTACCAGTCCTCCTTTGCCAGTCCCCAATACAATGGAGCCACAGGACAGGTTGGTCTGCGACCTATACCCTAATGTTGACATTACACGTACAACTATGTTTCCTGACAACATCCTGCAGCACCCAGAGGGAACGTTTGAGGAGCTGGCCAGAGGGTGCCCCTCCCAACGGGGGGGATCCGTCGCTCACCCCTGGGTCACCCACTGGATCGTATAACAACGAGCCTGCGGCTGAAGCAGCGTGTGTGGATGCTTTGGGTGTTGGCAGAGAAAAGTCTGTTGAGGAGCCTCAAGGGAAACCAAATTGTGTAGCCCCTTCAATGATGCCTGGCACAAGCTCCCCATCTCTACTCAGTAATGAGTCAAACTTGCTCAATGGGGACTGGACGGCCAAATCTAGGGCAAATATTCCAGTCACTGTTGATCCATTTGTTTTTGGCTCTGGAAATTGGAAAAACACCTCCAAAGTCCAACACCAAAGGTCAAATCAGGGCTGGAAACCCTTTGGCATCACCCCTTTGGTGGGCTTAAATAATTCAGCTGTTCACAAGGTTAATCAGCCCTACAAGGCCTATCGGCCGGAGTCTTCTGATTTACCTTTTCCTCACCCGATAATCGGGGGGAAATGCTCAAGGTCCAGGGGAAAAATGGGGAGTCAGTGCCACATGATGGGGGGCCCTCACTTCCAAACAGACAGTAACTGTCGTGTGGGGCACCCCCCTAGGTTTCACAAAGGGGTCTTTCCGCAGCAGGCTCCCTTCCCCAGTGAACATCTCAGAAGGCAACCTTCTCCTACGGATGAAGATCTTTTGATGGTTCTGGCTACCACTCAGGCTGAGGAAGAGCCTAAAAAGGACCCCCTCATAGACCCTAATTTGATAACCGCTTTTGCGCTTGTTATGGCTCCCTTCATGAAATTAATTGAATCTCAAAATGATCAACTTTGTGACCACATAACTACAATCTCCATGCTACACTCCAAAATGATTTTTGTAGAGGGGTTCATTTCGGCGCTCCAATTCAATCTGGACAAAAATGCGGATCAGACAGTACAAATTCTGAAGAGCATTATTGAGCGGAAAAAGAAAAGAGAAGAACAGAGAGGTTGAGCTCACAATCAATGGGTTTGGGTGGATCCTTTTCAGATGTGGTACATCCGGTAGACGTATCTACCTCTAGAGACGCCACCTTCACGAAGGGCCCCGAGGAAAGGCTCCCCTATACAAAACAAATGGATAAATCAACAAGCACCGGCATCTTTACCTCGGCTGACAGTGGTACGGAGAAGTTGGGCAGTTCTTCAAAAGATATAAGTACATCAGTGACCACCGGGGCCACCACCTTGTCTTCAGCTCAAGTTAAATCACCAGGAGGGTGTGCCCTTAAAAAGAATGTTAAACTATTCGACTTGTTTACAAAACCACGGATCGGCCTAGTTCCATCGGACGCTGAAAAATTAGTAGTAAACAAAAATGGCGCGAGGAACTATGAAAAATCTAAAATCTTGTCAAATAAACAAATAGGCTGTGCCAACACAAACCCACAGAAAGGCCTTACCCGTACTACAGCTACAAAAAGATTATCACTACCCAGAAACCTTGTGCCTCCAGATAAACTGTCAATCTTTGAGAGATCTACAAAGAAATCAGGCGCAGTGTCCATAAAATCAACAAATGCAACGTTAGACGCAATCGATGAAGACACATCCATAGAGAAGGAGAGTGATAGTGTGGAAATCTGCCTCATGGACCTATCTGTGTATACTAAAACAAACGACTCTTGGGCAGAGGAGGTGGGGTCCATCTCGTCAGAAATTGAAAGTACTATGGAGGATGATGACCCACCTGAAACTGCCAAGGCCAAAGGAACTGAGCGGAAGCTCGATGCAGTTGATCCAAAGTCCAAAGAGGGTGGGGGCAGTCCCGCTGTAAACATCAATCTCCGATCAGTTAATCAGAAATCCTTGGGTGGTGATTCTACTAAGAAATGTATGTGGAAGTCCAAAGTCCATACTCTGAGGGAAAACTTGGCGCTTACTTCGGCGCAAGACAAGGAGTTTACCGAAATTACTAGACCCTTGGGTTTTAGGACCCTGGAAAGCAAGGGAATTTTACTGGCACTCAAGCTCACCGAAAATGAAAAAAACAACAGTGCTCTAAAAAACCTTCAAAATGGTCCTAGAAGATCAGTGTCCTGGGTGGATCAAACCTAGGTGGAGCCACGCTCTGGGCCCAAAATTCAAATTGATGAAAACTGGCACAAAACCAAGGCTGTTAAGGGAAAAAGTAGACTACTATTGGAGAGAACCTTGGGTTACGAAGACAATCTCACCATGAATCGTGCCAACGTCATGAGACTCCTCCATTCAGTCGATTCCCTTGCACAATTAAAATCAAAGGACATTGAACTGATTGAATTCCATAATGAGCTGCGCCACGATAGCGTTATACTGCACCTGGGTGAGCGTTCCATCAAATGTTTACTCTTAAAAGAGGGGTTCAAACTCAATCTCCGGGGCTTCATGCTAAAAGATTTAGACGAGGATCAACCTCTCCTGTTGCAAGGCGCTAAGGTAAGGGTTCAACTTCCAGCAAGATCCCACATGCTGAAATCAGGGACTGACTCGAGTCCCGAAGTGGCTGTAGTAAAAAAGGGGAAGGATGTAATACAGGTGGATGCTCGAGGTGGAAGAACGTGTTCCTTTTCGAAAAAATCTATGGACAATTCCGCGGGAGGCTCAGAGGACTGGAGCTGGCCAGCGGGTTTCCTAGCAGTTAAATCATAATGCCAGCGGGAACCCTCAGGTGTCCACTTAACTAGCTCGTCCAGAGGGAAAAAATTAATGAGTTGGAACACAAGGGGGTTCTCGCACTTGTTTGAAAATCAAGCTCTGCATCTGTCCAAATAAGACTTATTTTGCCTACAGGAGACATGGTTACGGGACCTTCCACTTCTAGAAGGGTTCGAACTTCACATTAATCCAGCCCTGAAGGGATCCAAAGGTAGACCCAGTTCAGGCCTCTTACTTGGTATCAAACGGTCATGTGGCCTAACTGTGGTCTCCTCAATAAACCAAAACCATGGATCTAACTAACTAAAGTGAAATCATCTTCAAGCGAGTTGGTCAACTCACTGGAATGGAGGCTCCTTATCTGTAACGTCTATTGGGGCACTTCTGAAAGCCAAAATGACAACTTTAAGGATGTTCTCCTAAAAGCAATTGATGATGAAACAATCTTGTGTCCTAACTTAGAGGTCCTCCTGTGCGGGGACCTCAACATGGAATGTTTCGGCAAAATGGAGGTTTTGCCTTTGTTCTGCACTAAGAACATGATAAGGGGAATGGACTTTGAAAAAGAGCTCCTAAGAAGAAACATCTTCATGGTTAGCGGTAGTCTGAGTGGCGACAAACCGGCCGCCAAGACTTGGAAGCATGTGAATTAGGCCAGTACATTGGACTACATTTTTGTCACAGAAGGCTTGATGGGGAAACTAAATTCCCTGGCAGTTGTCCCCTCGATCCTGAGTGATCATAATATTCTTGAACTTGAAAGTGAGTTCTGGGACAGAAATGTCCATACACCAGATCAACACCCGTTGGATTACCACCTTGAACCGGGTGCAAGAGGTAACAGACTGCGAATTAAGAGAAAAGATACGGGTGCAATATTGGACTCTAATGAGTTTAAAACCTGGAGACCACGAATCAAGTACTAACATCATCGAATACATGAAAGCACTTATGGACTTCCGTACAAAGGAGTCAGGAAATGGAAGTCTTACTACTTATAGGCAAATTTACGACAACCAAATAAAAGCTCGAAAAAAAGGTTGTTGCAAGGGCAAGGAGGCGCTTTAAAAAATCAAAATCATCATGTGACTTAGCGCTGCTCAAGAAAATCAGAAATAGTTAAAAAAAAACGGCTCACCCAGCACAAATATTCTCTACTCCAACAAGATAGTGAGAAGATGTTAAACTTGGTCACAACCAAAAACATCTCTGGCATCTGGAAATTAATCAACGACACCTGTACCCCCGCGGAATCGAAAACCGTAATCCCAGTTTCAAGCATGGCCTGGGAGGAACACTTCCAGAAACTATACTCTGAGAGGAGAGACTGTGTTGTACAAAAAACCCTCACATCGACTGAACCCTGGGACCTAAAATTTGAGAAACAGGATATACTCGACCTCATTGACAACTCTAACTCTTCTAGGGCAGCTGGGCCCGACTGTCTCACCAATGACATTCTTAAGAGAGACCCAGAGAAATGGGCACTATTTATGACACATCTGTTTAATGCCATAAACGGAGAAAAGAGGATTCCTCATTCTTGGACTAGGTCAATAATTGTGCCCATTTTCAAGAGGGGGCGATAGGTCGGATCCAGTAAATTACAGACCTATCGCCCTCTTGGACGAAAGCTATTTGCTGCAATAGTCTTGAGACACCTGAATGAATGGAGCTGGTTGACCCACCATCAAGGTCCTTGGCAGTCGGGATTTCGTTAAGGCATCGGAACGACCTTGAATGTTTTAATCATTAACATACAAAAATTTATGGTCAAGGAAAAAAAATACAACCCCATTTACATTGCGTCCATAGACTTTGAACAGGCATTCGACTCGGTTGACCGTAGACTATTGTGGAATAAACTTAGAAAATGGGGCTGTCCAAATGATCTAAGAGAGCCCTTGGAGGCATTGCACAGTGGAAAAACTCTCAGAATCAGACCGGACAGAAATGGAACTCTCTCGAACAACATTGTCTCACGAAATGGGCTGAAACAGGGGTGCCGTTTGGCTCCAGCAGTATTCTGCCTATTTATTTCTGACATGCATGAAGTTTTCGAGGCTATAAGAAGTTTTACACCGAAGATTGCTGGGACTTCGGTGGGCATGTTGCTGTTTTCCGATGATCTTCTACTGTTATACCAGACTGCAATAGGTCTCCAGCGACCGCTAAAAGCATTGGAAACTTATACTCGGGCCAAAAAACAAACAAACAAACAAAATGGTCTAAGAATCAATCCCAAAATGTCAAAAATCCTGGTACTAGGAACCAATAACAATGTCAAGAAATTCAGGTTGTCCTTGTCTGGGGAAGCTGTTCCTGTAGTCTCGTCCATGATTTACCTTGGAATCTCATTAAACAATGGCATTAATGATGACCCGGGCGTGGAGAGGCTAAGAAGCAAAGTCAAGAATTTAGCATCGCAAGCACTCTTGATCAACCAACGCTTCTGCTCATTTTCATGTCGACCGCTCATCGATTTTTATAAATTAAAAGTATCACCTATCCTGACCTACGCTGCCGAGGCAAATTTCTTTCTGGCCCCCGAGGTCTAGCGTTTACTGGAAGGCTTATTTTGAAAGAGTTTTGAGGCTTCCAACATCTCTACCCATTGAATGCCAGAGGAAAGAACTGGGGTTAACCTCCCTCTATACTGCTATGGTTTGGAAATCTCAGACTCTATACAGCAAATGCCTTGCTCCTCCTGAATGAAGTGTTTTTTTGACTATTAGGGAGGCGCTGTTCACTAAACAGGTTAAAGTTTTAAACACATGGCAGAAAACTTGCAAGTGCATCTTGGACAATATTGCCCAAACAGTAAATCTGTTAGAGGCCAACCCGTCTGGGATTGGATCTCGACCCAGGACAGGCTCAATTCATTTAAGTCCCTGTCCTTGGTCCGGGATGACTATTACTGTAGAGGCACAGTGCTTCCTTATTTAGACCGATTCCCTTCTCCCAAAGAAAGGCATAAATTCCTGAGATTTCGTCTGAACCTCTACACCACAAGTCATGGGAAGAAAGACCAAAAACAGGGAAGATCGGTTTTTGTTATGCCATTGTTGTGGCCAGGAGACTGAAACGCTTTACCATCTGACAATGAGCTGTACTTCATTAACATCTCTTAGAGACAAATGGTTGGCAACAATACTTTGAGAATTCTAAATGTAAACCGCCTCTAGAGAGGTGGTCTATCTTAAAATGGGGAGGAAAAGTATCTCTGACTTTGGAACTGTTGAACTTTGTGAGAGAAATCTTTTTAACTTTGGACACTTAGCTCCTTTATGGCCTATGAACTCAATTCTGTACATTGAGGCCCAGAGCCTTTGTTTCTTAAACTGCTCTGCTGCACATTGGTGGTTTTTAAGAATTTATTTGCCTTTTATTTTTTCTCCCCCTAGAGTTGATTAATTTCCTGTTCTTTTTCTTTTTCCTTTATTATCGATGTATTTTTTTTCATGTGTGCATTTAAAGTTTTTTTTGGAAACTGATGCAATAAAAAACTTGATATGTAACATTACCATTTGGCCACTATTATGGCCTTGAAAACAAAATGTTCATGTATTCAGTTCAACCACACGTTGCACCATACAATAGATCGAGGTACCCAGTATGGGTTTGTCGGGGAGTTGTCGGGGAGTCGGCTGGGCCGTCCGCGGACCTCCGGGCTGGGAGGCCCCAACTCCTCCCGTGTTTCCCAAAAAATTAGTATGAGACACACACAAGAAGCAAGGTGGTTATGCTGTTTATTGAACAACGGCAGGGATGGGTCTAGGATCGTACGCGTCCGTCCAGACTCTCGAAATTCGTGGGGCTCGCAGGCCCCTTTTTGCCTCAGTATGACGCGCTACTTGCGTTACCTGGGAAAGTTAGCAAAAAAATGATCGCCACTCTGGATTGGTTCCTCGAGTGATAGGGTTAGTATAGCATACATATAGAGAAGATTGTTAGTGGTTAAGGGTCAGTCAGGTGGTATACTTGGGCTGTCCCTTCTATTAGATACTTGAAAATTGTTACACAAAGACCCCCAATGATTGGCTAATGTTAGTGGTGTCAGTGATGAGTGCCCCATGTTCTGATTGGTCCACTCGCGAGCCCCCCAGCCTGGGACCATCGTTGTTCCCAGCTCGCGGTGTACCTGTCATTTGCAACAATATGTAACTATGTGTTTGTGCAGACAATGCGTGGATTTGCTCATAGGCCTGAGAGCAGACCATTCCCATCGCTGTAGGTGTCCATTGGGTCATTTCATTGTTGCAGCCTGTGTCCCAGACGTGAGACCCAGGCGACTTCTCCCTGGTGGGTCTGGCACCCTGTCAGGTTTGGCTTGGTCACGTGAGGAGAGACCGTGGCTGAGGCAGAATTCTGCACATTTAAAGTTGTATTTGCCTTTGCGTGCCTGGTTTTGCTTACAGGTGTGACCTTGGTGCCGGCTGGTAGCACACGAGTTGCAACATCACTCCCCTGGCTGTCAGCTCTCGCTGGGCTTGTTCTGCAGGGTCAGCAATTGTACTCTTGCTCGTTCAGTGTTCATGGCGACTCTTGCTTGTGGCCTACTTGGGCCTGGTTCATAGGTGTGGATGTGTAATGCACGGCACTTATGTTGCGGTGTCACATGGCTTCGTAGGCAGTGTCATGTCTTCGTTGTATTTTTCATCACGATGCAAGGGTCGGGAGAAGCGTCAGCAAGCATGTAAATGAGTGCTTTGTGCGTCTTGCGTTTCTGCATTTCGTAGAACCTATGTGAAAAATAATAAAGATGCGCATCAGTGGGTGTGTCCGTCACCTACGTCATAGCACTGAGTATATTCTTCGTGTGGATTGGTGTGGGAGTGTCCAGTGTGCATGGTTGCACGGGTGTTCTGACAGTTGGCTAGGTCGTCATGGTATCTCTAACGATGTAGGTTCTTATTGTGGAAGGGCTTAGTAGAGTTCATCCATGCCGCAGGTGTCGGCTTGAGTAGGGCAGGCTGGCGGGCAGGCTGATGGGCACATCCGTATGTTCTTGTACCAGGGTATTTGGTCGTCTGGTAGATAGACTAATTCATCTCGCGGCGGGTGTCTGGGCCGCGATCCTCTGGGCCAGGGGCGCGAGGAGATTGGGGGGCTGGGGGAGTCTTTTCTCCCATTCTCCTACTTCAGTCCCCCCTCTGGTCGACTTGTCTACCACAAACATATCCTTTTCTCTATCTCCTCTTACTCCATATTTTAGTCACTCCTCCCAGGTGTCCGTAGTGGTTGACATGGTCCTCAAATGACCAATACATATATACACAACTTCCTCCCGGTTTGCAGTATACCCATCTTCCGATGTAGCTTCTCGGGTTTCTTGGGTTTTCGAGCTTTACGGATGGTGGGTCTAGGTGGTTGGTGATGATCTGTCTGCGCAGTTTTTCTCTTTCCTTTATTATGGTGTCTGTCTGCTGGTCATCATCAGTTGGCATCAAGGGGTGCATACCGACCATTTCAATCATCTCGTCTGTAGTGCGTGCCTTCCTGGCCTTCCAAAACCTTATTATAATCAATGCAGCTCCAGCCAGTATTATGCATCCGACTATAATCTTCAGCCCGTCCGACAGCCATGGTGGCATCCATGACCATAACAATGAAAACCAGCTGTCGTCCTTCTTCACTCCTTTACTTTCTTCCATCATTTTGGAGTGCATCTGGGCCAGCTGTGATACTGCTTCGGTGAGTGTACCATTGTCGGCATCGTTAGCAGGAATAAATGTGCAGCATGATTGTCCTATCATTGCGCAAACTCCTCCTTCCATCGCTGTGAGGAGATCCAATACATATCTGTTCTGTAGTGCTACCATTCTCACCGCTCGTAGTTCCTCTTTTATTGCGTTGAATCCGTTCACTGTTGAATTAATGGTCATCATTAGTTCCCATCGGGTTATCTGGAGCCATTTAGCGTTTGCATAAACTTGTAGTCCAGGGTGTATTATTGACGAGAAGAACATTGCAGCTCTGCTAAATAACCTGTGTTCTGGTGGGATAAAAGTGAGTGCTGTTTCCGACCTACCCCACAGGTAGTTTCCTGTCAGGGGTTCTCCTTGTCTCTTTTTCCTGTTCAGGACATTATTGTTGTTGTTGTCGTCGTCCTCCCCCCTCTGTGATTTTACTGATCTCTTCTTCCTCTTGTTCCCTTCATCCATTTTGGGGAAGTTGGCCATGTTCACATGTTTTTGGGGCACCACTAGTGATGGTACATTGATGAGTACCATTGTGCATATACCATTCCACAACGGGGGAAGGGTGTGATACGCCTTATTTCCGCAGGCCCAATAGTGATCCATTATCACTGCCGTTCCAGCACCCCCCTCTGGTAACTCTAACACGCTTGCACAGTTGGTATTGTATCCCACCTCCACATCTCCTTTGTGTTGGTAGCATAACTTGGGCACGGTCAGCAGTAGTATGCTTATTGGGTCTTCATCTTTCTCCATCCATGTCAGCAGGGGTACATACTTGCCCCATGTCGTCCAACATCTGTCATTGTGTTCCTTTATGGTGGTAGTATTTTCTCTTGTTACCATGTTGCTACCCACCACTCCTATGTCCCATTAATTGTTCATGTATACCTTCCCTGTTATTGTTACCAGTGGCCTTTCCCAACAGCCTTGTGTGCCAGGAACTTCGGTGGCATACCAATCACAGGGTAGGTATTGTATTGTTACTTTCTTCGTTTCTCCCTTTTCAGGGCCACTTGTCATGTACCTGAACGCTTCAGCATGCAAACTGCTCTTGTGGTAACTCAAATATGACTTGAGGAAATTGTTTTCGTACGGGTATGTGTCTCTTGTTTTCCACTCCATTCTCATCACTGTTCCTTGAAATCGCCCTCTCGTTTGGAATAGTGCCAGATATATTATACATTGTGCCATCTTTTCTTCTATTTCTGTGACTACGAATGTCCGAGAAGCGCTCATGGCGTATGGGATCAATGAGCAAACATAACAGCTGTCTTCTGTTGTCTGCTTACCTATTTGGGTCATGTGCTGGTACCACATGTTGTTCGAGACGTGTGCTGAATCTGTTATGTAATTATCAATACCCTTATTATCTGAGTATGTGCTGCGTTTAACTCTACTTCCCTTATGCGGAGGGTTGCTAGTACCACCTGACGTCACACCTGTTGCAGCCGTGGGAGGGGGTACGTTAGGTTTGGGTGCAGCCATAATATTGATAGCATAACTTTTCTGCCATACAGAGGCAGCCAATAGACCAGTGATGACCAATAGTCCTATCATTTTTATTACAAAAGCTAGTCTCACCGGCATTTGCTCTTACCTTGCTGCAGTCCGGCAGCTTATTCTTGCGACGTTAAAGTTGCCCGCCTGAAAATTCTCAATACGCTTGTTATTATGGTTAGTTGTTGTTATCAAGCTCTCCCTATCAAGTAGTCGTTCAGTGCCCAGGCGAAGAGCTGTTCCCACGCCAACCTAAGTGATCTATCTCTTAGAGCAGGTAAGTGCTGGTGAAGATGGGGAAATGATTGTTCTATGGCCAAAACAAATGCGGTGTAATAGACGCGTACCCTCCTTCTTTTTAGGTACTTTGGCCTTCTTATATGATATACAAATTGGTGTGATAGGGCTTCAGGGTAGCTATCATCCGTGGGTAGCATCTACTCCTGGGCAATGTACGCTGTTAGTTACCTATTTCTCCACAATATAATTTCTCACGGTACCTGCATGTGCGAGAGAAGAAAAAGAGAAAACATACAAGTGTTTACGTGTGTGTGTGTGCACAAAACAAATGTCCTTCAATTGGGGGTGACCTTAGCGGGCAGGGGGTTTGGGGCTCAATTGGCAGAAGTCTGTTTACTTTTCGATCTCTTGACCATGGGATGGGCTGTGGGCAAGTGTCCAGCGTCTATTTCAGTACTTGTCTCTGGGGGGTGATCGGGTGTAGTGACACTAATGTCGTCAGCTGTGGTCAACGTCTCCCTCTCTGTAGGCGATGCTGTCGTTGTTCTTCCAATGGCCCTGTTGGTAACGCTAGGGCGGGTCTGGAGTTTGTAGATCTTCACGTTGTGTAGGTGATTCCAAGCACGCTTATCCTGCAATTTCACCGCTCTCGTAGCTACCTCCTCTACCAAATGAGGACCAGTAAAGCGTGGGCTGTTCCACTTTCTATTGAAGTTGTGGAGTAGCATGTGGTCACCTTTAGCAATTTTGCTTAGTCCTTCCTTTTCCAATTCTTTGTCGGTGTCGTCTTGTTGACAACTCTTAGACCCGCCCTGCGTGCGCTCGAGCTGTTGAGATACAAACGCTACACTAGTAATCAAAGAAGATACATATTGATACATTTCATCACCAAGAACAGTTGCAGTGTTTTCATAATCTGTGAATGCTCTTGATGTAGGCGTTAGAGGAAGGCGCATTTGATGTCCTGTCACCACCTCGTGAGGAGTGAGGTGGTGGTCAGACCCTGGCCTATTCCTTAGCTCAAATAGAGCTAGCGGAAGACAATACAACCAGCTCTTCTTTGTTGTTTGCTGTATCTTTGCTATTTCTTCTTTCAATAGGCCGTTCAGGCGTTCACATATACCGTTGGCCTGCGGGTGATATGCACACGCAAATTTATGTTTAATGCCCAGCAAAGACTTGATGTGCTGAAACATTTCATTAGCGAGGTGTGGCCCGTTATCGGACCGCAGCACTTCACACACACCCCACCTGGTGAAAACTTCCCTCACTAGAAATTTAGCTGCTCTGAACGCATCTGCATGTAAGCAGGGTCCTGCCTCAATCCATCTGGAGAATGGGCATACCACTACAATCATATCCCTATTACCCTGACATATATTGATCATATCAACGTAATCAATATGAATGTGCAGGAAGGGTCCCTCTGGCCGGGGTATAGTACCTTTTATCACTTGCAGCGTGTGACCGGCCGTAAACTGTTGGCATGTAAGGCAATTGCTGATAAAATTTGTTACATGAGAATTTAACACGGGGCAGAACCAGTCTTCCCTAATTCGTGCTGCAATTACTTCCTTTCCTGTATGAGCTGGGTGATGGAGCTGGGCCAGGGCGGTGTTCAACAGTGCCAATGGCATGACCACCTTTCCAGTGTTACTTTGACGCCACAGTGCGTCAGTTGGGGACATCGTACATCCTCTTTTTACCCATAGTTCCTTTTCTGCCATTGGTGCGACCGCCTGTAATTCCATTATCTGTGTGGCTGGGAGATGGGTGTACCCTTCTTTCATCATCTGTTTAGCTATACCCCTCCCTCTCCCTGACTCTGGGGGGGTTCCATATTTCACCAAAATACTCTGCATGTTTGGCATGTGTGTCTGCTGTTTCATTCCCTTTTGAGATATGGTCTTCTCCATTAGTGTGTGCGGGACATTTAACCAAAGCTATTTATTGGGGATCATTGATTACTTCAATTAATTCAGCTAACAAGAGAGCATGTTGTACTGGTGTACCATCAGCTCTCCTGAACCCCCTTCTCTGCCATTTTATCAACCCTGAATGGACAGTTGACGTGACATATGCGCGATCAGAATATATAGTAACTCTTTTGTCAACGCTTTCATTCAACGCCAAGATCAGTGCAACCAATTCTGCTGCTTGAGCCGAATAATGTTGTGGTAACTGTACACATTTCACCAGGACACACACCAAATCTTCTGTCATTTTTACAACTGCTGCCCCAGTTCTCCTTATCCCATCACTCTGGTCTATTGTTGATAACCCATCAATGAACAAGAGCTCTCCACCATTGAGCGCATCCTCTTCAACTTTTCTAGTACATGAGTACATTTCGATAGTCTGCGTACAGTCGTGAGCATAATCACCTTCCTCAATAACTTCCGCTATAAACCTTGCGGGGTTAACTGTACTGCATCTAACAATAGATAGTTCTGGTCTAGATAAGATGATCTCATAACCTGACGCCCTCTGCGTTGTTTATGTGGACTTGGGATTATTCAATATTGCAAATAGTGCATGCTCCACGAATAGTGTGGTTGGGCACCCCATTGTGATAGATGATGATGATTTCTCTACCGCGAATGCAGCTGCGGCAAGACTCTGTTCACAAGGGAAATGGCCTAACATAACAGGGTCCAAGTGAGCGCTGTAGAACGCTATTGGCTTGTTTCCCATGCTTATTTTCTGAGCCAATACTGCTTTCATCACCGCTGAGTCGCAATGTGAAAAGATGAAGAACTGCCGTTCATAATCTGGGGTGGCCAGTACCGGAGCAGTTGATATTGCGTTCTTCAACTCGTCAAATGCTTCCTTCATTTCCCTTGTCCACCTCAATGTTTTGTCCCCTTTGTTTGCTTCTCTCAATGCTTCAAGTAGGGGTCCTATGTATGAGCTGTAATCAAAAACCCATGCTCTACAGTAGTTGCACAATCCCAGGAACTGCTGCAGCTCCCTCACTGTTTGTGGCAGTGGCGTGTTTGATATAGTCTGTGCTCTTTGTGGTGCAATCTTTCTTCCGTGTTGGGATATTAGTTGACCAATGTATAATACTTGTTCCTGACAGTACTGTAACCTTTCCTTGTCTACTTTGTAACCTTTTTCAGCCAATACTGTCAGCATTTTCAATGAGTCTTTCCTACACCTTTTTTCGCTTGTGCTGCAAATTATTATGTCATCAACATATTGCAGCACCGTACTTTCCAGTTCAACGTTTCCCAAGTCCAACTGTATTACTCTGTTAAAAATTGAGGGTGACTCGCAGTACCCTTGTGGTAACCTGGTGTGTTTCCATTTTGTGTTTCTGTACGTGAAGCTTGTCAAGTCTTGTGAATCTGGATGCAGGGGTATTGAGAAAAAGGCATTTTTGAGGTCAATCACTGTGAATCGTGAGGCCTCTGCTGGAATCCCACATGAGATTGTGGCCGGGTTTGCTGCTATGGGGTATTCTGCTTCCACAATGTTGTTCAAGGGTCTGAGGTCCTGGATAAAACGCCAAGAGCCTCCTTTAGCTTTGCGCACTGGGTACACGGCCGTGTTACATGGTGATTCTGATGGTACCAGTATGCCGTTATTTATTAGGGCCGTTATTGTTTCGTATATGCCCTCATCTGCCTCTTTTGATAGTGGGTATTGCTTCACTCTAGGGAGTATTGCATCCTTTTTCAGCTTTATTCTTACTCCCCCGATACTCTTTATGCAGCCCACGTCATAGGGACTGGTGGTCCACAGTGATGTTGGAACTTTTGCCATATCTTCCTCGTAAAAGGGAACTGGGGTAGATGCGGGTGCTTCAAGTGCTATGGCAATTGTCTGTGCCACTTGCTTATGTCACTCTTAGCCATATATCTACACTCATAAATACCATTTCACTCTCTTCCTTGTCTTCTGAAAAGAGCTCCTCATCGGACACCTGGGTGAGCCTGCATCCCTCAGCCAGCGCTATCACTGCCCTCCATGCTCTCCCTTCCTGGTCTTGGGCATGTACTGCGATATAATCAGCAGTCGCTATAATACTCTCGATGCTCACTGAAATCACCTTCCCTTCCGGTTCATTGGCTGGTGTCTCCGGTCTGAACAAATATGCTGCTGGCCTCCTCCAGATCTTTCCTTCTATTCCTGGCATCCAGGCGAATGCCATGTCTGTTCCGTACTGGAACAGTTTGCCATCTACTGGCTCAGCCCTAGTTACTGTCTGTCCACAGTATGCTTGCAGAATTTGCCGTGCAGTGAGCATGTTTATTCCTGGAGTAGAACAAATTATGCCATCCTCCGTGAAGGAGATTGTCATATTTAGCCTGCTCATTATGTCCCTCCCGAGTATGTTCACTGGTGACTCTCTTAAATACAGGAGCGGGACGGACATGTCATAATCCCCTATTGATAAGGAGATGTTATCAGTAAAGGGAACCAACCCCCTAGCCCCAGAGAATCCTTGGGTGTTCATGGCCTCACCTGACATCTTAAATTTACCTTCCCTTATGCAAGACCGGGTTGCCCCAGTATCAACAAGGAATGATAATTTTTTGTCACCTATCGTTAGCTTAATGCGTGGTTCCTCCGCACTATTAGGTGTTACCGACAGGATGGGACACACCAAGGACGTCTGTGGGCTGTCCTATTGTGGGTATAATGATTGACCACTTCCTGTGTAAGGGTTGTGTCCCAGGACAGTCACCCTTCCCAGTTGTGTTTGTTGTAGCTGTGTATCGGAGGAGGTTACCTTATGGTCCTGTATTTGAGTGGGCTGCTGCACTGGCTGCACTTGGTGTTGTTGTGTTATTGCTACCTGTTGTAGCGGTAGTGAATATGTTTGTGGCTGTTGTGTTACCAACTGTTGCTGCATGCTGCCTTGTGGCAGCCCCTGCTGTTGTTGGTAACCCTGCTGTTCCCTTGTAGGCCCTTGTTGTCCTTGTTCCCCCCACGCTGGTGTGGAGGGTCTCATTCTACATGTGCGTTACATGTGTCCTAACATTCCACAAATCCAACATACAGGTGGTTCCCTGGTCTGCCATGGGAAACTTCCTGAATTATCCTGGTATACTGGTTGCCCAGTGGGGTAGAAGCTCCTGAATCCTCCCCCTTGCTGTTGTGCAGTATAGCCATATCCCCTCCCCCTCATCATTCCTCCCCTTCCCCTGTTATTATAATATCCAGTTCCTGATGTTATGTATCCTCCTCCCATGTTAGCCGTGTATGGTGGGGGTGGTGGCAGCTGTTGTGTTATAATTTGTGGTGATTGTATTTGGGAGGGATCTTGTGCGGCCACTACTTGCGTGGGGTTTGGTGTCATTGTTGTAGGTGTAGTTATTAGTGCACCTTCCATCATGTACTTAGTCAGTTTTTTCTGCACTAATTTAGCCTCTTCTGCTTTTCTATCTTCTTCCTTTTGTTTCATCTTTTCGTGCCACGTCCTACAATGGTGTACTATCGTCAGTTGTATTTCCAGCCAAGCCTTTGCTTCCATCCCCACTACTTTCTTCAATTGTTTCTGCACTGCCTCTGGGAGCCCTTGTATTAGTATATGATAAAATATTGCCGATGTCTTGTCCCACTGCTCTCTAGTTTCCATACGCCACTTCTCCTGAATTTCCTGGATATAATCAACAGGATCTTCGTTCTCATGCATCTTGTGAGATGTAATTGCTCCTATGTCTGAGGTGTCTGGGTGTTGTGTCCTATCTGACCCCCCGGGTGTCTCGGTGTTGAGTCCGTATACCCCTCCTCTTCTTCTGTGTTGTCTACGTCATCTGTTATGTCCATATTTCCCCCGCTCATAACTGCTTCCCCTTCATCTCTTCCCCTTCGTTTATTATTTCCTTTATTTGATGTGGGCGTGTGTGTTCGTTCTTCCTGCCTGCGACCCGGGAGATCTCTAAGCCTGCCGGCGTAGGGTGTGTTTGGGAGCGGGTGTGGGTGGACATGTTGGACGGGATGATGAGGGTGTAGCTGCACGTGTTTGCCTTCCCGCCATTCCTTGCTCTCCTTCCTCACTTCCCCCCAGTTCTTCCTTCCTTCTGCAAGCCCATGGTGAGTCCCTGTTGGTTCTGGTGATGTACAATTTATCTAAGCTTTCCCTTTCCCCGTTTCTTCCTTCTCCCCCCCATTCCTCCTTCTTCCTCGCTGCAAAAATCATCCAGGAGCGACAACCCCCAATCTGTCTTTTTCCCCCGAATCGTCACTGTTTTTAAATCTATTAAATCCGTTCCTCCCACTTCTTCTTTACAAATTGCTCCCCTTTGTGCTGATGTTGTTGCTACTTCTGTGTCCCTGCGTACATATTTCCTTATCCCACTCTCCCCTCCTATCTCCTCTTTCCCCTTCTCTTTTCTCTATTATTTCTCCTCCTATTTCCTCTTTTCTTTTTTAATTCCTCCATTACTTCACTACTCATCTTTTCTAATATCCTTTCTTCCTCTCTCCTCCTTTCCCATCTCTCTTTCCCTTTCTAATATTCTTTCTATTACCCTCCCTTCCTCGTATTTCTTTGTGGTTTCTGATAGTATTTTTCTCTTCCATATTTCCATTTCCTTTTCTTTCTCTTCTTCCTCCCTTTTCTTGTCACGCTGCGCTGCTTGAGATACCCTTTCTGCTACCACCTTCATCCTTTCAGCTTCCCTTTTCCGTTCTTCAGTTTGTTCCCTCATTTTTTCTAGGTCATTCTTACTTTCTTTCCTTTCTCTCCTTCGCTCTCTTTCCTCCCTCTCAAGCTGTTTGATCAGGGCGTTTTGCTCATTCCTTAACTCTGCCAATCGTTCCTCCAAAATCTCTTCCTCCTCTCGTAACAGCTCCCCTTCCTTCCTTTTTCCCCCTTCCCCTTTTATCTCGCTCTTACTCTCATCGTCCTCGATCATCTTTCTTACTACCCCCTTCTCTTCTCCCGTTAATGTCCCTCGCAATTTTAATAACACCTGCGCAGCTACCCACTCGTTGTGTCCTATGGCTGCAATTTGTTCTTCACTAGTCTTCCCTTCCCTTGCGGGCATCTTCGTATAAGTTGGGCCTACCGCACTTGTTACGTCCCCCCCTGTGTAGCCACCTGTAGCTGTATACGCTGGTGGGCTGTATGCTGGGTTCGAATACCCCTCAGCCGCCCTTAGTTGTTGCCTTACCACTTCTCGTAGTTCCGTTACAGGATATAAGCCCCCTTCCTCCTTTTTCACTACTTTTGCTAAGGGCATGTCGTCGGCCCGCTCCTTTTTTATTTCAGTTTCATTTACGTTGCTAGGCTTTGCTCCTCCCTCTTGTCCTCTTCCCGTGCACTGTGTGCTTTCACTCTACTTTTTCCCCATTCTCTTCTTCCTCCTTAACCTTCTTCTCCTCCTTTGTTTCCCCCACAGTGAACATTCCGGTCGGTCCTGGTCGGGACCCCTGGAACATCCTCCATAAGTTAACACCTCCACCTGGTGCGTCAACTTCTTCCCCCTTGTATGTGTTATGTAAATGTGTCAGTAGTGAGTGCTGGACGTATGGGTCGAAACTGCCGTTAGGTGGCCATGGTGTCGTCATTTTGTTGTCCGTCCCCTGTGTCCATTCTATGCTGTATTTAATCAGTTTCTCCCTATGGGGTGACAGTGTTTTTCATATATGCTGTAGCGGGGTAGTGAGGGTGTTCCCCCACCCTCCCGATCCTATCCCGTATGACATGGTAGCACTGTGTTGCTAGTTTCCCTCAATATAGTAGTCGTTACCTGGCTAAAAATAAACTCTATCAAATTTGACAATTGCAGATGTTTTACCTGGCCCCGTAGTTTGGGGACTCGCGATCGTCCGCTAAAAAGAAAACAGTCAAATATAACGCTTGCAAGTTTGTAGTCTTTTCTCTGTCTTTGTTTCTCTCACTTAATACCGTTACGGCCCCCTACGGCCAAGGCACACGTAGCCCCCTGCGGCTGCGTGCCCTGTGTGACGTGCTTATACAGCCGTCCCACTTTTCTTCACCCCTCCTCCTCCTTCCTCACTCGTCGTGGCCAGCGTTCTCCGTGCGCGGTCACGTCCCCCTCTCCACCTGGCCCCGATCTAATTGTTGCCGTTGACCTCCGTCCCCTCCCCCTTACCACTATTCGCTTCCCCACCACTCTTCAACAATGCTGTGTGGTCGAGGTATCCTATGAAAGCCCTACGGGTGACGTCACCGACCTCTTCCAAAACTTCCGGTAAGTTCTTTTCACACTTCAGAATGCTCAAAATAAGTTTTGCTATTTATCCCCGTTAACCCCACAGCTGTCCTCTTGTCACGCCTGGAACAAGATAACCAAATAATATCATACTGCGCACGCTGCGTCGCCTCGCGTGTGATACGCCCCTCAACAGGAGGGCTTAACCAGCCAATTATCTTCTGTATTAGGCAACTAGTTAGCTACCACCTACAGGAAAACGTCATCTATCTATCGAGTTTCTCTGCTCGATCAATAGGGATCCTCATCTACTCATTGAACAATAATCGCCAATTTGTAGGAAACCGCATACACACACACCCTTACAGGTGGTCGCGACCTAGGCCAATCAGTATCTACGAGCGGTCGCACGTGATGTTTTCGTGCTCCGCCCACACTTCTTCGTAGCGTAGAGGACTGCTCTCGCACTTGTCCAGCTACCAATCACTTCACTGCCAATACTAATTTATCAAATCTTCGCCGCACACCTTGGTAACACCTCCCACCTCCCTTATTCCATTCATCCGCCCTCCCTCACAACTTCACATTGCTTGTTGGGTGTGGCATACTCGCCAAGTTCTCTTGATGCAGGGCGGCTCGACGGCGTGCACCCCTCCAAGCGGCTCGCCACCTCCCCTCTTCTGGACCACGTCTGGACACTCGCCAACCGTGGGCGGGATACTTCTCAACCGGCTCCCGAGGGCCAATATCCAGATTGCGCTGTCCGGTCTTCTCGCAGTTCCGCGATGGTCCTGTAGTCCTCAAAAAGGGGGCAGCGGCAGAGGGTGCCGCGCCGCCAGGCCTCCTCGCAACGAGAGTACTCGGAAAATTTAAAGGGAGATCGTAACCAGATCTCAGCAGTGCCTCCAACTTGTCGGGGAGTTTCTCCCCGAGTCGGCTGGGCCATCCGCGGACCTCCGGGCTGGGAGGCCCCGACTCCTCCCGTGTTTCCCAAAAAATGAGTATGAGACACACACAAGAAGCAAGGTGGTTCTGCTGTTTATTGAACAACGGCAGGGATGGGTCTAGGATCGTACGTGTCCGTCCAGACTCTCGAAATTCGTGGGGCTCGCAGGCCCCTTTTTGCCTCAGTATGACGCGCTACTTGCGTCACCTGGGAAAGTTAGCAAAAAACCTATCGCCACTCTGGATTGGTTCCTCGAGTGGTAGGGTTAGTATAGCATACATATAGAGAAGATTGTTAGTGGTTAAGGGTCAGTCAGGTGGTATACTTGGGCTGTCCCTTCTATTAGATACTTGAAAATTGTTACACGAAGATCCCCAATGATTGGCTAATGTTAGTGGCGTCAGTGATGAGTGCCCCATGTTCTGATTGGTCCACTCGCGAGCCCCCCAGCCTGGGACCATCGTTGTTCCCAGCTCGCGGTGTACCTGTCATTTGCAACAATATGTAACTATGTGTTTGTGCAGACAATGCGTAGATTTGCTCATAGGCCTGAGAGCAGACCATTCTCATCGCTGTAGGTGTCCATTGGGTCATTTCATTGTTGCAGCCTGTGTCCCAGACGTGAGACCCGGGCGACTTCTCCCTGGTGGGTCTGGCACCCTGTCAGGTTTGGCTTGGTCACGTGAGGAGAGACCGTGGCTGAGGCAGAATTCTGCACATTTAAAGTTGTATTTGCCTTTGCGTGCCTGGTTTTGCTTACAGGTGTGACCTTGGCGTTGGCTGGTAGCACACGAGTTGCAACATCGCTCCCTTGACTGTCAGCTCTCGCTGGGCTTGTTCTGCAGGGTCAGCAATTGTACTCTTGCTCGTTCAGTGTTCATGGCGGCTCTTGCTTGCGGCCTACTTGGGCCTGGTTCATAGGTGGGGATGTGTAATGCACGGCACTTATGTTGCGGTGTCACATGGCTTCATAGGCAGTGTCATGTCTTCGTTGTATTTTTCATCACGATGCAAGGGTCGGGAGAAGCGTCAGCAAGCATGTAAACGAGTGCTTTGTGCGTCTTGCGTTTCTGCATTTCGGAGAACCTATGTGAAAAATAATAAAGATGCGCGTCAGTGGGTGTGTCCGTCTCCTACGTCATAGCACTGAGTATATTCTTCGTGTGGATTGGTGTGGGAGTGTCCAGTGTGCATGGTTGCACGGGTGTTCTGACAGTTGGCTAGGTCGTCATGGTATCTCTAACGATGTAGGTCCTTATTGTGGAAGGGCTTAGTCGAGTTCATCCATGCCGCAGGTGTCGGCTTGAGTAGGGCAGGCTGGCGGGCAGGGGCTGATGGGCACATCCGTATGTTCTTGTACCAGGGTATTTGGTCGTCTGGTAGATAGGCGAATTCATCTCGCGGCGGGTGTCTGGGCCGTGATCCTCTGGGCCAGGGGCGCAAGGAGATTGGGGGGCCGGGGAGTCTTTTCTCCCATTCTCCCACTTCAGGTTTATGAACACAATGATGAAGTGCTCATAGGGCCCATCTATGGATGGACTCCTAGAGCGATATTTGCCAGTATACGCAAATGTAAATAAGTATAAATACAGTCCCAAGGACGGGAAATAACTAATTCCTTTGTCCACTTAATAAAATGGGTTTTGCTAAATTTTTCCCATAAAACTAAATACGAGTGAGCAACATCACAATGCAAAAGTGTATTAAGTGTACTAAATTCACAACACACCACGGTTTATGTTACATAGCTCCACAGCACAGTGTTGTTTCAACTGTTCCGTCAAGAGAATCAGAAACGGTCCAATAGGCTGCCGGGATCGCAAAGCTTGTGGGCTTCGTCCGGTCTCCATAGAAACTGACATACATATATAACATTATATGGCGCGTGTTTGGTCACTCGGCTCCAGCTTCATGGGCCTGCATTTACTTGGAGATTAGATAAGAATGAATATTAGAACAAAATGCTTAGCACTTTTCACCTGCATATACTTTGATTGAGGAAGAGCACTGTGTTGCTGAAGCAGCATAGAATGCTGGTGGAGAGATGCCATGACCACCACAAATCAGTTACTATGGCAACCAGCTTTACTAGTTGCACTGCGGCCTGGCGCAATTGAGAGAAATATTAAACACAATGGGCCTCATTATAATGTTGGCGGTAACGGTGTGAACTTTGCCGGTAAGGCACCGGCACCATTCATACCGTACTGCCGAATTATGAGTTCTGCTTGCAGTGCCCGACAGCCCGCCAGGTCTGACCTGGCAGGCTGTGCGGCACCCGTGAGCATAACTCATAATTACACCGCCACTGTTATCAACGGTGCCGGTGCATCCATGCTCCCCACCCCCATTCTGCCCTGTGGGGCAGAATGGGGATGGGGAGCCCGGCAATACCGCCACCCGCGAATGGGCAATTACCAGCCCATTCAACTTGTAATGGGCCGTTAATTGCGCATTCACGGGTGGAGGTACCAGTAGCGAGTTTGGCGGTGGCCGTGCTTGTAAAACAGGCACGGCTACCGCCAAGCTCGTAATGAGGCCCAATGTCTGTAGTTTATAGATACCATGTTCATCAAGCACGGCATGTTGCTAAGCCGATTTGGAGTGCATATATACATGAGATAAATACTACACGCACAGCAATTAATAGGCAACATGTTTGTTAAAGATGGCTTGTTACTGAGCCGGCTCATAGTTCTTATGGACATGCCCACTATAAAAGCGGCATATTATTTAACCCCTGAGGTATGCAAAGGGTACCGAGGTCATTATCACGCACATTACCCGTGTTGGGTTTTTTCAGCAGAAAGAAATTACGAAGGAAAAAAATTCAGAATTATGAATGGGCGATTGCGGGCTCGTGTAGATGCTAGTAAAACGCCCTTTAAGCGCAGTATATTAATGTTAGCACTCTCTTGCACAATAACTGATTGCATATCACTTCATGGCAGCCTTTATCTATACACAATTACCCCGCAGACCAATACTTCTGCTGGAGCCAGATACCAGTGAACGTTGAGAAAATAGGACACTAGAAGGACACTAAGGTAATCCTCGGCCTTACCTATCACATACAATGTAGAATGAGAATGTCAGAGGGTGTAGATTCCCAATGCTTAGAAAATGTGTTTTTATATATTATACAACACCACCAAGCGTGGACATCAATCTCATACCACCTTGCTAGACGTGCACAAGGCTAAAGGAAATTGCATGGTATGTGTCCCTTTGAGGGTTAAAAAAGCAATTTTAGCTTTATTTTTAGAGAACAATACACTCGGATAACACCCATTTTTACACTTCAAACCCGTATTTGCATTTGTATCGTAGATATTTGAACACAGGATTCACCTACGAAAGAGATACAAGAGTAAACCCCTTTGTCCTGATGAAGGCTGGTTCAATAAGAGTATGATGAAGAAGCTCATGAGGCCAAAACACTGCTGTGTCGACAACCTGATAATACAGCAGTGCAACATATAAAACACTGCTTAATCAGCAAAGTAAAGTAGGCAAATAGATTGAGATAGCCCTGGTCCAGTGATGAGGTTTATAATTTGTGAATGAACATAACTGTGAATCAGAAATTGAATGCACATGTAATGTACTACACTTTCATTCCTGTGGAACACTGTATTCTTTATTGATTTGTGTGAATGTTTTTAATATTTGAAGTGTATGGAATAAATAATATAACTAACTGTATAGATTGAGTGGGTCGCTACTTATTCGAAATCACCCTGATCATATTTTGTGGTTGATGTCTTTGATGAAAGACCTGAGAAAAGACAGGAAGGCCTAAAATCCTACATGCCATGAGCATGACCTTGAACAAGTTAGGTTCTTCCTGTTGATCTTGTATTAAATAAATGAAAATGTATTTCTATATATTAACGATGGTTAACTTTGTTATTCAGGTTGAATACTCTGTTAATAATGACAAATTAACCACGTGGAGCTCCACATAGACTTAATTGAAATCCCTAAGCCCTAGAGACCTGTATGATAGAACACAAGAGATTGGGAGCTGCTATAGTTAGGTACGTTTACATCTTTATTAAAATGAATATGCAATAACAATGGATTCAAGTCATTAAGAAATGTAACTTGTGGTGGCCACTTAATGTAATTCTTTTATGTATTCTTAAGCAGTCTTCGACCAAAATCTTTCACTACTGTGGATTGCACAGACATATTCCCCCAGAGTCATACAGAAACGTTTGAAGTATTTAAGTTTAATTTAATAATCTGAAAAGCTTGTACTATGAGATTCCTTTTTCTTTTCAGCTGAAAAAGAATGAATGAAGTCCCACAGTGCACTCGATGCATGTTCACTGACTCTTTGTATGTAGCAGCTTCACAGGCACTGAGCCAAGCAGCATGCAGCATGCATGCATCTCAGAACAATGCAGCATCAGAGGAAAGCTTGCATGACATTGATTAATAACAGGATAACTGTTGTAATATTGCATGTGGATCAAACATGTATTTGTGAAATTTTGTATTAACAATTCTTGTCGATGTGCTTGGGGGTATTGGCGTATTTTCATTACACCATACTTTGATTTATGAATACTAACTCTTGCTAGTAGTAAGGATTAAAACATTATTTTGAAAAATATGTTGGACAAAGACAATTAACCTCTCAAGCCACTTACATCAGAGTACATGATAACCTTCAATGCATGATAGCAAATAATAAAATCATCAGAAGGACAGAGCATGTTTGTTCAAAGTATCAAGTAGGGCTTTTATAAGGATAAAAAGATAATATATATTCTGCATACACTGATAACACCAACTCCAAACCATGCATTCTAATGGAAGATATCCTACTGATTATTCTAATAGCAACAATGGTAGAAGAAGGCTTCAACGACAAGTAGACGAGAAAGAGAACAATCCTGGCGTGCAACGAAAAGTGATTGATCAAATAGTATGAACAAAAATCCTATTTTCAGGTGCAAAATAAAGGATACTAATTAGAGAAGACCACTTTTGACTAGTACCATGCTACTTTAAGGATTACATTTTGAATTTCCATGACACCCTGTTAAATGCTTTTCTCAGCATCCAATGCACCAAGAATAAGTTGACCAGATGCAAATTTAGGAGAAACAAAAACATGAATTAATAGACAGGTGTCACAGGAGGTAAATCTGCCCTTCATGAAAACCGCCTGACTGTTATTAATGAGGCATGGCCTACACATATGAAGTCTGTTGAACAAAATTTTAGCAAATATTTCTGCATTTAGAATTAATCAAATAATTATTCTGTACATTTTAATGTCTGTGCAGTCTCTATCCTTTTTAGGAAAAAAAGTCAAGTGGATCCTCAAAAAAGTGCCAGTAGCATGAGAACAAATTAAAATAATGAAGGCATAAGAAGTCACTAAATGTATGAAAAAATCAATAAAGAAAGCAGGCCCATTCCATTTTTTAGAACATGGATGGATTTGAAGATGTCTTTCAGAGAAATAGCGTGGTTCAAGAAAGAGTTCAAAAGTATTTAATCTTGGGTTAATCATTTTGGACAGGTACATGTGAATGCCATTAATTGTCTGGTCCTCTCCAGGGGTATACATGTGTTTATAATACTGAATACAAGCATTGATAATGTACAGACCATAGGAAATAAGTTCATTGTTAAAATTTAAAATCAATTTAATTTCTTTTGTGTTCTTTATGTTTTAAATAGAAGGCTACCAGTTTCATTCTAAACTTTGCTTTATTCCAAACACCTTCATATTTTGCTCCAAGACAGTATTTTTCAGTCAAAGCTTTACTGTGTTCTAATCATTTTGATGCTGAGTTATTAATCACATGAAATGGATTCATATAATACAACTAGAATCCATATATTTCTCAGCAAAGTGCTAGATTCCAATTAAAATATTTAATTGTCTTTCTACAAATCCCATTATTTGAGCCTGTAAAGTCAGTTTCAAGGAATCACAAATTTAGGAATCGAGGCCTTAAGGGAAAATAACATTTAGTGTGGATATCTTTGATACAAATAATTGTCTCTTATCAGAGCATTACAGATCCAATGCTTGAAAATGTTGGAGAAGAAGCCAAAGTGTTCCTGATACAAACAAAGTTGGTAGGAGGTGATGAATTATGCATATGAGAAATAAATGTGAATTTAAATGAGTCCGGATTTGAAAATGTTCAGCTATCAATCAACTGAAGTTCAGTCACAAAGCATAAAATACTTATTTTGGAGTTGATAGAAAAAGCTTTCAATTTGAAAGCCGTGTTAAGAACTAGAATCTAGTTACAATCGCAATATCCTGTGACCAGACGTTCACCCTGATTGCAAGAAGATGATTAATTTTAATAGATAACCAAGACAATTTACAAACTGCATCTGATTTCACAATTGAGTTTCATTTCAAGAAGAATGATGCTCTTGTTTTTCTTGTCATTAGCTTTAGGAAAATTATCTTCCACACCCAAAACCTTTCAAATTATGAACATTTTTCCACATCATATCTGTTTACTGAATAAACGCACTATCAGTTTCAATTGTACCAGATGCATTCAGATCTTTGGCATTTGATAGAATCCAGGATGGCCTTCACATTCCAGGAAATAATTTTGAAATGTATGGGACAATGTATCAAAAGATTACTACCAGGGCATTCAGAACAAAGCAATGGAGTCTATCAATTAAAATAAACTAACCCACTCTCCTGGTCGGACCATTCTCTCCTCTCACCTGGGTCCTATTTGCCATCTGACTGCACCTCCTCCAGCCCTGCCAACCTCGTTCACGAACATCCGTCGGATGAAGCAAGTGTCAACTGCTGCCTTGGCATCTACCTTCATCCCCTTTTTCCCCCCCACTGCAGACTCTACCTCCATCTTGCCATCACTAATACGCTTGACATTCTTGCCCCAGTCATGAGGATCCTCCTGAAAACATGCCTCTAAGCACATCTGGTACGACTCTGAACTTGCAGCCCAGAAAGGCAAGTACAGAGCTGCGGAACGGAAATGGCAGACCTCAGGCTCACCCACTGACAAACTGGCCTGTTGCCTGCTCCAAAGGCAATACTGACTCTCCATTAGCTCCCAAGAAAAGGGCCCACATCCAGGCTCACGTCTCTGGTGCATTTAACAACACGGCTGAACTCTTTAAAATCTGCAAGGAACTAGCCAACCTTTCCGCAGTGTCCACCTCACCTCTTCCCTCACAGGCCCTCTGCAATGCACTGGCTACACACTTCACTGCAAAAACTCAGGATATTCTGAGCAATCTTGCTTCCCTTTTCCCCCTCCCTTTCCTCCACCCTCCTGCCACCTATGGTGTCCCGTCCCCCCTCTTCCTTTCTTTCCTCCTTCTCTCCTATCACATTCGACGAGGTAAGGACAATATTGGCTCTCTTGCCCCTCCGTGTGCTGATTTCTACAATCACTCTTTTGCTACTGGGTCTTTTCCATCCTCCTTCAAGCACTCTCTTGTGCACTGCCTTCCTTTAGAAACTCTTGGAGAAGCTGGTCTTCCCCCAACTGACCCAGCATACTGAGCTTGTTGGTTGCCTAAACAACCATCAATCAGGATTCCGAGCGTCCAGAGGCACGGAAACGGCTCTCCTGAACATCTGTGAAGAAATGCTCGCATCTCTTGATTCTAACTCTCCTGCTGCTCTCATTCTACTTCATCTCCACTCTGCATTTGACATGGTCACCCACTCGATCCTCATAAAATGGCTCCACAATACCCTAGGTATCTCGGAGCAGGCACTGGACTGGCTGATCTCCTTCCTCTATAACTGTCCCTCCCAGGTTATCCTGCGCTCTTTCTCCTCTACCACCTCCATCTCCACCTGTGGCGTTCCCCCAGGGCTCCAACCTTTCTCCCTGGCTATTTAATATCTATCTTGCTCCGCTCACACACCTAATATCCACCTACTCCCCTTACTTCCAGTGTTATGCAGACAACACACAACACTTCTTCAAACTTCCCTCTGATCCTCTCCTTACTTCCTCCATCATTCCTGACTGCCTATCTGCCATCCGATCATGGTGTGCCTCAATGCTAGCAAGACTGAGATCCTTCCCATTCGGACTCCTGCTACCTCTTTCTTCCCCTCACTCTGGCCACCCTCTATGGGTTCTCCCCCCTTCTCCTTAATTTGAAGTCAAAAACCTTGAAGTCATCTTCGACTCCTCTCTTTGCTTGCTTCCTCCCTCACATCCAGGACCTTGCCAAGAAGGCCCACTTTCAACTTTACCTCTCAAAGCAATCCTTTCCTCACTTTTCCCCAGAAGTTGAATGTCTCTAGAGGTCTGGTACTCTCTAGGCTTGATTACTGCAATCGCATCTTCCTTAATCTACCCTCTTCCTCTCTACGTCCCCTACAGCTAATCCAGAACAGGGCTGCACAATTTATCCTTGGCCTCAATCCCAAGGGCCGCATCTCCCCAGCCCTAAAAACTATCCACTGGGTCCTATTTGCTGCAAGCATCAAATTCAAATCTCTCTCCATCATCCATAAGGCTGTCTGGGGCCGGGCACCATGCTATCTACAACTGGCTCTCACTAAATACACTCACACCAGATCTTTACATTAAACCCGGCACCAACTCTCTGCATGTCGAGCGCTTCGCTAAACAGTGAGTTGGTGGTGGATCTCTTTCCTCGGCTGACTCCCTCCTATGGAACAGCCTCCCCCTCCATCTTTGTCTTGAGCTGGATATCCTCAAATTCCAGAAGCTCCTCAAGACTTTCCTTTTCACCTCCTCCCTCCTTTGTTAAAACCTCACAGTCGCTGGGATTGGTGACCAGGGCTCTTATGTGCCCTCCTGGCTCTGGCCTCCCTCACCCAAACGCTTACAGCCTTCACGCACTCTCAGCACTAGCCTCTGCACCCACTGGCCTGTGATATCTTAGGCCTGCACTTATTTACTGGCAGTTGACCACTCTTGCCATGTGATCTTCTGTCAGTCACTTAACAGTTGCTTGCAACTTATTCCCTAGCACTTCCCTCTGTGTTACTCCTTCATCACTCTCTGTACTTGCACATTCTGAATGCTCCCAAGGCCTTGTAGGAATGCCTTTCTCTTTTATTATTATATTTGCCACTCATTCCCATGTTCCGTCCCTGTTGCCCTGTGGGTGGTTTGAAACACATTTTACTTGATGTATAGGCGCCTTAAAAATGCACAATAAATAAATAAATGTATTTATTTGTCACTTGTTAGGCGCTTATACATGTAGCAAAACTGTTTCAAAGTGCCCAAAGGGCAAACAGGGTCGGGCCAGGGGAAGGTAAACAATGAATTACAGCGAAGATAAATAATTGAATTAATAGTACAAATAAATAATGAGAATAAAGGGAGGGGAGACTAACCTACTATGCCCTGTGAGTGTCCAGAATGTGCAAGTGGGGAGGGGTGAGGGAGAGGTGCTTTGATGCTCATGGAGAAGTGCTCAGGGTAAGTGCTAAGAGGAAACAAACGTAAGTGCAACCCTGCATGGGTAGGGTGAGCCCAAGTAAGTGCAGTAGAAAGACAGCGGCTGGAATGAGAGATGTGGATGCGGGGGGGGGGTCAAAGCCCCCAGGACCCATAAGGGCCCTGCACATCAGTCATGCTACTGTAAGATTAGCAGGGAAGAGAGGAGGAAAAGGCAGAGGTAAAGAGAAAGGTCTTGAGGCTTTTTCAGAGGTCATGCTCAAGACACAGAGGAAGAGGGAGACTGTTCCACAGGAGGGAGCCAGTCGAGGAAAGTGGTTGCCCACCAGCTCTCTGTTTAGCAAAGCACTTCACACTTAGGGAGTTTGTGCCAGAGGAACAGAGGAGTCTAGAAGGGAGTATTTGGTCAGGAAGAGTTGTAAATAGAGTGGTCCCCAGCCCCAGGTAGCCTTGTGGATGATACAGTGGGATTTGAATTTAATATGTGCTGAGACCGGGAGCCAGTAAAGGCTTTGTAGGGCATGAGAGATGCGGTCCCTGGGCTTGACGCCAAGGATAAGTCTTGCTGCCCTATACTGGGTTAGCTTGAGGGGTCGCAGAGTGGACGAAGGAAGATTAAGCAGGAGGCTATTGCAGTAGTCTAGCCGGGAGAGAATCGGAGCACGGGTACATTGAGTCTCTAGGGGAAAGTGGGGCAGGGTAGAGTTCCTTTGAGAAGGAAGAGCTGAAAGTGGGACTTCTTGAAAATGTGTTGAATATGAGGGATAAAGGAAAGGGAGGAGTCGAAGATGACTCACAGATTCCTGGCTTCAGAGGAGGGGGAATCAGGGGCCAATGGAGGAAAGCCAGACTGCAGGAAAGAAGTATGGTGCAGGGGATGCAATAGGAAGAATATCTGTTTTGCTGGCATTGAGGCAGAGGTCATTAGCAGTGCACAGGCCTTGGTGGCAGAGAGGCAGTCAGGGATGAAGGAGGGCGCAAGGACGTAGTGGGATGTTTGAAGAAAAGTTGTGTATCATCAGCGTAGTACTGGAAATTGGGGGAGAAGGATGGAATGAGTTGTGCCAGCAGAGAAAGGTATATGTTAAAGATCTTGGGTGAAAGAATGGAGTCCTGGGGGATGCCACAGGTGGCAAAGGAAGGAGAGGAAAAGAAGGGGCCCTGATTGGTTTTAGAGGAATGGTCAGTTAGGAAGGAGGTAAGCTAGTCAAGTGCCCGCTCCGAGATGCCAAGGGCGTCATGGAGCCTTTTTATGAGGATGGAATGGTTCACTGTATCAAATGCAAAAGAGTGATCAAGAAGGATGAGGACAACAGGGGAGTTGGAGTGAAGAGATGCCAGCAGTTCTTCACAGGTTTCAGAAGAGCAGTTTCCGTGCCTCTGGATGCTCGGAATCCAGACTGGTGGTCATGTAGGCCGCCAACAAGTTCGGTATGAGAGTTGAGTTGGGGGAGGGCCAACTTCTGGAGCAGTTTTCCCAGGAAGGTGGTGATGGAATTGAGGCGGTAGTTGGCTGACCAGGAAGGGTCTGCAGAGGGTTTTTTAAGGAGGGCCACACAAGGGAGTGCTTCAGGGAAGATGGAAAAAAAACAGTAGAAAAGGAATGGTTGCAGAGATCAGCCAGAGCAGGGACGCGAGAGGCGATGTTTTTGCTGATGGTTCTGGAGGAGCAAGGTGTGACCTGTTTGGAAGAGACCTTCATGAAATTGACAACTCTGGTGACTTCTTCAGGGGAGAGAGGAGGGAAGGAGGGTGAATGTTAGGGGGGTAGATGGGGGGAGGGTTGGGTTGGAAGAGAGCCTGACAAGGCTGTTCAGTATGTCCTGAGTTTTGGGAGTGAAGTGAGGTGAGTGCATTGCAGAGGGCATGGGAAGGAATACTGGCAGAAGATCCTGCGGATGGGTTGGCAAATTCCCTGCAGATTTTGAAGAGTTCAGCCGAGTTGTCGGGCGTATTGGACACTCATGCCTGAATGTGGGCTCTTTTTTGGCATAGATGGAGTCTGTAGTGTCTGGATCATGTGGCAGACCAGTTTGTCAGAGGGTGAGCCTGAATCGTGCCACTTCCGTTCAGCAGCCCTGCACTTTGGTTTGCAAGATCAGAGTCGTACCAGGAGTTACACTTGAAGGCAGGCTTCAGGCGGATCCTCATGAATGGGGCAAGTATGTCAAGCGAGTTGGTGATGGACAGATAGAGGTTGCTGAGGGCAGAATCAGCGGAAACGTCTGTGTTGGGTGGGCAGGGAGGAATGAAGGCGGCAGCTGACATTCATTTCATCGGACGTATGTTCGTGAATGAGGTTGGCAGAGCTTTATGAGGAGTTGCCACAGGGCCATAGGGACACAAGTGGGAGGTGAGGAGCGAGTGGTCAGACCAGGAGAGAGGGGTGACCAGGGGAGTAGAGAGGGTTAGGTTGGAGTGGATGATGGCATCTAGCGTGTGTCCAGCAGAATGGGTAGGGCCAGAGGGAGGAATGGAGAGGGATAGGAAGGAGCAGAGGTCAGTGAAGAGGGTGGTTGCTGTGCAAGGGGAGTCTAGGGGGATGTTGAAGTCACCTAGTAGTAGCTGGTTGGAGATGGTAGAGAGTAGGGAGGACCAGAAGTTTACCCACTCAGATAGAAAAAGAGAAGTGCCAGGGGGCGGTAGATGGTAGCAATGGTCAAGGTGAAGGAAGGAGAGATGACCAATTTGCACACTAGACTCTCAAAAGACGAATAGTGCCGAGTGGGTAGGCTGGTAGAAGGAATCCACTCTGGGAAGATTAAGGCAACTCCACCGCTAGCATGGTGAGGTCGAGGTTTAGAGGTGATCTTAAAGCCGTCTGGGAGGAGTGAGTCAAAGGAAGTAATTGAGCTGGCGTTGAACCAGGTTTTTGTGAGAGCAAGTATGTCCAGGTCAGTGTATTCAAGGAGAAGGCAGATGTCAGCAGAGTGTTTGATGGCTGAGCGTGAATTGAGTGTTGCCAGATGGGGACGATCAAAGGCTTTTTGAGGCAGACTGTCGGGACATGGGGCATCTGTCTGGAGAGGTGGATTAGAGGTGGTAGAAGGTGGAGAGGCAGGGGAAGGAAGGAAGTTGATGCGAGAAGGCAGGAGCCAGTCAAATAGGAGGAGGCTGGCCTGAGGGCCTTGAACCAGTACTGTGCCCATGATGTAAACATTGATACAGCAGCAAGATGAGAAAAAGCCAGCAAGGGGGACTTCCCACTTGTTGCTGCCATTAATTGAAGTTGAAGAGTAAGGTGGGAGAGAGGCAGTGAGGTGAGAGGTCCATAGATCGGGAGATGGGATGGAAAAGGGGATGTTAGTGAAGATTTTTCTTGAGGATGCACCGACATAGGTTTCTGCAATTGGGAGGCCAGGGTTAGCAGCAAGGATGTCTTTTCTATGCTTTTTCCATCCAGATTTAGTGAGGGAGGGAGGATAGGTGATGGTGTAGCAGTTGGAGTAGATGGGGAAGATGGAGAGTGCCATCTCGGAGTGAGAGAGGAAGAGGGAGGCAGAGAGAAAGTGAGAGGTGTGGTGGGGTGAGTATGCTGCAAAACACAGTTCTGGACCTGATCAACTTGGTACAGGAGGCCAAATGGGTATTAGGTGTAAAATCAAACAAGTAGATGGAGTCACAGCTAAACACGATTTTCACACAAACAGGCAGTTTCAATGCAGGATGGAGGCACAGCTAGAAACAATTTTAACACTGACAGACGCAGACTTGCAAGTCACAGTGCAGAGTCACTGTAGAGCATGGGGCATCTGCAAGATGGATGACTGGAGAAGCAGAGGAAGTGAGTTCAGTGGAGCTGGGCAGCCACTAAGTAGCAGTACTCACGTGATGGCACGAGTAGGGACGTCACAGTCAAGAGGGCCGTTGAATGTGTATATATATATATATTACATGGCCGTGGTAGCGGCCATGTAGTTATGGTTAAGTTGGTGTCTCCATAGGAAGAGCACTTTTTGGGCTGCTTATAACTTCGCTTCCCCTAGACGAATCCTCACCAAACTTTGCAAAAAAAGTATATGGCCCACTCTGAATTTGTTTTGCAAAGTTTGGTGAGGATTCGTCCACGGGGGGGGGGGGAAGTCATACGGGGGGTCCCAAAACTTTTTTTTTTTCCCCATAGACTGCTACACGGCTACAGTCCGAACCGCTGGACGGATTTACACCAAATTTGCGGCAGTAGCGGCGGCCTGGTCCCGAAAGCGTGCTTTTGCAAATTTGGTGTAAATCCGTCCAGTAGTTTTTCAAAAAATGACCAAAATGTAAGGCAACAAAATTAGTGATATCTGTGTTCGCTTCGCGGACGGACTTCCCTGTTCGCTCCGCGGACAGCACCCCGATTGGCACATGGCCTTGTGTCATGTCCGCAGACATGTGACGTGTTCGCTAATTGGACGGCGAGGGGCATGGAGCGCGTCAGATTTTCTGTGGCGCCCGCCATCTTGTATTTGCCGTCGACTGCGTACAGCGCGGTGAAACGTGGATAAAAAATTGTATTTAGTGCCCTTTGTTGGTGTGTAAGAGTGTTTGGGGAGGGTGGGAGAGTATGAGATAGGTTCAATGTTTTGTTTTTTTTATGTGCTAGAAGTTTTTGTTGCGTTCGATTTGTCCGCGGAGAACACGGCTGTTCTGACATTTTGTAAATAAACTAAATGGTGGGGTGTTTAGAGGACGGAGTATGTGTCATTTCTGTTCGCAAGGAAGGTAAAAATGAGCTATGAACACTCGCGGTGTACTTAATTGTTCATAAATACACAAACTGGGGGTGTCCTCAGGACGCTGTCCGTATTGTAATCTGTCTAGTTGAATGTGTTCTAAGAACACTCGCGGTGTCCCGAAATGGTTGCAATTACACAAAATGGGGGTGTTCTGAGAACGATGTTTGTATTGTTCGTTGTCAGGGTGAAAGTGTTTTAAGACCACTCCTTTTGTCTGCTAATAGTACAATTTCCTATGGGCGTCAACCGACTTTTTGTCCACTAAAGAAACGATAAATCCAGCTGGTGTGCGCCGACATGATGTGATAATCCTATGACTGGCGCTATTGACCTGGCTGACTTGCTTTTGCGACACTAAATCATATCTCCCGCCCCTAAGCCTGATATTATCAAAGCATTCCTATTCCCCGCCTCTCTCCGTGACGTTACAGGGTGCGTCATCAAACGCGCCCAGTCCTCTCCAGTCCTAAGTGACTTTACACAGATCCCGGAAGACAACACATATTATTTCACAACACACTGCGCCACAATTTGGAATATGAAACCGTGATTTAAAAGCAAACAGCAACATTGTAAATTTTGTAAAGTACATTTATTTGACATCAAATGTTTAGAGAATATTCAGCGATTTGCATTTGTCTTTGTTGTCGATCCGCAAAAGTTCATGTTGAGGCACGCGATGTTCCTTTGCGGTACATAGGGTGTTAGATCAGCTTACAACTCAGTGCGCCACAATTCGGAATATGAAACTGTGGTTTAAAAGTAAACAGCAGGATTGTACATTTGGTAAAGTACATTTATTTCACATGAAATGTTTAGTGAATATTTAGCGATTTGCTATTGTCTCTGCTGTCGATCAGCAAAAGTTTATTTGGAGCCACGCGTTGTTCCTTTGCGGTAGATAGGCTGTTGGTTTATGATAAAAGCAGTAAATGGTCGCTCTGATAATCGGAAGGTTGCTCCAACAACGAGCTATTAGACCACCCTATTGGTTGGTATGTTGTTTGTAGCCGCTAGTACTGCGTAAGGGCATATTGGTCCTTGGCGATTGTCCCATAAAATGGTGAGGGTCATGAAGTTGCATATTTGGACCTGCACCTGGCAGTTGAAGACCCCATCCGCTGGAGTCTGTAAATCGTGACATAGGCAAAATGGGGCCACATACCTGTTTTAAAAAACATAAATTAGTCTCATCAGCCGATCTTCATTAAAAATCATCATTTTATTAGGGCGTGAAACTATTTGCTATCGAAGATAGTGCAACGGAGTATGTTAGCAATAAAATAATATTTTCCCATTCATATAGCACTAAGAACCGTGAGGTATCTAAGCGGTGCTTATTATTAACCACGGTGTGTGGTGCTCATTTAATCGACCACGGAAGGAGGAAAGGCTGAGTTTGACCTTGCCAGGATTCGAACTTGCGTTAGCAAGCTGTGCACAGATGTCAAAGCGAGCGTTGTACTCGCTGTGCCACTTGACAGGCTACAGTGAAGTGGCACAGCGAGTAGAGCGCTTGACCGCCTATATACCGGTTAAATTATTTATATTAACCCACCCTGTGTCGTCTGTTTTTTTCAGAGCCCTCTAAACGACAGGGGATCAACTTGGCGGTGATAGTGCGCGGTAGAAAACATTATGCCACTTTCAACGAACAAGTTCAACTTGAGCGGTCTTTAATGCTACGCTATTGTAATTATATTTGGTATAAAATACTCTAAAGGGTTACTTACAGTACAATTGCAATTTCCATTGTCTACGAGTAGTGCAGTCCCAAAGTACGACTCCGTGTGTGCCAACGATTTTTCGCATAGTGATATAATATATAAAAGTGGTTTCATTTCAGAAATTTCATACTTATCTTCTCTTACGTTTTAGCAACACTACTTCAAGAGAAGTCTTTCATCACAATCTATGTCTGTCAAGGACAAAACACAATACAACCTTATAGTCCGCTTTGTGAGCCTCTCCGGGGCCCGAGAAAAAAATGGAAGCAGCTGACCTTCACTGTGAACGAGCATAAATTCTTACTTTGCAACATTCTGTGTAAAGCCATCTGTAGAAGTTGGTTTTTGCACGCCATGTTTGTATATTGTTTGCGTGATATTAAAAAAAGTTTGTTTAAAGGACGTTATGGTTCTAAGTACAGCCGAAAGACCCCTGAAAATCGCAAGTTATGGTAAGCTATGAAAAATAACTCGCACCACCACCGTGCACTGCTAAGACTAACACCCAGGACATCAAAGATGACATCGCAAATGGTATTGATGAAATCACTGATGACATCACATGTGTATCTACTTTTCATGGAATTTGTGTACTAGGGATTTTTATTATAATGTTCTGAAAAAAGTGTCAAGGATATTGCAATAAATATACCGTTATTAGTGCTTTGAACGATACATTGATATAAATAGCATTGTATTATGGGATTCTATCTAGTATACTGAGCTACTAATGGAGAAAGATAGCATTGTGTGCAGAGTACAAGATGAAAGTATAATATTTGTAATGTTAATATGTTGAATAATGAAATAATTGTCCGGAAATGTTCGAAAATTCACACAATGGGGGTGTTCCGAGGACGTTATTCGTATTGTGTGATTGCTTAGCTGTATGCAATGAGGGAATGGCACAGAGAGTAAAGTGGACGCCGTCCGCGGACACCGCGGCTGTTCGTGGACAGGGCGTGCTACATCCGGGTTTTTCCAGGAAATCCAACATGGAAAGAAGACTGTATGGATCAGCCAATCAGTTGTCGAGGTTGTGGATTTGTGTTGAAAGAGACTGTGTGTGGTGAAGATGGCAGAAGTGGAGAAAGTCAGGGTGTTGGTGCTCGGAGATATGTTTGTGCATGGTTTACAGCAGTACGCTGAATGCAGGCACGTTGCAAAGAACTTTGATGTCAAAGGAGTGGAGGTGGTGTGGAGCACTGTGCCTAATTGCAATGTACAGGGAATTGTACAAGTTTGTGAGGATATGGCCACGATGAACAGTCCGCATGTGGTAGTTTTGCACTATGGTGCTTTCCATTTGGGCAACGTCAGTGGCTCTACTTTGTTGGCTGATTTGGAACGCTTGGTTCAAGCCGTAATGAAGATCCTTCCAAATGCGAAAGTAATTTTTTCTGGATTACTACCTAGGGCAATATAGGACAATAGTTCAGTTTTTTGTCCTCAGCAAAACATTGCTAGGTGTGTCATCAACCGAGGCATGTGTGCCTTCATGCTTAGAGCTTGTATGTTGTTCTGTAACAATGAGAATATTGATGCCAGTAATGCTGTTAATTTTAAAGAAGATGGTATTTCTTTATCTTTTACGGGAAATGCCTTTCTATTTTGGAATGTAAGGGTTGCTTTGGAGAAGGTTATGTGAAGATTTTAGGAGTAAAGTAAGAAAAAAAACAAGAAAAAAAATACAAAATAACAGGTGTCTGTCAAGCATCTGTATAAAAAAAAAAAAGAAAAAAAAACAGCTCTTTTCAGAGCCAACTTCAAAGGGGAAATGGGGCACACTATTTAAATTAACATTCACCACGCTCAGATTTTCCATATGTCCGCGGACATGGTGGTAGTCCGCGGACATGAAAATCACTACGAGGGGGTTAGTATGTTCTATGCTACATGTATATGAAGTCAGGGATATTATGGTTAAGTTGCGCTACTAAAAACCTATGAAATTCAGTAAAAAAAAACTTTGTTAAAGGGACGTTATGGTTAAGTTGCGCTACTAAAAACCTATGAAATTCAGTGAAAAAACTTTGTTAAAGGGACGTTATGGTTCAAAGTAAAACAGAAAAACCCCTGAAATTCGGCAGTTATGGTAAGATAAGCAACCATAACTCGCGCTGCCACCGTGCACTGCTAACACTAACACCCAGGACATCAAAGATGACATCACAAATGTCATTGATGACATCACTTATGACATCATATGTGCATTTACCTTTCATGAAAAGTCTGTACAAGGGATTCTTAGTGTAATGTTAATAAAAAAAGTGTCAAAGATTATTGGAATAAATATCAAGTGCTAATCAGTGCATTAAGCTATGCATTGATATAAATAGCATTCTATTATTAACTTCAATCCAGTATACTAAGGTACTCATGTAGAAACATAGGCATTGTGTGCAACATACATGATGGAGGTGCAATATTCATAAGCTTGCCATGTTCAATATTGAAATGATAACTGTTTTGATATTAGAGTTTTGCGTACAGTGAAACTTGTGATAAGTAGGTAATAAAGCCCACTTACTACATAATTGCATTATTATACACAAATCACAAAGAGACAACACCACATACAAATATGAATATATACAAGGGAATGGAAGTAGGAAAAAGAAACAGCAATAGTAGCAGAAAGTGTTCATAACCTAACTGATTACCTTTATGGAGAGAAATGATTGCTCTGTTTCAAAGCTGTTACTTACCCTATCTATATATATCACATGATGTGTCTGGACCCTAAGGAAAATAGTGTGAGTACAACATATAAAAATATGAGCGTATACAGGGAAAGTACAGTAATAAAAAAACATCAAAAGTATCAGAAAGTGCTGATAAATCTACTGATAATTTTAATGCACAAAAAGGATTGCTGTCTTTCAAGGTTGTGACTTCTCCTATGTATATGTTTCATATGATATGACTGGACCATAAGGGAATTATCCTAAGAACATACTTGAAAGATAAGTCTACGAATATAGTAATTTACCATTTTTAGTTCCTGACTGTTACTGAAGAAAATCATGTGGCCTAGATATGTCAGGAAAGGAAAAAAAGGAAGAGCCAGCCACGTGATGTTATGTCATCAATGACATTTGTGATGTCATCTTTGATGTCCTGGGTGTTAGTGTTAGCAGTGCACGGTGGCGGCGCGAGTTATGGTTGCTTATCTTACCATAACTGCCGAATTTCTGGGGTTTTTCGGTTTTACTTTGAACCATAACGTCCCTTTAACAAAGTTTTTTCACTGAATATATATATATATATCATTAAGGAGAATTTTGACTGTAGATTTAGGAAAGGCCGGAGCATGGCCAGGCACTGCCCGGAACGGACAGGGCTTTAGATGTGGGCCTTTGAAGAAGGGGTCGGCTAAAGCCTGTCGGTCCCCCAATAGGCCAAATATGGATCGCAGCAGCTAATAGAGATGAGGGGAGGCGAGTGAGGAGGACTCCCAAGTGGCCACTACGATGAGAAGAAGGCTGTGGCTATCTTGGAATTGCCACGTGGTGCAGTTCACAAATGGCCCACAGATGTAAGATTACCGCTCTGCCACAATGCACACAGCCCCAGAGTGTTGGTGGACAACGTTACACAAACAAAAAGCAACGCGGTGGTCAGCGTGATGAAATGGCTTATTTGTATTAAAAAAACACTTGAATCAAAATAGAAATACCCATTGCGAATAATACATTACAAGACAGAGACAGGAACAAAAGAAAAGGGGACCGGGAAACACCAAGTTGTATGAAAAAACAACTGCAAGTAAGAGGGAAAGGCACTCAATTGCAACAAGCAAATAAGATGTATTTTAAGGAGATCAAGGAATACAGAAGGCAAACCAATCCACTTCCCACTTAAGACCCAAACTATATAAATAGAGAAAGGGATATGCATCCAATTCAGCATTTCATTATATATATGTTATGTTTTATAATAATTAACAGGGCAAAAGAAAATGCTATGCGATAATGTAAAAAAGGAGATCTAATCAACACTATCACGAAAGTTTAGGATGAACATTAAAATGCATAGTGCTCCGGGTAATAGCAACTAATGAAGAATAACACAATGAGCAGACAATCAGATCAGGTGAACTGATATCACCAGCGCAATAAAAAGAATATGGATCACCCTGGTTCAGTAAAAGTCAGCCAAACATCTGTCTATTGACTTGCTATGCAATCTAGAATCTTGAATTATTCAACTTATTATGTCTAGTTCTGCTCCACCTGACCCCCCCCTTGTGAATCAATGGTTTTTTTTTTTATACTTCAAAGAGGATGAAGCAGATGAGTAATCTGGAGTTAAATTAAAATGCCTGTTTGTTGAAACAATCGCCTACATTAACATTTGCAAGTCATGAGGGTCAATGAACTTAGTGATTGCAGAATGGATGGCCGCAATCATTTTAGCATGCAGCGATTGTCTGAATTCGAAAAATCTTTGCCATTTGGCCAAAGATTCTTTGGAGAAATTAGGGGATATGAAACGTTTATGATCTGCAGACATCAATAGGAAGTGTTTCTAAGTTTCCAAAATAATCTGTCTAGTGTGTTGATATCTGAGCATTCAGTCTATCAAAGGATCAGGATAATCCTTGTTCACTGGCGGTCTGGGCCAGACTACATCTGCAAGATGAATCTTAAGTGGTTGAGTAAAAGACAGAATGATGATATTTGGTTTCCTATGTTCCTTAAATAAGTCTGGATTGTCACCTTCAATTTTCTCACTGATGCCAAAGAAATCAATATTTTCTCTTCAGTTTTTTTCTTTAAAATCATTGTTATCTACTTCTAGTTAAGACTATTTGTTGAAACATTCAATGCTTTTTATTATTCTTTATTTGTTTAGTTTCATAGAAACTTTACAAACATTGATCATTTAAAACATCTTATAACAGTCAATTTCAGTCTTTAAAAGCAGTCTCAAATCTAAAATCGCATATCAACAAGATAAAACATGTTATTACTGCATTTAAAAACACATCTCTATCAAAATTTGTTTTAAAACATTGACTGTCTAGCCGATTCCCCTAATAATGTTGTCTAGGCGTTTTTTAATTATTGCCCACAACTGATACATAGCAATATGCACCTTTTGGTTATCCGTATTCAGACAATATGCCCCAAAATGATCACTCTTAATGGACTCATAATTATATACAAAAGGCCCTAGCAATGCCATGTATTCGGTGCCCAATGTTGTGCACTCTGTAAGAATATGCTTTGCAGTCTCAAGATGTTCGGGGATCTTACACATCCAACAATATCTATCTTTTTGTAGGAGACCCACCTGCGGACCTTTTAATGCTAGTATTTGCAACTGATTTGTCCTCAACCGCAGTCTAAATGAACGCACCTTCACACTTGGACATTGTCTGAGGTATAGACTCACTGGCACCAAGAATGGCCTCCACATTAGCATAATTGTCAACCCAGCCCCATTGCTTGAATTTTCTTGAAAAAACACAGTTTCAGAGTTTCGTAGGATGATCCCCTTGTAAAATCAGGATGCTATCCCACAAGGCAAAACAAGTTATTAACCAAATTTCCAAAACTATCTTTTCCATGTCCTGGGGCCGCCAATAGGCTAAGTAATTGACATCTGGGATTTGCGTGGATTTTCATGTATAATAGGGCACGTCTTCTCAATAGTTCCCCTTTAAGAGATATCAGACCAAATTGAAGTCTGATATAGTGAATGGAGGCCGAGGCCTTGGACCTCAACACTTGTTTCCAAAAACTACCCTCCACAGTATCTAACCATGTTAAGTCAGCCATTGCTAGGGCCTCCAGTCAATGCTTTTTATGCTATTCTCTAGACTGGAAATACTTTCCTGTGCCTCAGACAACTTCCCTGTGAAGGATTTAATTTTGAAATTCCCCAGATCTCCTCCTGAGTCACTTAAGTATGCTATTCCACTGCCATATCAGAAACTGAAATATTGGATAATTATTGAAGTACCTTGCAAATAGAGAGAGAGTACTATATTATGAATGATCACTTGAGAGATCCAATCAAGATTTAGGAATGTAGTCCTTTCCAAAGAAGAAATGCAGCAGGCACCAATGCAGGGCTCTTCAGGACACTCTACTATATGGGGCATGGCCAGTTCTAGTGACAGTCACCTCCCCTGGGCGACCGTGGTCATCTCTCTAGTTGCGAACAAAGACCAACTTCCAGGACAGGATCCCTTGATGCTGGGAAGCTTAAACTTGGCAGGAAGGTGACTTGGAGGACTAGCTGGTGACCGCAAAACCTCCAGATGAAAACGCAGAACGGCGATGCTTCTGGCTCAGCAGCCCAATTCAGAGCTGGCCAGTCCACTGTGTGGTCCAGGGACACTTCCAAAGGCTAAAAACTGTAGGATAACAAGAATGACATTGAGACTGGTTGTTCCCACCAGTCCAAGTGATAAACCACTGACAAGGGCCTTCTGGGATCAAGTAGTCAAGCATGGCTTCACTGGGACAGTTGGAGGAAAGGTCCCCAGGCATCTTCAGAGATAGTCCTCCGGTCTTTAGTCGGCTGAACAGCTACACAGGATACTTGCCTCCTTTTCTGGTCTGCTGGAATGGCTGCATGACTCCTCTTCTTATTATGAATTCAGGTGAGTGATCCAGCTCAGCCCTCCAATAGCAAGGATCTGCGCACCAGACTCACTGGCACCAAGAATGGCATGCACCTGCCCACAAAAACAGCAGCTTTCCTGGGCAAATGCATGACCATATTAGGGATTTATTAACCTGAGAAGGTAGGAAAAAGGTCAAACAAGCTAAAGATTCTGTGGCACGGTCATGTTAGGACACTAGCTACTCTCAGTGGCCAATGCAGTAAATGCAAATGTGAATACTAAAAACATAGCAAAAATAGTAAACAGGTATCTGCTGCTACCAGCTTCTCTTTAGGTATATTAAAAAGTAACCAAAGATTCCATAGGTAAAAGTCTAAGGTGACACAAAAGTTTCCTGATTGTACTGCATTGTAAGATGCTGTGTACAATGTTAAAATGTTACCAAAGAAGATAAAAAGTAGAAAGACAAAAGGAAACATAGTTTACCAGTACTGACAGTCTGAAGGACTAGTCAGTTTCCCCATAACAAATTAGCAAAAGGCCAGGGAAGTGAAGCTCAAGACTTTACGTCTCTGTAAAAAGTCAGGACATGGTCAAAAACAAAAGCAAAAAGTTTGGGGGTCCATAGACCATAGAGGGAAATTTGCCTAAAAAAGAAATCATTCCTAACAATTGGGCAGGGAATACTGTGAGAATAAGAAATTCTGAACACTCACAGGGGTAAGCGGATATCATCCCCATGCTGCACCACTAGTGGTGATTCGTCATTATTTTTGTTTGTGTAGCAGTAGTAACGCTCCTGTGTGGAGTGACAGCTTCCGCTAAAGCCGAAAAACCTCTTCCCCACCTCTATTTGCATCGTCACAGCATCATTTGCATGCATCAGTCTCACAGACATCTAAAGTCCTACAAGCCAAGTGTGCATACACCTGTAGGTGGATGCCCGACATTGCCGTGGCAGCCCACCCTACACACATGCAAAAACAAACACACAAGTGTCCTGTATACACACCTACAGGCGAATGCCAGCCGTTGCAATGGTGGCCTGCCCTACAAACTCAATCTGCAGACCACTCAACATTATGGAATAAGGTGTGCATGCGTGGAGAAGAGTCACATCCCTCATGCAGCAACAATGATATCCATCGGAGGGCCGTGGGCTGCATTCTGAAGAGAGCCTGGAATATGCAGTGCACAATCGCCCAAGTCACAAGAGATGTTTGGATAATCCAATCTGAAGAAATGGAATAGTGAGATTACGACGCTCTCCCATGTGCCTGTTGTGACCTGTGAGGAGCAGACAATCCCCTGTTCACCGCTCTGGCGAGGTAGAATACTAAGACTGCCAATTGACGACGCACACCAAGGCGACCCCAAATGGGGTATTGTATGTCCTGAAGATGGCTTTGGCACAGAACACATGAACAGTACTGAAGCCGAAACTTGAGTCGACACCTTTTGTCTAAAGTTCCACTCGGACTACAGAAAGTTGGGGCAGTCATCTTGACTGCGAGGGACAATGTTCATATCAAAACCAGATTACCGATATGTGTCCATATTGCATTAAATGGGTGCATTGATTGTGTAAAAATTCACTTTGCACTTTGGGGTCAAGTTGTAAGACCTGTATTTCTTATGAATTTTGCTTGCTTGTTTACTTTGCGCATCTTGCACAGTATGAGAGTATTATGAATGTGAATGAATGAAATGGGTTGTATGCTGTACAGTATGGGTTGTTGTTGGTTATAAGGTGTGTTGTTTCAAAAAGATAATTTTCATTAGAGATTTAATTTATGTACTTTTTAAATGAATGCAAGCAATTTTTATACACTGTCTTTCTATTAGATGTTCATGTATGACATAACATTAAGGTTTTTTTGCTAAACATAATCATACAGAGTTTCTATGAAAGAAGATCGCTATGACAAATAATTATGGAATTCTATGAGAGTCGGTATACACCTTTGGGGTTTATACATATTGTGCAGCACTCAGTGTACACAAACACACATCAACCCACCTGGCCTCCTTCCTCTGACAGGTGCGCTCAGGCTACCTGTATACAGCTCCTTATAGTTTGATGGTAGGTGGTACTTTAACAAAGAAATATATGAGGATAGCCGCCCATGGCATGAAATAAGTACTGTGTTCCTTTCCATTACACCCGGCCTTGGCCACACACCTAGAGGGCTCATACTGGTAGCCCATCTCCCATCAATGATTGTTGTGGATTGCTGATAAAGCGCTCAGATTGGTCTTGAAATTGGAATCATAATTTCAAGGATGACAATGTCTATTACAATTAGAATATGTATTAAACAAGCATGTCCTGTTCCAATCTAGAGATAATGCAGCCTTTACAGATGACCTAAGCACCAACTACTTCAAAGTCCATTGTACATTAAGAATTGTGAAGGCTAGCACATGTACTGCTCTGGAAGAAATAGAGAGAGGTGGCACATGTATTTCACTTGAAAGATCTGTGAAGGTTAGACGGATTGGAGGATGGGCAGTGTGCTGCACCTAGATGGATCAGGCAGTGGACACTTTGGGTTGCACCTTCTAATGTTTGCTTGTCCTTGTGCTCCACGATATATGATGTTAACCTATCCATTGCAATTAGAAGACCTATAAGTTAGCCATTGTAACACATAAAGATGTATGCAGATATCCTTGATATTGCACTTAGAAATGCCTGATGGTAGCCTTCTTGGAACTCAGAAGATCTAGAGTAAGACTATAAGGGTAGACTGTCTAATGCGTTAGTAATATCCTATCACCCCTAGACCTTAAGGTAGCCTGTGCGCTATGCCTAGAAAACATTCTAAGATAGCCAGTCTATTTTTGCTTAGAAGACCTTGAGGGCAGCCTGTTTACAGTGCCTATAAGAGCCTAAGATGGCAGCTTGACTTTTCACGCAGTCAATCGGATCACAAAGCGAGATCAATGATAAGCTCCATCTGAGCTTAAGTTACGTATAAACGCAACACTTTGGTGGAAATCAACCGCAGGGACGGCTATCGATCCGCACACTATTAGAATACAGCTACGACAATAACAAATTCAGTCTATCTGGACACGTAACGGTTTTGCCTGCTTACACCATACTTGCCTCAAAACCTCTGTCATTAGAATACGACAACCTATGATAATATTCAGTCTATCTGGTTACACATCGAGTCTCCTGCACTAGCACACTGTTGTGACCTCCCTCAGCACCTAACCACATGCCTGACGTCTTGGGTTGCTTACTGGAGGCTAGCCAGCCCACCTAATTCCTAATCTTGGCCAAATGCACAAACGCATTATAAGCCTTGTCAGAGATTTTTCCCATACCTGGACTTCGGTACCCTAGGGCGTTTCCTCCACAAGCACGTTGAGACCATACAATAGGGAAACTGCGCTATATAAATTACTGCTACTACTACTAAAGCTAGAGAATCTGATTATGTGGAGCGAAATGGTTCCATTATTGAGTCTGTTGAAGGGGCAATGCACTAAACGTCACCATATTGACCACATAATCAAACTTGATCAGATTCACTACAAACTCTGTTTGCCTCTGGAACCAATCCTCATTTTATGCCATCATCGAAATGTTGTCTACATCAAAACCAATTTAGATTTACCAGCTAGCAACAATGTAATATTGTTCATTTTCTGATTCTACAAACTGCTGAGGAAAGACGAAATGGACCTACACTACAGCTGCAGAAAAATTTCAAAGAAGTGTCCTTGAGATATCGCCTCATCAACCAGTCACCTGAATGCAAAGTGTCATGGAGAAATGGACTCTCTCAATTATATAATTATTTTAATCTTTCTCTCATTATTTTCTATGAATAAAATATTGCTGACAAAATTCAGGCTACTGCCAGGCTCATGGACTAGCCTTCTGTTTTCCAACTCTTATATCTCTTGTTCTACCAACAGGCTGAACACGGTTTTTTTTCAGAAAACACTTAGTTGATCTGCCACACATTAAAACTGTGTTTAGTTTAACCCTGAGCTGTTTGCAACACCCAATGTTTTGGATTTTCGTAAGCTCCTTTAAAATTCCAAACAATGCAGCCAAGCATTTAAGAGAGACAAATAGGGTGCTTTTGAAAAAATATCCTTGGAAGATGTTCCTCTTTCTCTCCTCTGGTTGCTCATCCACTATAACTGCTCTGACAATAGGTGTGGGTGGAGGAGAAATGTAACAGTTACATATTCCATTGTAACCACTATCCCACTATGGGCGCACTGACTAGTCGTCCATTTGCAGCCTGAAAATGCATGCTTTTGAAGTCTGTTCTCAAACATTTTTGGGGGTTACGAATACTGGTAAATGTATGTACATGGTGAGTTATCTTTTAAATAAAATCATCCCCACCCAAGGAGCCCATTGTTTATAGGCCCATCAATAGTTGCCAACTTGACCAACTGCAGATCTATTTTAAGCAACGCACGAGCCCCTTTGTTTAGGCAAAGGAAAATTGGAATTTTCTAATGAACAAATGTGTCGCTGGACTACAACATGCTTTTCAATCAAATCAAAGATCTTGGTTAAGTAACCCACACCATCCAATAATCAATTATTTGGACGCTTGTCCAAAATCGACTTTTGGTCGTAAACCTTTATTCTTTTAAAGGATATTAATGCAATGTAAAACTGATATTAGCCACTTTTGCCGAATGTCAATTTTGCCACATTTTCTTTTGCCACATTTGTTTACCATCAAAATATAGATGGTAAGTTTGGAAAGGTGTGTGTTTGTGTGTATATATATATATATATATATATATATATATATATTCAATAAAAGAAACTTTGTTAAAGGGACGTTATGGTTAAGTTGCGCTACTAAAAACCTATGAAATTCAGTGAAAAAACTTTGTTAAAGGGACGTTATGGTTCAAAGTAAAACCGAAAAACCCCTGAAATTCGGCAGTTGTGGTAAGATAAGCAACCATAACTCGCGCCGCCACCGTGCACTGCTAACACTAACACCCAGGACATCAAAGATGACATCAGAAATGTCATTGAACACGTCACATGTCTGCGGACATGATGCAAGGCCATGGGCCAATCGGGGTGCTGTCCGCTGAGCGAACAGGGAAGTCCGTCCGCGAAGCGAACACAGATATCACTAATTTTTTTGCCTTACATTTTGGTCATTTTTTAAAAAACTACTGGACGGATTTACACCAAATTTGCAAAAGCACGCTTTTGGGACCAGGCCGCTGCTACTGCCGCAAATTTGGTGTAAATCCGTCCAGCGGTTTGGGCTGTAGCCGTGCGCAAAGTTTTTTCCCATTCAGTCTATGGGGAAAAAAAAAGTTTTGGGGACCCCCCCTATAACTTTTCCCCCCCTGGACGAATCCTCACCAAACTTTGCAAAAAAATTCAGAGTGGGCCATATACTTGCAAAGTTTGGTGAGGATTCGTCCAGGGGGAGCGAAGTTATAAGCCGCCCAAAAAGTGCTCTCCCTATGGAAACACCAACTTAACCATAACTACATGGCCGCGGCCATTTTCTTTTTTTAATTAACGTGCTAGTTTGAGTTTTCAAACTTTTACTTTAAATTGTTTTTGCGTGTATAGCATTCGTCCATTACTTGAAAAATAAAAGTTTCCTTTTAAAAAAAATTCTGTATATCTTGTTTAGCCATTTTCTTTAGTCATGATGAAGGTCCAGAATTGGATGATTGTGGGAATTAATTTCCGGTCTGTGCCAAAGATTATCTGGAGCCACATGTCTTCTTCTCCGCAACTAGGTCTACTTGTGCTCATCATACTGGAGAACTGATCCCTTTGTCCAGATAGCAAAGGGCACTTCATTAAGATATGGTGGATTGTTTCGGCTTGGCTTTTGTTTTTGCAAAATCTGCAGAAGTTTTCTTCAGCTGGAATTTGTTTGGTTTCCACTAAATATTCCTTTGTAGGAAGGATATTGAGGCGTAGTTTAAGGTACAGGTCACGTATTATTCTGGATGGGAATCTTTCTAGATAAGTGGGTAGTTCGGTTAATGCTCTGGATTCGAATTCAGAGGTTATGTTAATTTTGTATGCAGCCTTATCTTTGGTGGTTTTTATCCAGTCGTTTTCTTTAATTTTCCATTTCACCTTCAGAGGTCTGTTTATTAGCGTTTCGACTGTAGTGTTGTTTTGGTTCAAGAGCAATGGGCAGGCTTTTGCCCATAGTTCTATGGTGGTCTTGTTCAGACTTTCCTTTGTTTCGGCAAACATCTTGGTGGCTGGAGTTTCGTCATTGTTGATGATTTTTCTATAGACATCCAGTTGTTTCCAGTTTTTGATAGTTTAGAGATTGAAGTCCCAGTCCGTACCGTATTCTCGGCGCCGGGAATGACAGAGCCAAGGACAGTATTTTCCACCACAACAGGCCTTCCACCAATGGCCAAATATTGCAAGGTATGTTGATTAGTGTTTCGCTTCCGTAAAGTAGTATAGCGCTGGCTTTCTGCTTGTAGAATGCCATGACTGGTTTCATGGTGTATTGGCCGTATTTCCGGTGGATAATTAGGCCTTGTTTGGCTAATATAAAGGCTCTATTCCTTAAGTATGTGAACCAGGTCTGTTCGACGTATTTTATCTCCTTGACAACTCCTTTTAATATTGGGTATTTTATCTCCTTGACAACTTCAAGTTTTTGCCCTGCTAGATATAGGCTTAAAGAATCTTTTTGCTTCTTGGAGCGATAACCGAGAGACATGGCTTGTGTTTTTTTCGCATTGATTTCCAAGTTGTTGTTGTTTATGAAATTTTGAAGTTTGTTCAGCCTTCTTTGTAGGCCAACTTTTGTCTTATCCAAGATTACAATGTTGTCCACGTATAAAAAGTAAGGGACGGGAGTTGCATTGAGTCTCGGCGGATTGGATGTAAGGATTATTTGGTTTTCGCTGATGTCGAGTAGAAACAAGTTGAAAAGGGTGGCGGCTAGTGGGCACCCTTGTTTGAGTCTGTTGTTCGTATTGATCACAGAAGACGGAACTCTGTCGTTGGTTAGTCGGACTCGGATAGTAGTATCGCTGTAAAGTGCTTTAATGGGTTCCAGCAGCTCATGAGGACAGTTCTGTTGTTGCAGTTTTTCCCACAGTTTATTTCTGTTGATGCTGTCGAACACCATCCAGAGATCGACAAAAAACATGTTTTTAAAAAAAAAAACAATTTTATTGATTTATTCAAACAAAAACAATACAAACCAAACATGCAGTTCATATATCAACAGTACAATTGTTCATTGCTTAATTTCGATCACTGCTCCCCTTATCCCACCCTCCCTTTTGAGCCTATTTGTTCCACACACTCTGTATCTGCCTCGCGTGGTGGGGTCTCACGTTCCGTGGATTCTGTCAGATCTTGTATCGTTCCAAACAATTTCGCTATTAATGATCTCCATGCCATCAGGGTTCCCGAGTTGTCCTCTCCCCCTACATTGCTCGCCTCTTGCCATGCCATGGTTTCTGCCTCCGCCCATTTCTGCAACTCCTACCACCACACCTCCACCCGTGGCCTGTGACATGTCTTCCATCCCATGGCAATCCTCCTTTTTGCGAGCACATATGCTAGATCTTTCAATTTGCTAACATGCTTAAGTTTATGCGATCTGGGGAACCCCCCCAGCAAGCAGGCCCAAGCTGTTTCTATAATAATCGTGACCCCCTTTTCCGCTAGTTTCTGTGCTACTTCACCCCAGAAACGCTCAATTACTGGGCATGACCAAAACATGTGTACCATGCCAGCCTTTTCTTCGTCGCATTTGGGACATGCTTGTTTCCCAGCATTTTCGAACCTAGATATCCTCTCGGGTGTCATATATGCCCTGTGCGTAATATATAGTTGTATCTGTTTTAGTCTCGCATTCCTTGACACCTTCTTGTGGTACCCCAGGGCACGTTCCCACATCCCGTCCTCTATCGGGGCTCCTACTTCCGCTTCTAGTCTTAATTGTTTTAATTCTTTCCCGACCTTAGACATCATCATCTCGTACAGTCTGGAGATCTCATGCCCTCCCTCCGTTATATCATATATCGTATCTATAGTAGTATTTGGTTCTTCTTCCAGTACAGTTTCGGGACATGTTCTCCTAATTCTTTACACTATTCTGTGATATGTGACATACTGGCCCGTGTGTAACCCCATTTCCTTCCCCAGCACTTCAAAATCTATGATGGTCCCCTCCCGCCAGATATCTCCCATTGTCATTACCCCCACCGACTCCCAGTGGATCCTGATTATCATTCTCAGCTGCTTATCTCCCCCTGCCAGTGCAACTAGTGGTACCTGCAGGGAGCATGGGAATGGGTTCTCCATCATCTGGCATGCCCGGCACTACATCTTCCACCCAAGAATCATCATTTTAGGGCGCTCTTCCATTTCTGTCTTGGGCAGCCAGATCATCTCTTTTAAATAAAATGGGGCACAATCATGTCCAAACAACCTGGATTCGGGGGTCAGTTCATCTCAGAGCCATTTGGCAATATATTGCAGTTGGCTCACTACACAATAGACCTCATAATTAGGGAGTTTTATTTCCCCTTTTTCATAAAAGTTCTGCAGCTTCCATAGTGCCACCCTATTCCGGGTACCATGCCACAGGAAAGCCCTACACATGCTATTCAGTTTGGTGAAAAATGTCTTGGGTATCAGAAATGGAATATTCCCGAAATAATGCAGGAGCCTAGGTAGGACCACCATCTTAAGCATTGCCCCTCGTCCCATCATTGCTAGGGGCAACTTCACCCAGAATTTCATACACTTCTCAATTTTCTCAATGGCTACCTCGGTATTGTGCCTGTGCTCCTATTCCACCGTATGGTACATGTCTATCCCAAGATACCGGAATGTGCTAACCGCCCATGGTATTTGTAACACCGGTAACCGTCCCACAGGGATTCCTATATAACTGCCTAGCAGGAAAATACTAGATTTTTGAGGATTCACAGCTACACCAGACAGCCCCGCATATCTATCCATCACTTCCAGGATGTACTGGAGATTTTCCTCCGGGTGCCTCAAGTACAGCAGCAAGTCATCAGCATATAAGGTGATCAAGTGTCATTCCCCTTCCACCTCGATACCTATAGTGTCGTATTGTTGTCTAAGGTAAATTGCTAGGGGTTCCACGGCTAGTATATAGAGCATTGGGGACCATGGGCACCCCTGTCTGGTGCCTCTACTAAGTTGCCATCTTTCAGATATCACTGATCCTGATTTGACCCTGGCCAACAGTTCACTATATAGCATCTTCGCCCACCTTATGTATCCAGGCCCCATTCCATAGTCCGCCAGGGCTGCCAGCAGCCATGGCCACTTGACTGAATCGAAGGCCTTAACCGCGTCCAAGGACACACATTACACCCTCGTTCTTACTCCCCCATTCAACAACCCGTTGGAGTCGTCTATGATTATGAGTTATATTTCTATTCAGGACATAGCCCATTCTGGTCGGGGTGTATTAGTTTGCCAATAACTCTCTGCAGTCTGTTTGCCAAGACAGCCGTCAATATCTTGCTGTCTTGGTTCAACATCGACAAAGGTCTGTAAGAGCCACAGCTATGCCCAGGCTGGTTGGGTTTGGGAAGCGGTATTATGATCGCTTCTCTAAGTGACTCCGGCTGCTGTCCCACCTCAAACGCTTCATTTAACATTTCTAACATTGGGGGGAGCACTTCCTCCTTATATACTTTATAAAATTCACTTGGGAACCTGTCCGCCCCTGGGGTCTTACTAGTAGGCAGCTGCCTCACCATTTCTTCTAACTCCTCCAAAGTAATCGGTGCATCCAGCTCCTCTCTTTCCTCAACACTTATCATAGGCAGTCCTATATCCTCCAGTGTTTATCTCTCCAAGACTACTTCCCTCCTCATCCCCATATAGTAACCTATAATAGTCTGCAAACTTCTGATTAACTCCCTCTTGGGTGTCAGCTACACTACCATCTTCTCTCGCTATCGTTCTAATCGTGGGTCTGGGAGTTTCGCTCTTCTATAACCATGCCAAAAGCCTTCCTGTTTTATCCCCTCCCGCGTGCTGTCTCTCTATATATTTTTTATAGTTGAGGTTGCACAGTCTTTCCCATTGCTCCGCACATTTCTGCTGCAGTTTAAGTATCAGCTCCATGTCTTCACCTCCTCCCTTCAATGCCTTTTCCAGTTCCCTTTCTGTTTCTTATAGGTCAGCCAAGATCCCACCTTGTAGGCCTTTTGATTTTTGATGGCTACACCTCACATCACCTCCTTGAAGGCTTCCCATAATGTGATCGCCGAGTCAACGCTACCCGTATTCGTCTCAAAGTAGTTTGTAATCTCCTCCCTTATATCGTCCCTGAAAACGGGATCCTTAAGTGCCTCTGCCCGGAGGCCCCATGTCGGAATCCTTGCCCTCAGGGGGTGGGGGGGTATTGCCACCCGATAACCAGGGGCGAGTGGTCCGAGAGGACCCTCGCTTTATATTCTGCCTGAGTAATCTCTGTTACTACCTCCGACGGAGCAAAGACATAGTCCAGCCTTGTATGTAACTGCTGCGGGGCGGAGAAGTGCGAGTATTGCCTTTCTTGGGGGTGTCTCGTTCTCCACACATCTGCCAGACCGAAGTCGTCTACTGGTGTCTGCAATGCTTTAGCCGCTGGGGCGGGTCTATCAATCTTTCCATCTGCTCTATCCACCCTGGGGTTTAATACACAGTTAAAATCCCCACCCCAGATCAACGCACTACCCATACATATGCTAAGGTTAGTACACAGAGTTCTGAAATATGCTGCCGTATTTTGATTGGGGGTGTATGTATTTACAATGCTTATCTCCCTATTCTCCACCAATCCCCTCAATATGACCATCCTCCCATCCGTTTCCGCCACTTCCTGCAACAGTTGAAATGGGACATGCGGCGCCACCCAGATGAGTACTCCCCTAGCATAAGCAGAGTATGTTGAGCCCACCACAACCCCTTTCCATTTCTTCACAACCATCTCCATCTTTTCCCATGTCAGGTGAGTCTCCTGCAACAGTGCAATGTCTATTTTTTGTCTGCGCAGGTACAACATAACCTTGTTCCTTTTTAGATAACTATTAAGTCCCCTGACATTTCACGTAATTATTTTAAGGTCCCCCATGGCCCATTAGAGTACCCCTTCCACTCCCATCGGTGCAGTCCAGATCCCACTTCCGTCTCAGTCTATATAGGCTCGTTTCCCAATTCAAACTTCCCTTAACTACAAACACCCCAAACACCCCTTCCCCTCTCCCTGCCGCCTCCCTTCCCTTCCCCAACTTTACCCCACCACCCGCTGCCCAGCTCCATCAACAACCCCCCCTTACCTCCCTCCCACCTCCCTGTCTTCCCCAAACAACACCCTCCCCAACTGTTGCCCAGCTCCATCCCTGGATCTCAGGCACCCCCGCATCTAGCCCTTTCTGGTGAAACCCGTACTCGCAGCTCAGCAGGGTGAGGCCGCCCTATTGGCTGCCTTACTACTAATTCTCGGGGGTAGGTAACTGCAATCTTGTTGCTCCTATTTGTTTAAAGTTGCTACGCCTAATACTCCCATTTTCATGTGCGCTTTTATACACCATATTCCTGTCCAACAGAGTCATAGAGTTCAAGGGCTACACCTTATCTATCAAGTTCTTCAAGGTGCTATGCTAGAATTCCCCACCCTCTTATCCTCGTAGTGTACATGATATAGTAACTTCACTTATCGTGCTCCTGGCAATCTTGTTCCTCATTCCGTGCCGGGCAGCCCTGTAGATCCAACCACGACGCCGCCTCCTCTGCCTTTGTGCAGAACTTTCAACTTCGCTGGGTACAATAGCATGTACCTGATATCCGCTGCACGCAGTCTTCTCTCAACCACCACATAACTATATCGCTGCCTTGCACCAACATAGTATAGTCGGGGTATGCTGTAATTTTGGAGGAGGCTCTTTCTATCGTTCCGCCCTTCCGAAAATACTCCAGAATCTTTTCCCTGTCTTTGTAATTAAACATTTTCGCAATTATCGGCCGCGGTGGAGCTCCAGGCCGTGGTTTCCTCATCAGGGCTCGATGTTCCCACTCTACCGTGAACCCCTGTGAGAGTTTGTCCGCTCCTACTTCTTGCAGGATCATGTTCTCCACGTAGTCTGTGGGGCCTTGGCCTTCTTCTCCTTCTGGCAGGCCAACCACCCGGATGTTGTTCCGTCTCGCCCGTACTTCTGCTTCCTCCACTCTGTTTTCAAGGTTGGCGACCTGTTGTTTGAGCACATGGACCTCCTTCTCATTGTTCGTGCTTACATCAGTGTTAGTCTTTACTGCACTTTCCAGACCGCTAGTTCTTTCTGCCAGCACTCTGACATCCTGTCGCAGCAGGGTGACTTCAATTCCTACGGCATCTATTTTGTTCTATAGGGCTGTCTGCAGTTCCGCCATGGCCGTGCCCCACTTAGCACTCAGGTCCGTTATGGCCGCTAGGACTTGTTGGTTTTCTCCCTCAGGGGCGTAATCCCCCAATGCCTCCCCCGTCTTTTGTGCTGGGGTCAAAGGGGTCCGTTGCGCCTTTGCAAAGGTGTCTAAAGTGGGTTGCTTGCTCCTGGACTTCAGCCCTTTCACCGACATCCTGCAATCTCACTTTGTGTCCTATATCAGCTCTCCTGTGTCACTGTAGCTTCCCCAATTCAGTTCAGTGTTTGGGTGTCCTCAGTGGGCTATACTGCAAGGCGGCACGCAAGGTCAAGCTTGGAGTGGGCTGTGTCCTCCCACGTCTCTCCTTTAAGCAGTGTTTCAGTAGCATGCCCGTGCTCACATTCCACTTTTTCCCCCTTCCTGGCAACGTTTCAACTTGGGGTCCATGTCCTCTTTGCAGGTCCCAACCTCTGTCAAAGCTCACAGTGTTGCATTTGTTTGTCCACGTAGCCCTACTTCTCAGCAGCGGTGCCACTGTATAGTCCAGCGGTCTGCATTTACCGAGAACCTCAGCAGTGGAAGGGGGTCAGTTCTTAGGCCTTTGTTGTGGCAAGACAGGCTTTACAATGCGCCCCAATCCATTGTTAATTTCGTTCTGAGTGGCACTTCTTTCTGACTGCATTCCCATTTAAGCAGTGCACCACTTCATGCTTGCAGCGCACTGCCGCAATACAAAGGAACCCAAACGAGCATCTCACTTTGTTTGATGTAGCTCACGGTCAGTGTCTCCCTCCTCGATCTCACTTCCACCCACTCTCCGTGTCGCGGATCGCAGCGTTCATACATATCTGCCTTTGTGAGTGGCTGGGAGCCGCGTGTGCATACAGCATATGTCTGTGGCTACTGTTACAATCTGCGGTCGCTACAATCATTCGAGCCCGGGAGCGCCGCCTCGTTATTACTGTAAATAGAGCAGGGTTTCTACTGGCGGCTAACTTCCTCGCACTCCGTGCGATTCACCAGGATTCGATTCTCTTCGGGGCTGCGATTACGCTCCCCTTGTTGTCCGTCATCTTTGGCAACAATTTGTCCACACGGCCGCCTTTTGAAAAGACTTATATCTTCCGATTCATAGACACGGGGGACTTGCTGCTCAGGATTCTTGCAGGGCATGTGTTCCGACATCCGTCTCTTCAGTTACCAAGCGCGTGCAGCATTTTTCAGGCGTAATTTCTCGAATGGATGTCGGATGAACAGGAGGTCAACACGAAGGCACGTCCTAGACCATGGCTAGTTAGCCACGCCCCCACAAAAATCATGTTTTGTCACGTATAGTGTCCAGAATGTTTCTTCATTTTAATTTCATTTACATGCATACTTTATTTCAGAAAAATCAATATTTTCATAAAAGTAAGAAAAATAACATTTAATCATCATCAATTTATACATATAAAACTAGTATAAGCATAAAAATACAGCATGACATCACAAGAGCGTTTGAATGTTTATTGAGGCCATTAAAGCCTATATGGAAAGGTATATAGAAAGGGGGAGTGTGGTGAAATGGAGAAGTGTGGGTGGGCCTCCCTCAACTTTTTGTGGTAAAAGGATCTTTACAATTGGGTAAAAAAACAATCAGCAAAATTGCCATTTAACAAAAAAAATGCTAAGATTGTTCATAGATCCGTAAAACTATGGCATTGCCAACAACATAGAAGCCAAAGCTTATTGGAGGCATTATTGCAAACTTCATCTAGGATCTGCATATGCATAATAAACTCCAACACGTTGGACGTGTTCCCTACGCCAGTGCATCTCTTTTGATTCTCTCAATGTGCCTTAATGTGATTTCTTCAACTTTCTCATTCAATAAGGTGGTGCCATACACATTTTCTCTCAAACCAAAACAACACCTTCATTTTTGCTTAGTGTGCCATCACCAGCTGACAAACCTCTACACTGTGATCATGATGCAGTGACAGTCTTCTAAACCTGATAGTCTTGGTCCTAATATGTAGTGAAAATGTCTTCCAAATATTCTCAAACCTAGTATTCATGGCCTGTGTCACAAATAATTTACACGCCCCTTGGCTATCTTTTTTCCTCCCTGATGAGCACAATTGTATTTTACCTCATGACACTTGGAAATCACCAATTCACCTATAAAAACAACTTCTCATCAAATATCAACACACTCAAAAATACCAAAACACCATCAAAACACAGTGTTTCCCCCTGGACAAAATGCAACTGCTCCTGTTGTCTCCCCCAATGAAGATTGTCCAGGCTTAACAGCTCAGGCAGTCTTGATTCTATTAAAGACAAGGAGGCGAGCATTATGCTTTAACTTCTTTAATTACTGCTCCCACAGCAATTCAACAAAACACGTTTTTTTTTTTTAAACTTGGTAACACTATTTTACGCTTCCGTGCCCTGGGAGCTTCTGTAAACATAGGGGTAACATAGTAATAACTACTAATGTCCACAATCCTCTGTGCCTCTGTAGTCCTGCACCAGTCCCTTTGCCCAATGAGGGCTCACCCCTGTCCATAAGAAGGGCTCCAACTGCTCTCCAATCCTCTTTCTTTGGCTAGTGACCAATGTTCTTAACTCAAACTCCCCAGTCAACATAACTAACAACCATGGGAATGCAGTCCTTCCTCTCGCCGAACTTTGGCGTAAGCTGCTGCAGTAGAACTTTCCCCCAAGAACTCCAAAATGCGGGAAGACTGAAGACTTATTCATGTCTGCTTCTGGTCTTCCCCTGCAATTAATGGAAGACGGGAACGTAAGGGTGGGTCTTTGCTCAACACAATACAACAGTACAGTTCATGCTTTGTCATGACCCACGAGGGTGGGATATAATGCTCGCCTCCTTGTCTTTAATAGAATCAAGACTGCCTGAGCTGTTAAGCCTGGACAATCTTCATTCTATGACAAGACGGAGGCGAGCATTATGCTTGTTCAAAGTCATTAATAACTCTATTAGCAATCTGTGAGACAGGTTTAAAATAGAAAGTCTTAAAGGTACGTTCATTAGACCAATCGGCTGACTTCATAATGTCTTGCAAGGATACTCCTGACGCAAATGCACTGGATGCCATTGCGCCTCTCGCGGAGTGCGCCCCAAACCGTGACAAGTCTATTCCTGCCCACTGCATCACTTCTCTAACCCATCTCGCTTTGGTGGCTGTCGCTACTGCGTGAAAAGGCTTCCTACGCGCAATGAGCAACTGCGTCACACCTCTGGGCCTCAACGCTGCCGTAGCTGCTTCATAGTCCTTGATGCACTGCGCTACGCAAAGCTTAGCATTATCTGGGAAATAGGGATATGAAATAACTGCAAAGTCCGACTTCGTTCTATTCGCTATGGAGAAGGCCATGCCATCTGGGTAGAATATTTTTCTGTCTATTTCTAATGCCTTCACATCCGATACTCGTCTACACGCTATGAGACATAGGAGCATGGCTAGCTTCCCTGACAGTTGAGAGCGAGAAAGGTCTTTATTATCCGGCCAGGACACGAACAACTGAAACACTGAGAGTACCTCCCATAGTACAGAGTATTTAGGTTCCGGTGGTTTCTTTAGCTTCACTCCTTTCAGAAGTCTAATCAATGCTGGGTGCTCCGCTATCGGGTGTCCCACCACCTTGTCGTGACCTGCCGATATGGCTGATCTGTAAACTCCTAAAGTTCTGTAAGCGCAGCCCTCGCTAAACCTTAGTGCTAGAAAGTTCAACATGTGAACTAGAGCGGCTGAAATGGGATCCACACCGACGGTTGTGCAGTACGACGACCATCGATCCCAAGCAGAACCGTAGCTCCTAATGGTGGAAGGTGCCCATGAACTTCTAATACAGTCCGCAGCGAGCTGCGAAATGACTGGCAACTCCCAACATCGCCTGAAACCCTGCATGCTAGCAAGGTCAGTGTACGCTCTGCTATGAGCGGGTGAGCGTGCCCGACTGGGCTCAGCAGGAGATCCGCTTCATGGGGAATCACTCTCGGGAAATCCGTAGAAAGTTCCATCACTACTGGAAACCACGGTTGGGACTTCCACAATGGGACTACGAGAACCAGCTCTGCTTGGTCTCTCCTCGTCTGTGCCAACACTCGCGTCAACATGATAAATGGAGGGAAGGCATATAGCACTCCTTCCGTCCACTTCTGGAGAAAAGCGTCTGGCCCCGCTGCTTCCGGGTCTATCCTCCAGCTGTAAAACTTGGGCAATTGTGCGTTGAGCCTGGAGGCAAATCCAGATTTAATGGGCCCCATAGATGCTGGAGCTTGTTGAAAACGGAAGGGAGTAGCCTCCAATCGCTGGAGTCTACCAGATATCGAGAATTCCAGTCTGCTATCTCGTTCTGAGCACCTGGTAAGTATTCTGCTGATACTGATATGTGTTGGCGCAGGCAATGATGCCAGAAATCCTTTGCTAACTCTGCTAACATTCTGGAAGATGTTCCCCCTAACTTGTTTATATAACGGACTGCTGAAATCTTGTCCATCTTGAGAAGGACACAGCAGTTCACTCGGTCCTTGGTGAATGTTTTCACTGCAAAAGAACGCGCTAACAACTCTAGGCAGTTTATGTGGAGCTTGAGCTCTTCTTGGGACCATTTTCCTCCTGTTTGGAGAATTCCGCAGCATGCCCCCCAGCCTGCTCTGCTGGCATCTGATTCCACTACTAACTCTGGGGAGTCCCCGAAAATCGCTCTGCCGTTCCAGGCTTCCATATTCTGTAACCACCATTGTAGCTCTGTCATGGCTTCCTGATCTAGCGAAACTAGCTGGTGGTCATTCAGCCCTTCCCGGAGGTGTTTGATCTTTAACCGCTGCAGGGCCCTGTAGTGAAAAGGGCCTGGAAAGATTGCCTGAATGGATGCTGCAAGTAGACCCACTATACGGACTAGATTGCGAAGCGAAATAACTTTCCTCGCTATAACCCCTCTGAGCTCCTTCCGAATCGCTCGCACTTTGTGAGCTGGTAATTCTAGGACTGCCTTCTTGGTATCTATCACAAATTCTAAGAACTCTATCCTCTGCGCGGGACGAAGATCTGACTTCTCGTAATTGATGATGAAACCGAGAGATGTCACTAGCGTGGATACCCATTCTGCTTGGACCCGCAGTTGCGCTGCGCTCTGACCTAGAATCGATATATCGTCTAGGTAAATGATAATCCTTATCCCTCGCTCGCGGATAGCTGCTGCTACTGGGCGCATCAGCTTGGTGAAGGCCCACGGAGCGGAGGCCAGACCGAAGGGTAGGCAAGTGAACCTCCACACCTGGGCACCCCACAGGAAACGCAGATATCTCCGATACTGAGCTGCTATCAGAACTGTGAGGTAGGCGTCCTTGAGATCCAGGCGGACTAGCCAATCCCCTGTCCTGAGAAGATCTCGAAGAAGATGAATACCCTCCATCTTGAAATGCCTGTAAACTACCCATTCGTTCAGGCTCTTTAAATTTATTACAGGCCTCACTTTCTCTCCCCTGAGCACTAGGAACATGTTGCTGATAAAGCCTGTATCCTGCAGTAGCTCTCTTTCTATTGCCCCTTTGGCGGCTAGGATCTGTAGCTCGCTGAAGAGCTGGGCCTTTTCGCTCTGAGATTTGAACATCGGAACAGGGGTACGCGCTTGGATGGGAGTACCTATGAACTCTAGATGCATACCAGATACTGTCTGCAGAACCCACGCATCGCTGGAGAGCTCGCGCCAAGCCTGCCCAAACTCTGCCGTCCTGCCCCCTATTTTGTAGGGAATTGGCATAGTACTCACCGATAGGAGCACCTTGCTGCCTGAAAGCTCCTCTCCCCCTTCTGTTCCTAGGGAAACGGCTCCTTGTTGGGAAAAAATTGTCCTGCTGCCGAGATTCCCAGTATTGGGACCTTTGATTCTGAGGTCTTCTGTTGGAGTTGGAGCAACCGGACGCTCGACCTCTCTGGCACCCAGTCCCAGAAAAAACACAGCTGGGGAAGATCCTTCTGATGGAGCTCTGAGCCTTCTCTAGGGCAGAGTAAGTCCCCACAAACTGATTCATTTCTTAAGCGAATGCGTCTCCGAACAACATTCCCTTTGCTCCTTCGCCTGCCTCGTACGAAGCCAGATCACTCAGCTTACTGTCAATTTTCAGTAGTACTCCGCATCTTCTCTATGAAGAGAGTGCGCAGTTTGCATTTCCTAGCAAGCAGACAGCACGTTGGGCCCAGTTTGCTAGAACCTGGGGGTCAACTGGTGATCCTGTGTCAATGGCTCTCTCGGCCAAGTCCATGATCTTCGCGAGGGGTCCAGCGAGTTCTAGTACCTTATCCTGGCACCCTCACCAAGCCCCATCTACTCCTTTCCTAACATTCTTGGCGGTTTTCGTCACAAAGGTGACCATTTTTGGATCTAGGTCCAGAGTGTCTGTGACCTTGCCTGGCAGCTCTGGTCTGGGACATTCTGCTCGCATTTTTGACCTTACTTCTCGGTCGAGAGGCCTCCTCATGTGGAGAGTCATATACTGGGCGATTCTGGGTGAAGGCACCCAAGTCTGTTGATCTAGGATGCCTGATCGCCTCTGGATCAAACATATCTCCCAATGGTTCCTCTTCTGGGAGTTGATCCTGTGCTCCAGGCTGACGAGGGGAGACCTCCTCGTCGCCACTCTCGTCGTCTGGTGTATAACTGGCATCCTCCTTTTCCCCTAAATTATACACCTCTGGGGCAGGGGGTCGAGAGCCTGGCACCGTTGCCCTTTTCAGAAATGCTTCTTTGAGTCTGCTGACCTGGTCAACTGGCTCTTGAGGTGTTAATTCTACCTCTTCTGGTCTGCTCGGGGGCGTCATAGAGCGTCCGCTCTGCCGAGCCTTCTTACAGCCCTTCTGCTCAACCGCAGGATTGGGGTGTCTCCCTGAGGTCCCCTTGCCAGGGCTAAGCGCCCTCCTCTTCCTGGATTGGTCCTGTTCTGCTTTCTGTTTATTAAACATAGCCTCCAAATGATCGAGTCTTTGGGTGAGGGGGGAGGACTCCTTCGGATACTGCTTGGAACAATGAATCCCCTAGGACCCTTTTGAAACTCAAGCTGAGATCCTGGTCCTCCTCGATAGTCTCCTCTACCCACTCATCTGAAGTCCACTCAGGAGATGTGGATCTGGATCTGGGTTCTTTGTACTGTGCCATACTGGAATGGGACCTCAGAGTACACTATATTTTCCTGTATATTGTAAAGGAACACAATCTCCTTTTTTTTTTTTTAATTTATTTTTATACCCAGCTGAATGTAGAACACTCCAAATAGCCCAGACGACTCTCCTAGAACTTATTGTTCTACCGTTAGAACGCTTTAGCGGAGCTCCGTATTGCACGTCGCTTTCTTCGCTCTCTCCTTCGTACTACGCAGTTTGAGCTGTGCGCGAAGGCTGATGGGCGTGCCCGCCCTCCCGTCGGATCCTTAAGCCTGCGGGGAAAGGCCGCTCGACACACTTGCAAGAGTCGAGCTGAGGAGGCGGGGCCGGGGGCCTAATGCGAGCGTGATCGCCCGCGGCTCCGGCCCCTCGAAGATGCGGAAACGGAAAACGAGCGTTGGTGACACGAAAGAGGAAAAAAGAAAATGCGGCGTTTAATTTATATCTTTGACACCAATAATGGCTAAACGCTAGCACTACTAATAATAAAGTAGGTCAGGAAAGCGTGCCACGCCTTTTAAATAAATCACAGTACGATCACACAATGAAGAGCAACACTCATGAGGTACTTATCTTATGGGAGCAGCAACAAAGAAAGAGGATTGGAGAGCAGTCGGAGCCCTTCTTATGGACAGGGGTGAGCCCTCATTGGGAAAAGGGACTGGTGCAGGACTACAGAGGCACAGAGGATTGTGGACATTAGTAGTTCAAAACGATTTGATATCATTTTTTGATGCTATTTTTTGAAAACTATGTTACCCCTATGTTTACAGAAGCTTCCAGGGCATGGAAGCGTAAAACAGTGTTAGCAAGTTGAAAGAAAAAAAAAATGTGTTTTGTTGAATTGCTGTGGGAGCAGTAATTAAAGAAGTTAAAGCATAATGCTCGTCTCCGTCTTGTCATAGAATTAAATAAACCCCCTTCCAATTACCTAAAATGGCCATTAGTGTACAAATTAATGGACACTGTTTGCAAAAAATCTTCTAAAATGGCTGGCAGGCTGTGTGCATCTTTCTTGGAGACACCACACAACCCAGTGACATCTAGTGCAACACTTGGAATGGCCTTTAACACTAGTGGTGTGTCATCATGCAGGCACACAATGTTATCTCACATACACGACCATAGACACCACCTAGATCTGAGGTTCCACTAATGTGCAAGAATTTCCAGGCACCCCAACCCATGCCCTGTATCACTGCTCCCTTACCCCTAAATTTGCTTTTGCACCATCATGTGAAGAAATACAGAGTCAGATCAATAGCTCACTTCTTCCATGCAATGACTACAGCTTTGCAGATATGCAACAAAACCAAATTCAGGTACAAAAAAATAAACCATCTGAAATAAACCTGACAGAGGTCTTTACTTTGAAAACTCAACGTTTGAAACACCAAACTTTGGCAAATTGAATCTCGAAAATGTATCTTTACCTTTGCCATGCTTTTAGGTGTGAGTTTCGAGATTACAATATTTATATCTTACAGCACTACATTTCTGTAATTTTGAAAGTACTTTTTCTTCTGTTACTTTCCTGATATCTGTGTAGTCCGTCATCTCTTTCATCCAGTTATCCAGGCGCCTCACCCTGGAGGCATGTACTTGTTTATCATTTTATTTTATCCAAGGGTCTCGGAGTGCATTCAAAGGTTAAAAAGTTGGGAGGTGAAATTGGAAAGGAGGGCATTTGGCCCTGTGTAGCATGCGGCTCCTTTCTCTTTCTTTTCTTGAAACTCTTTCTTAACATGTTTTTTTTTCTTTTAGTATTAAAACAATCTGACACCCTTCCATTGCCCGATTATTTATTTATTAGCTAGGTGACATCCTAGTCAAAGAATATTAAAAACCTACGCTGAATAAAAGAAACATAATCAACTTTCAGATTTTGAGTTGCAATTTCCTGACCCAGACAACACCCAGCCTAATAATTGATTGTGTAGCAATCCCAAATTCACACTTTGAGACAAGAAAGATGCTAGTTTGCAATAACAATTTAGTTCATTAAATAAAATGGCACCAAAATAATGTGACTGGTGATTCTCCACTTATTTACAATGGGATTACACGGCACGTAAATCAAAATGAGTTGAACCATTGACTTTTGCTTATATGTAGGCTCATAACTTAACATTGATGGCTTCACCAACATTAAATCAAACCATCTACATGAGCGAATTATGCTTACTTAAAACCCACATCCACTCTGCAAGCAAAAGGTGAATCAGTTCTCAGAATAAGGTTTACAACCACACTATTTACTGCAGTTACAGTTAAATAATGATTTTCCAATACTCTGTCTGATTTAAATCTAAAATGCTGGACAGACAACAGGCTACCAGAGAAGTGTAATGTGTTATGCGGAATCCCCAATAAGATGTCTGTATTCATTAAAAATAACCCGGGCCCAGAACCAAATTTAGTGTGGAGAAAAAATACTTTTGCTGTGCAATTTTGAATAATTTTAGCTAAACACATTGCCACTGAACAAGGTTAGAGCAGCAAGGGAAGATGCACCACTGCAGATCTTAAAATCTTAAATGCACTTTTACTTAAAATGTCCCAGAGAATGTGTTACATGTTATGCTATTTTCCCAAAAATATACTGTTAATCATCATCAAACTTTGCTAGCAGTTTTAAGGAAATATGTTTTAGACCGTATTGGCCATCACTCACCTTTTTTACTGTTACTCAACGATTCTTTAGTGTGATTTACAGTTAAAATGTTTGTAATGGCCTCAATAAACATGCAATCGCTCTTGTGATGTCATGCTGTATTTGAATGCTTATGCTAGTTATATATATGATTTAACGTTATTTTACCTACTTTTATGAAAATATTGATTTTTCTGAAATAAAGTATACATGTAAATGAAATTAAAATTAAGGAACATTCTGGACACTATACGTGACAAAACATTGGTTTCTAGCTTGTTCATATACACTAATTGCCTGTATCTTCAATGATGTTGGATTTGTTGCAAACAGTTGTAAAGGCTCAGGTTTATCAGGATTCTGTTATTGGAATGCTGGGACGGATCAATCAAACTCACTCACTAGATTCTAAGAACCAGGTTCACCCTCACAACACCCAAGTTCATTGTGCTCATCGAAGAATACATTTCAATTACTTTATGGACTATGGCATGCATCAATCATAGGACTTGTTACTCCACTTTCAATGTGAAACATCCAAAAACGTAGAATAATCCTAATTTGCAGGTCAAAGACCTAATATGATAATGCTACCCAGGGTTTCAATTTTAATTCTAAAATTACAAAGCACATATACCTTGCACTAAATTCTATTTTTCAGTCATGTGACTTTCAAACAGGACTTACAAAATTCTTCCAAATTATTTTTATTCTATTGTATTTTGTTTAGCTCTCTCCCTAGCCTTAGGGTATCAGTGCCCCATACATGGTTAAATGTTTGGAAAGGTAGGCGTTGCAAAAAATATGAGGAAAGGTTAGGAAGATTAGGATAGTAAAGGGATAGCAGTAGAGGAGGTAGGGTTATGTAAGGGGAAACAGATATGTTTTGAGGATCTTTCTGAAAGTGGTGATGAAGGGTGCAGGGACTATGTGAAGAGGTTGGGTGTTCCATGCCATGACTGGCCAGTGGGTAAATGCTTGTTTTTGGGTGCATGTGAGACTTGTGATGGATTGGAAGATTTCATCCCTTCTCCCTGCAGGGGAGCTACCCCCTGTGAGGATAGACCACTATGCAAGAGCCCCCTCCAGGCCTCAATGCAAATGGGATCTCACTGGGAGTGACTCCCCTCTTGGGGACAAGGACTCCCATTCCAACAAGGAACTCAAAATCCAAACCACCCTTTCTTCGTACATGGATGTTGGAAAGACTTTGGCATTTCCTGTTACAAACATATTTAACAAAGAACCTTCTCTGACTCTACTGGCTTCAGGTAATGGTGATCATCATGTGAATGCCATAATCACGGAAGACCGACACAATTCCATTAATTTCACTAATGTGTAAGGAGAGAGACTCCCAGGGAGGGTGGGGAACAACCGTTACGCAGAGGCGAGCCTCCGTAGCGTCCTGAAGAAGCGGAGTCACGCAGGGCAGCAAGGAAGGTGAGCAAAACATTGACTGAACGCTGAAGCTTGGCATTCTTTCCGACTGAGGAGCTGCGGTCGGAGAAGAGACCGAGAGGGAAACAACCCTGCCTCGCCTGGATACAAGATTGCATGAGGGAGCCTGGGTCGTCGAGCTCTGCATAAGCCAGATCGTAGCTACTGAGAGTAGTAGCCACAGGAGAAGCTGACAAAGTTACAGGAATCTGAGAGACCCGATGGAGAGCGTACCGCTGAGAGGTACCAATACCTGCAGTGAAGGCTGCATACCCTGTTGAGGTAATGTAGCCTGAGAAATCCAACAAAGAGCATAACGTTACAAGGTGCGAACATTATGAGTGATGGCTATAAACTATTCAGGTAACGGGAGCCTGAGAAACCTGAATGTACAAACAACCTATGAAAAGGGGATTGAGAGAGATACGAACAGTGTGAGTAACGGCTATGAAAGCTATCCAGGTTACAGGACCTTGAAAAAACCTGGATTTACAAATACCCTATGAAAGGGGGGGGTCGATCGAGATATAAACATTGTGTGTAATGGCTTTGAAAGTTAACCGGGTTATGAGAGCCTGAAAAACCCAAATGTACCAAACCCCTATGAAAAGGGAATTGAGAGGCATACGAACATTGCAAATAAGGCTATGAAAGCTATCAAAGCTATGGGAAACTTGAATGCGTGAAACCCCTATGAAATAGTGATGGACGGAGATATGAACATTGTGACTAACGTCTTTGAAAGTTATCAAGGTTACGGGAACCAGAGAAACCTGAGTGTACAAATAGCCTATGTAAGGGGAAAGAAAGACAGAAACATTTAGAATTAGGTCTGAGAAAGCCATAGAAGCTATCAAAGTCTGACAAAGTAGTATGGACAGCCGCCCTATGTGAAATAAGTTGGATGAAAGTAAAACAACCTATCTGAGAATTTCAGGACTTTGGGAGAGTCCCAATGCCTTGAAGGTGACAATGTTTTATTTCCAAGCCATCCTGGAGTGATAGATATAGTTACACCAGGAGACAATTTTCTTTAAAAAAAGGAGAGTGAAAACCATAACTTGATCAAAAAAAGACTGGGAAGAAGAAATATCCTGCTGTGAAAAAGCAACTTTGAAGAATGAGAATAAGTCAACCATAACTTGGGCCAGGCAGAAGTGCATGCTGAGGCTAGTGTCCAAGCCTCAATTTTTATCCTTCTTAGTTAAGTGTTTTTTTAAGTGGTAGGGTCAGTTAGTTGTCTGGGTTTAAGATAGAAGACTTTTTTACTTTGTACTTGACATGCACCCTTAGCTTTAGTTTGCTGTGCAGGGAAATTCCCTAATAGCTACAGAGCAGGTTAGGCATTTTTCTTTTTATTTAAAAAAACATTGTTAACTATGAGCCAATTTAGTCTGTGTCTTACTTCTAGTTCATCACACTCTGCAGAGTGGAATGTGTAGAAGGTGTTGTCTGGCTTGTCTGGTGTTTGTGTGGGTGATGGGTTTGAGTTTGTCGTGAAGATAAGATGGAGTTTTGAGATGGATGGCTTTGAATACAATGCAGAGTCCTTTGAAGGCAATTCTCTGGGGTACAGGGAGCGAGTGGGGCTGGGCAAGAGCGGGGCTGAGGTGTTCATTTTTGGGTAGGTGGAGTATGTGCCTTGCTACTGTATTTTGTATGGCTTGCAGGGAGGCAAAGGTGCTCTTGGGGGGTCCAGCGAGGAGAGCATTGGCATAGTACAGCTTTGAGAGAAAGAGTGCTTGGACTGCGGTGCAGAAGTCATCAGGAGGAAGGATATGTCTGATTTTGCATAGGTGATATAGTTGCAGATTGCATGTTTTGGTAACAGTTGCTATGTGGATTTTGAAGGAACGTTGGGGGTCGATAGTGAAGCCAAGGGATTTGACAGGTGTTGAGAGGGATATGTGTGGGTTGTACATGGTGAGTTCTTGGATCCAGGTGGTGAGTTTGGGTTTGTGCCTGGGCGGCAGATGAGGAGTTAGTCTGTTTTAGAAGGGTGAGTTTGAGGAAGTGGTGGCCATCCAGTTGGTGATTTATGTAATTAATGTATTTATTTGTAACGTGCTGGAACAGCGCCCGTAGGAATAGAAGCGCAGAGACAGGACAAACAACGGAAAACAAAGAGCAAGGATTAGACATGCCAGATCAACAAAGGGATTCCATACTGGATTTATTCAAAGAGAAGGGTCTTGAGCCTACGCTTGAAAATCGATCTTGCTCCGCATGTTCCCAAATTCAGGGGTAGGGCATTCCACAGCCGAGGGGCTGCTACAGAAAAGCATGTATCCTGTACATGGGATAGCTTTGGCTGTGGGTACTTCTAGTAGTCCTGTGTTGTTGGTTCGTAGAGTACGCCTAACTGGCAGCCAGCTTAGCTGTTTAGCCAGATAACCAGGGCATTTCCCATTGAGACATGCATGAGTGATGCACAGTGTCCTAAAAAGGATCTGGTTTTTTTTACAGGAAGCCAATGGGGTGACCTTCTTACAGCAGACACAAGCTCCATTCTACGATGCCAGTTACCGCCATAAATGCATTATTTTGAACTACTTGCAGCCGATTAAGCTCCATCTTGCCAGTGCCCTGCAGAATGCTGCTGCAATAGTCGAGACAGGTACCAATAATTGCACAAGCTAATGTTGCACTATCTGCTGTATCCAGGTATGGCCTGACCTGCACCAGTAACTTGATATAGTAGGAAGCGTGGGATACAAGACTGCTGACATGTGCTTTCATTTATAAGTTCTGAAGCCAAAATCATACCCAATGTTTTTACTTTCAGAAGTGTTGCTAGATGAAAATCAGCAATTTAGAAGGCAGCATAGGCAGGATCCAGTCTACGCAGTTTGGAGGTGGTACCAACCAGCATGATTTCTGTTTTTCCATTGTTAAGTACCAGTCCATTCAAAGTCATCCATTGATGAATTAGATAATAAATGTCATTGATGGTCTGTGAGTCAAGCTCATAGTTGCCAGTAAGAGGAGAAAGGCACTGGGTATCATCTGCATAGTTTGCGTACCCAATGCCTTCTGCATCCAGAAAATGCAAGAGGGGAAGAGTTTATACATGAACGAGTGTTAGGGACACACAGGAACCCTGTGGTACCCCGCAATCCAATCCATAGCCTTCTGCCATATAATCTTTGCAAAAGGCTCTCGCAGTTCGATTCAAGAGAAATGATAAAACCGAACTCGAGGCCTCACTAGAAAAGGAGGCAGAGTCTTGTAGTCTAGTGGCCAGAATGGCATGATCCACAAGGTCGAAAGCCACCGTAACATCAAGCAACATAAAAAGGAAGGCTTTGCCTTTATCAGAGTGCTGAAGAATTGATGTTTTTAAGTCCAGGAGAGTGGCCTCTGTACTATCATTGCTCCTAAAACCTTATTGGTTAGAACCAAGGCTGTTATGTGTTTCTAAGAAATTTTGAATTTGTTGATACGCCACCTTATCCAGAATCTTCAAAAAAAGGGGAGTTCATTATCGGATGATAGTTGCCAGGTAAATTGGGATCCAGTGAAGGTTTTTTCAGGAGAGGCGCTACCCAGGCCTGTTTGATAGATGTAGAGACCACATTTTCCCTGAATGACAGGTTCACAAATTAAGTGATGAGAGGTGTGAGAAAACACGCACATGACTTCACAATAGGTGCAAGGCAGCTATCGCCCTTATAAATGGTAGGTTTAATGTTCAACAGTAAGTCCAGCATATCAGATTCTGATATTTCATAGAACCTAAAAAGGGACCGGGGAGTGGTTGATTGCTCAGATCTAGCTAAGGTAGATAGACACTTAGTGATACAGGAATTGCCACTAGATCACTCCTTAATTTTAGCTTTCTTTTGCCTCAGAGAATTATGGATATCAGTACACCAGGTAGTATCTTTTATCACTGGTGAGACAGAGGAACATGGGTCCTCCAGCTCACTAAGGATCTTAAAAAGTTCCTTTGAGATGGATGCTGCATCCTTGATTCTTTGCTTATAGAAGGATTCCTTAGCCCCATAAATAGCTGATTTGTATGCCTTAGCTGCTATTAAGTAGCTAGTTTAGTCCTCCAGCAATGATGACTTCCTCCAGCCCTTAAGTGTTTGTTTTGTCTTGCATTTAAGTATTTGAATTTCTGGGGTATACAAGATTTTGGAAGGCTGAGATTGGACCAGTCTTAGTTTGACTGGGGCTAGGGTATTAACTGCCAGGGTCATTGTTTCCTCATAGGCTGACACCAGCTTAGTGGATGATTCAAAGCTGGAAAGATTGTTGAGAAAGCGTGTGAAAAAGTTAACATAGCGGCTAAGGTGACCTTACGCAGGTTACGGCACATGACTTTCTTAGGAAGATCTCTGACTTTCTGCTTGTGCATTAGCAGAGAGAGTTGAAATTGTATAAATGAGTGGTCTGAGCATGGGCATGGAGTGACTTCCACATTCTCCAAATCTAGCCCATGTTTGACTACCCAGTCCAGAATCCTATCTCCACTATGTGTAGATTTTAGGATATTCTGTTTAAAACCCTGACTCTTCAGGGAGGTCTGTAAAGTTCTAGCAAAGGGGTTGGATAGATCATCAAATCCAAGATTTAAATCTCCCAAAATAATTTGCTACTTGGTTTAAGGTCCAAAGAAAGCCACTCACATAATTGTGTTCAGAACTCTGGCATATTATTTGGAGGTCGATATATTAGAAATATATTGCAGGTTTTATTGGGATCAATGGCCCACTTTACATGCAAGAGTTCACAGTCAGAGATTACCTCTATACTCAACTGTCAAATATTAAATGATGAATGAAAGATATGGGCAATTCCATCACCTCTCCCAACCAGATGATCCTCTCTGAGGATTTTGTATCTCAGGGGTACTGCCAGAATAAGAGCAGGGCCTGCATCTCGATGCAGCCACAATTCTGTAATAGCACAGATATCTATGTCATTATCCTGGATAAAATCACAGATATCAGTCAAGTGTTTAATAAGTGATCTAGCATTAAGTATCACAAAGCGCACAGGCTTGCGCCAGTCAGCCGTATCCAGGCAGAGACTATCCCTAAAGTACAGTGGGTCAGGGGAAGACTGATCCTCTTGTACTACCTTGCTGCTCAAGTTCAGATCAAGAGTTCTTCCTGTAGATACTGGGACAGTGTTTTCACTAGCCATGTCAGATATACAATATGGCCTCTGATCAAAGTAAGTTCTAGGCTCAGGTCAATAACCCCTGTACTGGCAATAGTAGTTTTTGGAACCACCTTCATGAGATTATTCTCACCTAGTCTGGTGCCACAGGATAGGTCCTCGAGCTGTACCAGACCAGCACTAGGGACCTTCTGTGACAATACATGAGACTCAGAAGAAATGGGGCACTCAGACCCAACATATGCGACTCTTCCATATACCTTCCTTGTGGAGGCAATGTGAGCATCAACGATATCTCTGAATGTCTCAAAATCACCTCTCCTGAGCTGCATCTGCTACTGATGGGAGAGAGCTCCTAGAAGCAGTTGAAATGGGTTGTACAATGGTTGACAAGGAGTCAGTAGCTGGAAGCAGACCCAGGGCACAATATTTTTGTACAATAGCCCTCTGTTTCTGTAGTGCAGTGGAGTTTGTCTCCAATAATTGGGCAAGCGCCATAATGGGTATAACAGAGGAAGTGCAGCAAGGAATCTTACCCACAAGGCCCCTCGCCAGTATGAGCCCGGACGAGAACCGGTCTCTCAAAAACGCGCCAGTGCTGATGCGGCACCGATGTATATAAAAGAGCCAGTGGTGCTGGGAAATGTAGATCTCGGTAACTACAAAGCTCACGAGCCGCTAGCCGGTGTTAAACAAGCTACAGCTAATGCAGCAGAAGGCGTGATGTAAATCAAATAAGCGGGCAAGATCTAGAACGCCCACAAAGTAAAATCTGGATGAATCTGAACAATGAGTGCACAACTAGTTTTCCAGTAGCCCATTCCACAATACAAGAGAAATGCAGTGCTTACTGCTTGGACAAAGAAGAACAGATTTACAAATCACACTTTCACTAAATACTCTAGCAACAGAGGATACACTCTGCTTACATACAGCCACACTCCGGCGCAGAGGCAGGTTTTGAGGATGTGGAGTTGTGAAGGTGATGAAAGTTGGAAGCATATTTGTATGTTGTCTGCGTATTGGTGGAAATGGATGTTGTTTGCTACGGGTCTGTCCAAGGGATTCAACATATAGGTTGAAGAGGAGTGGGGATAGTGAGGAGCCTTGCTGGACCCCATACCTGACGGGGGTTGGGTTTAATCGACAAGGAGGCATGGAGGCAAACAAAGTCCTGTCAATGAGAAAGGCAGTGAATCAGTCGAGTATGGTGCCAGAGAGATTCATCCTGTGGGCTAGGATGTCTAGTAGAATTGTGTGGTTGATGATGCCAAAGGCTGTAGAGAGGTTAAGGAGTATAAGTAGTTTGGCGTATCTTTTGCCTGTGATGCTGTGGAGGTCACAGAGGATGTGCAGTGTAGCGGTCTCAGTGCTGTGTTCAAGTCGAAAGCCAGATTGGAAGGGATTTAATTAATTCTCCAGAAAATGTCTATCTAATCTTGGTGCAGGGACACTCAATTGTTGCCTGTCTTTCAAATGCCCAGTAGTCACACAAATGGGGAAAGTACATACACATTGGACGTCATTATGAGTCTTCCAGTACAGAAATAAGAGTGCCGGAAGCAATGTACCAGCCTCCATTCCGGACCGGCAAACTACAACTCTGCTTTCCTGGGCATGTGCGTCCGGCAGGTCTGACCTGCCAGGCGCAATGGCCCCGGAAAGCAGAGTTGTCACGGAAGCAACGGTGCTGGTGCTTCCGTGAACCCATTCTCGTGGAGTCCTGTGGTACTCCGCGGGAATGGGGACTTCCCAAGTCCATCGCATGATGGCCCGGGCCACTGGGACTTGCAATGTCCCGGTGGCACTGGGATATCAGGCAGCAGAAATAGTGTTAAAGTCCGGCGGCAATCTGCAAGTAGCACAGGCAGGTTACCGCTAGACTTGGAATGAGGCCCATTGTCGCTTCCGCACTGGGCATATACACTCAATTCAAAATTATTGCATTTAGGCCTATCAATAATGGGGGTAGTATATCATAAGACCATGTGGTTCTTTGATTAAATACTGGATCCTTTAAACAGATTGACTCATGCCATGTCACATGTCATTATGATATACTACCCCATTAGTAATCAGCCCAGCTGCCATCATTTTTCAAATGCCCAGGACAGGTAAAGACTGGAACTGGCGTCATGAAGCTGCTGCAAAGTCGCTCGCCCTTCAGTCAGTGCAGCTGCTCCAAAATCCCTAAAGTAATCTGGTTTGGTAAAGGGCACTGCATTCAGCCCAATATAGGTTATGCCCTTTTAAAGATACTTCCCCTACAGCTACATCCGATTGGAATCTAATCTGCTTCTCTCTAGTCAGATGGGCTCTGTTGCTTTCATTTTTCCCCAAAAAACCCTCCCTCCTTCCTATGTGTTTAAGCTTAAATATCCAGCAACCTACACCCTTAAGTGGAAGGTGAAGTCATCACATTCCTATTGGTCATGCTATTTGATTGGTCTCTAAACCCAAGGGATAATCATGCACTTTACACCCAGGTCTTTCATGTTGGCCCTTTTATTTAAGAAGGCGGAATTTAGGAGTGTCGGTCTTAATTTCTTGTTTCATTTCTCAATAAACCTCTATTTTATTTAACATCACTGAATTTCAGGATTTAGGCAGACTATTTCCACAATTGTATCAATGCAGGTTCTGTGTGTGTCACAGTTTACAATGTCACATTTCATGGGTCTCTCATTGCATCACATACATCCCAATTTGACGTATTTCTCTAGAATGTGCCTTTGCAGAGTTATAATTCTAAACTTCTACTTGCAAAACTTCACTTAGTGCCAGTCATTGCCATATGTATGGATGCAGCTTATGGTTACAGTACCCCACCCTTGTTTCATTTTATAATAGGACCTTGGGAATTCTCTATACCGTATTTAATGTGGTTTCCACATTTTAATAGGTTTAAATTCACGTTAAACCTTGTTGACAGCACAATAAGCAGATTCATTTTTTATCTACTCATTCGATGTTTCCTAACTCTCATGTGACTTAGGATAAGTATCGATATTTGTTTCATTGGGGATTGCTTTTAAGATCCATTTGCTCCGTTGTACGCTATTATCTTTGGGGATCGATATACTTAGTGACCGGGGGTTAACTGAGCATAATGGATTCTTTTTGGCCAGGTTTGCCACATATAGTCACTAATTGATTTTAGTATTAGCCTCCCAGGCAAACAGACAACAAGCTAAGTAATCTTTGATGGTTTCAAGCTAATTAGAATGTTTTTAAGCATGGGGCCTAGACTCAAGCTATATATGAGGGCATCTGTGTTTGCCTCAGACAAACAGCTCCCCTAATCAATCCTGAGCTGCGTGGCATGCAGATCCCTCTACAGCAAATGAGCCAGAACAGATCTGTTTACTTTGAACTTCAACATTCTTTCTCAGACTTTTCTGAATATGTGGGGTCTATCATTGAGAAAAAGTGTCATTAGCAGGAAACTTGTTTTCCCATAAAACACCTATTTGATTTTGCTATACATCTTGTAAAACCTGTACTTGAAATTACATTTTATTTAGATTCAACATACATACTTATGTAAACTTAATATATAACTGAAATTATTTACATTTATGAGGGATCTTCATTGTATTTTATCCTTTATTTCATATCTCTTAAGGCATTTGTTATTCTGCGAAGAAAACACCACACACCATTGCCCCTCCGCCTGAAATAACATAACCCCCTTCTCCTAATTATTTTTAATGCTTGCTCACTTTTTCTCAATATTTTCTCAGTTTTGGTTTTCAAAGTATTGTTCAAATATTAAGCAAAAGAAATATTAAAAAAGACCAATTGCTTCAATTGTAAGCATATCTCAAGCGCAATGGCTCACCTTGGGACTAGGACCATGCAGTGCATCCTGGGTTTCTATACTCGGCTTGGGTTGACTTGGGCTAGTTATGACAGTAATAATCAACACCAGTTACCAAGTACTTTGCTACAGGATTTCTCGTGACAGCAGTGCTTCTGTCTACCCACTCATGCAACACAAATACAGATTTTAACTTGAAAACACAGCGCCTATTTGCTAACCAAACCAAATGGCCATGACAAATAAATAGGTGACAAAGCAAGCTACTAATGAACCTTCATTTGATTACAATACCGTATAATACCACAGTGAGCTCTGCAAATAAGTACTTTCAGGTCTGTGAGCAGCAAAACAAGAGAGCAGGACTGAGAATGATAGGCCAGGTGTGGTACATGAGCCTTCTCTACTTTTATCTTCTGTTTTGTACAAATTGTTTTGGTGCTGTTGGCAAATACCAAAATGCATTTGATAATGTCAGCCTCAACCAAGTTTTAGAGCATGCACAGAAATGATGTGTCTCTGCCCACTTTTACGCAGCCGAAGCTTTCCTTGTGGGGGATGAACAGATAGTACATAACATAGTCGTGTTGGCCACAGCTAAATCAAAACATTACCATGCTTAATGGACAGCTTAATTCCCCACTGAGGCACAGGCTTAAAGGTGTCTCTTTGTTGGTTCTATGCCATGGCAGAGAGACTTCTTATTATGCAAAACACTGTTTTCCTTTGTTCCATTATAGCATTAAAAACACAGCATGTGGAACTATAATTCTGACAAACCCTTCTGTCCAGTGTCATCATCCAGCCACACATCCCCTGTCCATTTTTTAAAAAAAGCTCTGTTTTCTAATTTGCTCCCTTCTCTTATTATTGCTTCTGAGTAGAAAGATAAGTATACTCTCAATTTTCTGGTGACTACAGAATGCTTTGTTTTACAGATGGTTTACTGAATGGATATTTGCCTAGTATACCAGGTATCTTTGCTGAGTAAATGCAAAGGATAGGTCCTTCCAGTGTGAGATTCAGGTAATTGCATTTTGGGTTTTCTGTACATTAGTTGCACAGGATTGGGGTGTCTCCCTGAGGTCCCCTTGCCAGGGCTAAGCGCCCTCCTCTTCCTGGATTGGTCCTGTTCTGCTTTCTGTTTATTAAACATAGCCTCCAAATGATCGAGTCTTTGGGTGAGGGGGGAGGACTCCTTCGGATACTGCTTGGAACAATGAATCCCCTAGGGCCCCTTTGAAACTCAAGCTGAGATCCTGGTCCTCCTCGATAGTCTCCTCTACCCACTCATCTGAAGTCCACTCAGGAGATGTGGATCTGGATCTGGGTTCTTTGTACTGTGCCATACTGGAATGGGACCTCAGAGTACACTATATTTTCCTGTATATTGTAAAGGAACACAATCTCCTTTTTTTTTTTTAATTTATTTTTATACCCAGCTGAATGTAGAACACTCCAAATAGCCCAGACGACTCTCCTAGAACTTATTGTTCTACCGTTAGAACGCTTTAGCGGAGCTCCGTATTGCACGTCGCTTTCTTCGCTCTCTCCTTCGTACTACGCAGTTTGAGCTGTGCGCGAAGGCTGATGGGCGTGCCCGCCCTCCCGTCGGATCCTTAAGCCTGCGGGGAAAGGCCGCTCGACACACTTGCAAGAGTCGAGCTGAGGAGGCGGGGCCGGGGGCCTAATGCGAGCGTGATCGCCCGCGGCTCCGGCCCCTCGAAGATGCGGAAACGGAAAACAAGCGTTGGTGACACGAAAGAGGAAAAAAGAAAATGCGGCGTTTCATTTATATCTTTGACACCAATAATGGCTAAACGCTAGCACTACTAATAATAAAGTAGGTCAGGAAAGCGTGCCACGCCTTTTAAATAAATCACAGTACGATCACACAATGAAGAGCAACACTCATGAGGTACTTATCTTATGGGAGCAGCAACAAAGAAAGAGGATTGGAGAGCAGTCGGAGCCCTTCTTATGGACAGGGGTGAGCCCTCATTGGGAAAAGGGACTGGTGCAGGACTACAGAGGCACAGAGGATTGTGGACATTAGTAGTTCAAAACGATTTGATATCATTTTTATGCTATTTTTTGAAAACTATGTTACCCCTATGTTTACAGAAGCTTCCAGGGCATGGAAGCGTAAAACAGTGTTAGCAAGTTGAAAGAAAAAAAAAATATGTTTTGTTGAATTGCTGTGGGAGCAGTAATTAAAGAAGTTAAAGCATAATGCTTGTCTCCGTCTTGTCATAGAATTAAATAAACCCCCTTCCAATTACCTAAAATGGCCATTAGTGTACAAATTAATGGACACTGTTTGCAAAAAATCTTCTTGGCTGGCAGGCTGTGTGCATCTTTCTTGGAGACACCACACAACCCAGTGACATCTAGTGCAACACTTGGAATGGCCTTTAACACTAGTGGTGTGTCATCATGCAGGCACACAATGTTATCTCACATACACGACCACAGACACCACCTAAATCTGAGGTTCCACTAATGTGCAAGAATTTCCAGGCACCCCAACCCATGCCCTGTATCACTGCTCCCTTACCCCTAAATTTGCTTTTGCACCATCATGTGAAGAAATACGGAGTCAGATCAATAGCTCACTTCTTCCATGCAATGACTACAGCTTTGCAGATATGCAACAAAACCAAATTCAGGTACAAAAAAATAAACAATCTGAAATAAACATGACAGAGGTCTTTACTTTGAAAACTCAATGTTTGAAACACCAAACTTTGGCAAATTGAATCTCGAAAATGTATCTTTACCTTTGCCATGCTTTTAGGTGTGAGTTTCGAGATTACAATATTTATATCTTACAGCACTACATTTCTGTAATTTTGAAAGTACTTTTTCTTCTGTTACTTTCCTGATATCTGTGTAGTCCGTCATCTCTTTCATCCAGTTATCCAGGCGCCTCACCCTGGAGGCATGTACTTGTTTATCATTTTATTTTATCCAATGGTCTCGGAGTGCATTCAAAGGTTAAAAAGTTGGGAGGTGAAATTGGAAAGGAGGGCATTTGGCCCTGTGTAGCATGCGGCTCCTTTCTCTTTCTTTTCCTGAAACTCTTTCTTAACATGTTTTTTTTTCTTTTAGTATTAAAACAATCTGACACCCTTCCATTGCCCGATTATTTATTTATTAGCTAGGTGACATCCTATTCAAAGAATATTAAAAACCTACGCTGAATAAAAGAAACATAATCAACTTTCAGATTTTGAGTTGCAATTTCCTGACCCAGACAACACCCAGCCTAATAATTGATTGTGTAGCAATCCCAAATTCACACTTTGAGACAAGAAAGATGCTAGTTTGCAATAACAATTTAGTTCATTAAATAAAATTGCACCAAAATAATGTGACTGGTGATTCTCCACTTATTTACAATGGGATTACACGGCACGTAAATCAAAATGAGTTGAACCATTGACTTTTGCTTATATGTAGGCTCATAACTTAGCATTGATGGCTTCACCAACATTAAATCAAACCATCTACATGAGTGAATTATGCTTACTTAAAACCCACATCCACTCTGCAAGCAAAAGGTGAATCAGTTCTCAGAATAAGGTTTACAACCACACTATTTACTGCAGTTACAGTTAAATAATGATTTTCCAATACTCTGTCTGATTTAAATCTAAAATGCTGGACAGACAACAGGCTACCAGAGAAGTGTAATGTGCTATGCGGAATCCCCAATAAGATGTCTGTATTCATTAAAAATAACCCCGGCCCAGAACCAAATTTAGTGTGGAGAAAAAAAACTTTTGGTGTGCAATTTTGAATAATTTTAGCTAAACACATTGCCACTGAACAAGGTTAGAGCAGCCAGGGAAGATGCACCACTGCAGATCAAGTTATGCACTTTTACTTAAAATGTCCCAGAGAATTTGTTACATGTTATGCTATTTTCCCAAAAATATACTGTTAATCATCATCAAACTTTGCTAGCAGTTTTAAGGAAATATGTTTTAGACCGTATTGGCCATCACTCACCTTTTTTACTGTTACTCAACGATTCTTTAGTGTGATTTACAGTTAAAATGTTTGTAATGGCCTCAATAATATAATATATATATATATATATATATATATGATTTAACATTATTTTACTTACTTTTATGAAAATATTGATTTTTCTGAAATAAAGTATACATGTAAATGAAATTAAAATTAAGGAACATTCTGGACACTATACGTGACAAAACATTGGTTTCTAGCTTGTGCATATAAACTAATTGCCTGTATCTTCGATGATGTTGGATTTGTTGCAAACAGTTGTAAAGGCTCAGGTTTATCAGGATTCTGTTATTGGAATGCTGGGACGGATCAATCAAACTCACTCACTAGATTCTAAGAACCAGGTTCACCGTCACAACACCCAAGTTCATTGTGCTCATTGAAGAATACATTTCAATTACTTTATGGACTATGGCATGCATCAATCATAGGACTTGTTACTCCACTTTCAATGTGAAACATCCAAAAACGTAGAATAATCCTAATTTGCAGGTCAAAGACCTAATATGATAATGCTACCCAGGGTTTCAATTTTAATTCTAAAATTACAAAGCACATATACCTTGCACTAAATTCTATTTTTCAGTCATGTGACTTTTAAACAGGACTTACAAAATTCTTCCAAATTATTTTTATTCTATTGTATTTTATTTAGCTCTCTCCCTAGCCTTAGGGTATCCGTGCCCCAACGTTTGGAAAGGTAGGAGTTGCAAAAAATATGAGGAAAGGTTAGGAAGATTAGGATAGTAAAGGGATAGCAGTAGAGGAGGTAGGGTTATGTAAGGGGAAACAGATATGTTTTGAGGATCTTTCTGAAAGTGGTGATGAAGGGTGCAGGGACTATGTGAAGAGGTTGGGTGTTCCATGCCCTGACTGGCCAGTGGGTAAATGCTTGTTTTTGGGTGCATGTGAAACTTGTGATGGATTGGAAGATTTCATCCCTTCTCCGTGCAGGGGAGCGACCCCCTGTGAGGATAGACCACTATGCAAGACCCCCCTCCAGGGCTCAATGCAAATGGGATCTCACTGGGAGTGACTCCCCTCTTGGGGACAAGGACTCCCATTCCAACAAGGAACTCAACATCCAAACCACCCTTTCTTCGTACATGGATGTTGGAAAGACTTTGGCATTTCCTTTTACAAACATATTTAACATAGAACCTTCTCTGACTCTACTGGCTTCAGGTAATGGTGATCGTCATGTGAATGCCCTAATCACGGAAGACCGACACAATTCCATTAATTTCACTAATGTGTAAGGAGAGAGACTCCCAGGGAGGGTGGGGAACAACCGTTACGCAGAGGCGAGCCTCCGTAGCATCAGCATCCTGAAGAAGCGGAGTCACGCAGGGCAGCAAGGAAGGTGAGCAAAACATTGACTGAATGCTGAAGCTTGGCATTCTTTCCGACTGAGGAGCTGCGGTCAGAGAAGAGACCGGGAGGGAAACAACCTTGCCTCGCCTGGATACAAGATTGCATGAGGGAGCCTGGGTCGTCGAGCTCTGCATAAGCCAGATCGTAGCTACTGAGAGTAGTAGCCACAGGAGAAGCTGACAAAGTTACAGGAATCTGAGAGACCCGATGGAGAGCGTACCGCTGAGAGGTACCAATGCCTGCAGTGAAGGCTGCATACCCTGTTGAGGTTAGGGTAGCCTGAGAAATCCAACAAAGAGTATAACGTTACAAGGTGCGAACATTATGAGTGATGGCTATAAACTATTCAGGTAACGGGAGCCTGAGAAACCTGAATGTACAAACAACCTATGAAAAGGGGATTGAGAGAGATACGAACAGTGTGATTAATGGCTATGAAAGCTATCCAGGTTACAGGACCTTGAAAAAACCTGGATTTACAAATACTCTATGAAAGGGGGGGGGTCGATCGAGATATGAACATTGTGTGTAATGGCTTTGAAAGTTAACCGGGTTATGAGAGCCTGAAAAACCCAAATGTACCAAACCCCTATGAAAAGGGAATTGAGAGGCATACGAACATTGCAAATAAGGCTATGAAAGCTATCAAAGCTATGGGAAACTTGAATGCGTGAAACCCCTATAAAATAGTGATGGACGGAGATATGAACATTGTGACTAACGTCTTTGAAAGTTATCAAGGTTACGGGAACCAGAGAAACCTGAGTGTACAAATAGCCTATGTAAGGGGAAAGAAAGACAGAAACATTTAGAATTAGGTCTGAGAAAGCCATAGAAGCTATCAAAGTCTGACAAAGTAGTATGGACAGCCGCCCTATGTGAAATAACTTGGATGAACGTAAAACAACCTATCTGAGAATTTCAGGACTTTGGGAGAGTCCCAATGCCTTGAAGGTGACAATGTTTTATTTCCAAGCCATCCTGGAGTGATAGATATAGTTACACCAAGAGACAATTTTCTTTAAAAAAAAGGAGAGTGAAAGCCATAACTTGATCAAAAAAAGACTGGGAAGAAGAAATATCCTGCTGTGAAAAAGCAACTTTGAAGAATGAGAATAAGTCAACCATAACTTGGGCCAGGCAGATGTGCATGCTGAGGCTAGTGTGCAAGCCTCAATTTTTATCCTTCTTAGTTAAGTGTTTTCTTAAGTGGTAGGGTCAGTTAGTTGTCTGGGTTTAAGATAGAAGACTTTTTTACTTTGTACTTGACATGCACCCTTAGCTTTAGTTTGCTGTGCAGGGAAATTCCCTAATAGCTACAGAGCAGGTTAGGCATTTTTCTTTTTATTTAAAAAAACATTGTTAACTATGAGCCAATTTAGTCTGTGTCTTACTTCTAGTTCATCACAGTCTGCAGAGTGGAATGTGTAGAAGGTGTTGTCTGGCTTGTCTGGTGTTTGTGTGGGTGATGGGTTTGAGTTTGTCGTGAAGATAAGATGGAGTTTTGAGATGGATGGCTTTGAATACAATGCAGATTCCTTTGAAGGCAATTCTCTGGGGTACAGGGAGCGAGTGGGGCTGGGCAAGAGCGGGGCTGATGTGTTCATTTTTGGGTAGGTGGAGTATGTGCCTTGCTACTGTATTTTGTATGGCTTGCAGGGAGGCAAAGGTGCTGTTGGGGGGTCCAGCGAGGAGAGCATTGGCATAGTACAGCTTTGAGAGAAAGAGTGCTTGGACTGCGGTGCAGAAGTCATCAGGAGGAAGGATATGTCTGATTTTGCATAGGTGATATAGTTGTAGATTGCATGTTTTGGTAACAGTTGCTATGTGGATTTTGAAGGAACGTTGGGGGTCGATAGTGAAGTCAAGGGATTTGACAGGTGTTGAGAGGGATATGTGTGGGTTGTACATGGTGAGTTCTTGGATCCAGGTGGTGAGTTTGGGTTTGTGCCTGGGCGGCAGATGAGGAGGTAGTCTGTTTTAGAAGGGTGAGTTTGAGGAAGTGGTGGCCATCCAGTTGGTGATTTATGTAATTAATGTATTTATTTGTAACGTGCTGGAACAGCGCCCGTAGGAATAGAAGCGCAGAGACAGGACAAACAACGGAAAACAAAGAGCAAGGATTAGACATGCCAGATCAACAAAGGGATTCCATACTGGGGTCTTGAGGGTCTTGAGCCTACGCTTGAAAATCGATCTTGCTCCGCATGTTCCCAAATCCAGGGGTAGGGCATTCCACAGCCGAGGGGCTGCTACAGAAAAGCAGGCATCCTGTACATGGGATAGCTTTGGCTGTGGGTACTTCTAGTAGTCCTGTGTTGTTGGTTCGTAGAGTACGCCTAACTGGCAGCCAGCTTAGCTGTTTAGCCAGATAACCAGGGCATTTCCCATTGAGACATGCATGAGTGATGCACAGTGTCCTAAAAAGGATCTGTTTTTTTTTTTACAGGAAGCCAATGGGGTGACCTTCTTACAGCAGACACAAGCTCCATTCTACGATGCCAGTTACCGCCATAAATGCATTATTTTGAACTACTTGCAGCCGATTTAGCTCCATCTTGCCAGTGCCCTGCAGAATGCTGCTGCAATAGTCGAGACAGGTACCAATAATTGCACAAGCTAATGTTGCACTATCTGCTGTATCCAGGTATGGCCTGACCTGCACCAGTAACTTGATATAGTAGGAAGCGTGGGATACAAGACTGCTGACATGTGCTTTCATTTATAAGTTCTGAAGCCAAAGTTATACCCAATGTTTTTACTTTCAGAAGTGTTGCTAGATGAAAATCAGCAATTTAGAAGGTAGCATAGGCAGGATCCAGTCTACGCAGTTTGGAGGTGGTACCAACCAGCATGATTTCTGTTTTTCCACTGTTAAGTACCAGTCCATTCAAAGTCATCCATTGATGAATTAGATAATAAATGTCATTGAGGGTCTGTGAGTCAAGCTCATAGTTGCCAGTAAGAGGAGAAAGGCACTGGGTATCATCTGCATAGTTTGCGTACCCAATGCCTTCTGCATCCAGAAAATGCAAGAGGGGAAGAGTTTATACATGAACGAGTGTTAGGGACACACAGGAACCCTGTGGGACCCCGCAATCCAATCCATAGCCTTCTGCCATATAATCTTTGCAAAAGGCTCTCGCAGTTCGATTCAAGAGAAATGATAAAACCGAACTCGAGGCCTCACTAGAAAAGGAGGCAGAGTCTTGTAGTCTAGTGGCCAGAATGGCATGATCCACAAGGTCGAAAGCCACCGTAACATCAAGCAACATAAAAAGGAAGGCTTTGCCTTTATCAGAGTGCTGAAGAATAGATGTTTTTAGGTCCAGGAGAGTGGCCTCTGTACTATCATTGCTCCTAAAACCTTATTGGTTAGAACCAAGGCTGTTATGTGTTTCTAAGAAATTTTGAATTTGTTGATGCGACACCTTATCCAGAATCTTCAAAAAAAGGGGAGTTCATTATCGGATGATAGTTGCCAGGTAAATTGGGATCCAGTGAAGGTTTTTTCAGGAGAGGCGCTACCCAGGCCTGTTTGATAGATGTAGAGACCACATTTTCCCTGAATGACAGGTTCACAAATTAAGTGATGAGAGGTGTGAGAAAACACGCACATGACTTCACAATAGGTGCAAGGCAGCTATCGCCCTTACAAATGGTAGGTTTAATGTTCAACAGTAGGTCCAGCATATCAGATTCTGATATTTCATAGAACCTAAAAAGGGACCGGGGAGTGGTTGATTGCTCAGATCTAGCTAAGGTAGATAGACACTTAGTGATACAGGAATTGCCACTAGATCACTCCTTAATTTTAGCATTCTTTTGCCTCAGAGAATTATGGATATCAGTACACCAGGTAGTATCTTTTATCACTGGTGCGACAGAGGGACATGGGTCCTCCAGCTCACTAAGGATCTTAAACAGTTCCTTCGAGATGGATGCTGCATCCTTGATTCTTTGCTTATAGAAGGATTCCTTAGCCCCATAAATAGCTGATTTGTATGCCTTAGCTGGTATGAAGTAGCTAGTTTAGTCCTCCAGCAATGATGACTTCCTCCAGCCCTTAAGTGTTTGTTTTGTCTTGCATTTAAGTATTTGAATTTCTGGGGTATACAAGATTTTGGAAGGCTGAGATTGGACCAGTCTTAGTTTGACTGGGGCTAGGGTATTAACTGCCAGGGTCATTGTTTCCTCATAGGCTGACACCAGCTTAGTGGATGATTCAAAGCTGGAAAGATTGTTGAGAACGCGTGTGAAAAAAGTTAACATAGCGGCTAAGGTGACCTAACGCAGGTTACGGCACATGACTTTCTTAGGAAGATCTCTGACTTTCTGCTTGTGCATTAGCAGAGAGAGTTGAAATTGTATAAATGAGTGGTCTGAGCATGGGCATGGAGTGACTTCCACATTCTCCAAATCTAGCCCATGTTTGACTACCCAGTCCAGAATCCTATCTACACTATGTGTAGATTTTAGGATATTCTGTTTAAAACCCCGACTCTTCAGGGAGGTCTGTAAAGTTCTAGCAAAGGGGTTGGATAGATCATCAAATCCAAGATTTAAATCTCCCAAAATAATTTGCTACTTGGTTTGAGGTCCGAAGAAAGCCACTCACATAATTGTGTTCAGAACTCTGGCATATTATTTGGAGGTCGATATATTAGAAATATATTGCAGGTTTTATTGGGATCAATGGCCCACTTTACATGCAAGAGTTCACAGTCAGAGATTACCTCTATACTCAACTGTCAAATATTAAATGATGAATGAAAGATATGGGCAATTCCATCACCTCTCCCAACCAGATGATCCTCTCTGAGGATTTTGTATCTCAGGGGTACTGCCAGAATAAGAGCAGGGCCTGCATCTCGATGCAGCCACAATTCTGTAATAGCACAGATATCTATGTCATTATCCTGGATAAAATCACAGATATCAGTCAAGTGTTTAATAAGTGATCTAGCATTAAGTATCACAAAGCGCACAGGCTTGCGCCAGTCAGCCGTATCCAGGCAGAGACTATCCCTAAAGTACAGTGGGTCAGGGGAAGACTGATCCTCTTGTACTACCTTGCTGCTCAAGTTCAGATCAAGAGTTCTTCCTGTAGATACTGGGACAGTGTTTTCACTAGCCATGTCAGATATACAATATGGCCTCTGATCAGAGTAAGTTCTAGGCTCAGGTCAATAACCCCTGTAATGGCAATAGTAGTTTTTGGAACCACCGTCATGAGATTATTCTCACCTAGTCTGGTGCCACAGGATAGGTCCTCGAGCTGTACCAGACCAGCACTAGGGACCTTCTGTGACAACACATGAGACTCAGAAGAAATGGGGCACTCAGACCCAACATATGCGACTCTTCCATATACCTTCCTTGTGGAGGCAATGTGAGCATCAACGATATCTCTGAATGTCTCAAAATCACCTCTCCTGAGCTGCATCTGCTACTGATGGGAGAGAGCTCCTAGAAGCAGTTGAAATGGGTTGTACAATGGTTGACAAGGAGTCAGTAGCTGGAAGCAGACCCAGGGCACAATATTTTTGTACAATAGCCCTCTGTTTCTGTAGTGCAGTGGAGTTTGTCTCCAATAATTGGGCAAGCGCCATAATGGGTATAACAGAGGAAGTGCAGCAAGGAATCTTACCCACAAGGCCCCTCGCCAGTATGAGCCCGGACAAGAACCGGTCTCTCAAAAACGCGCCAGTGCTGATGCGGCACCGATGTGTATAAAAGAGCCAGTGGTGCTGGGAAATGTAGATCTCGGTAACTACAAAGCTCACAAGTCGCTAGCCGGTGTTAAACAAGCTACAGCTAATGCAGCAGAAGGCGTGATGTAAATCAAATAAGCGGGCAAGATCTAGAGCGCCCACAAAGTAAAATCTGGATGAATCTGATCAATGAGTGCACAACTAGTTTTCCAGTAGCCCATTCCACAATACAAGAGAAATGCAGTGCTTACTGCTTGGACAAAGAAAAACAGATTTACAAATCACACTTTCACTAAATACTCTAGCAACAGAGGATACACTCTGCTTACATACAGCCCCACTCCGGCGCAGAGGCAGGTTTTGAGGATGTGGAGTTGTGAAGGTGATGAAAGTTGGAAGCATATTTGTATGTTGTCTGCGTATTGGTGGAAATGGATGTTGTTTGCTACGGGTCTGTCCAAGGGATTCAACATATAGGTTGAAGAGGAGTGGGGATAGTGAGGAGCCTTGCTGGACCCCATACCTGACGGGGGTTGGGTTTAATCGACAAGGAGGCATGGAGGCAAAAAAAGTCCTGTCAATGAGAAAGGCAGTGAATCAGTCGAGTATGGTGCCAGAGAGATTCATCCTGTGGGCTAGGATGTCTAGTAGAATTGTGTGGTTGATGATGCCAAAGGCTGTAGAGAGGTTAAGGAGTATAAGTAGTTTGGTGTATCTTTTGCCTGTGATGCTGTGGAGGTCACAGAGGATGTGCAGTGTAGCGGTCTCGGTGCTGTGTTCAAGTCGAAAGCCAGATTGGAAGGGATTTAATTAATTCTCCAGAAAATGTCTATCTAATCTTGGTGCAGGGACACTCAATTGTTGCCTGTCTTTCAAATGCCCAGTAGTCACACAAATGGGGAAAGTACATACACATTGGACGTCATTATGAGTCTTCCAGTACAGAAATAAGAGTGCCGGTAGCAATGTACCAGCCTCCATTCCGGACCGGCAGACTACAACTCTGCTTTCCCGGGCATGTGCGTCCGACAGTTCTGACCTGCCAGGCGCAATGGCCCCGGAAAGCAGAGTTGTCACGAAAGCAACGGTGCTGGTGCTTCCGTGAACCCATTCTCGTGGAGTCCTGTGGTACTCCGCGGGAATGGGGACTTCCCAAGTCCATCGCATGATGGCCCGGGCCACTGGGACTTGCAATGTCCCGGTGGCACTGGGATCTCAGGCAGCAGAAATAGTGTTAAAGTCCGGCGGCAATCTGCAAGTAGCACAGGCAGGTTACCGCTAGACTTGGAATGAGGCCCATTGTCGCTTCCGCACTGGGCATATACACTCAATTCAAAATTATTGCATTTAGGCCTATCAATAATGGGGGTAGTATATCATAAGACCATGTGGTTCTTTGATTAAATACTGGATCCTTTAAACAGATTGACTCATGCCACGTCACATGTCATTATGATATACTACCCCATTAGTAATCAGCCCAGCTGCCATCATTTTTCAAATGCCCAGGACAGGTAAAGACTGGGACTGGCGTCATGAAGCTGCTGCAAAGTCGCTCGCCCTTCAGTCAGTGCAGCTGCTCCAAAATCCCTAAAGTAATCTGGTTTGGTAAAGGGCACTGCATTCAGCCCAATATGGGTTATGCCCTTTTAAAGATACTTCCCCTACAGCTACATCCGATTGGAATCGAATCTGCTTCTCTCTAGTCAGATGGGCTCTGTTGCTTTCATTTTTCCCCAAAAAACCCTCCCTCCTTCCTATGTGTTTAAGCTTAAATATCCAGCAACCTACACCCTTAAGTGGAAGGTGAGGTCATCACATTCCTATTGGTCATGCTATTTGATTGGTCTCTAAACCCAAGGGATAATCATGCACTTTACACCCAGGTCTTTCATGTTGGCCCTTTTATTTAAGAAGGCAGAATTTAGGAGTGTCAGTCTTCATTTCTTGTTTCATTTCTCAATAAGCCTCTATTTTATTTAACATCACTTAATTTCAGGATTTAGGCAGACTATTTCCACAATTGTATTAATGCAGGTTCTGTGTTTGTCACAGTTTATAATGTCACATTTCATGGGTCTCTCATTGCATCACATACATCCCAATTTGGCGTATTTCTCTAGAATGTGCCTTTGCAGAGTTATAATTCTAAACTTCTACTTGCAAAACTTCACTTAGTGCCAGTCATTGCCATATGTATGGGTGCAGCTTATGGTTACAGTACGCCACCCTTGTTTCATTTTATAATAGGACCTTGGGAATTCTCTATACCGTATTGAATGTGGTTTCCACATTTTAATAGGTTTAAATTCACGTTAAACCTTATTGACAGCACAATAAGCAGTAATTCATTTTTTATCTACTCATTCGCTGTTTCCTAACTCTCATGTGACTTAGGATAAGTATCGATATTTGTTTCATTGGGGATTACTTTTAAGATCCATTTGCTCCGTTGTACACTATTATCTTTGGGGATCGATATACTTAGTGACCGGGGGTTAACTGAGCATAATAGATTCTGTTTGGCCAGGTTTGCCACATATAGTCACTAATTGATTTTAATATTAGCCTCCCAGGCAAACAGACAACAAGCTAAGTAATCTTTGATGGTTTCAAGCTAATTAGAATGTTTTTAAGCATGGGGCCTAGACTCAAGCTATATATGAGGGCATCTGTGTTTGCCTCAGACAAACAGCTCCCCTAATCAATCCTGAGCTGCGTGGCATGCAGATCCCTCTACAGCAAATGAGCCAGAACAGATCTGTTTACTTTGAACTTAAACATTCTTTCTCAGACTTTTCTGAATATGTGGGGTCTATCAGTGAGAAAAAGTGTCATTAGCAGGACACTTGTTTTCCCATAAAACACCTATTTGATTTTGCTGTACATCTTGTAAAACCTGTACTTGAAATTACATTTTATTTAGATTCAACATACATACTTATGTAAACTTAATATATAACTGAAATTATTTACATTTATGAGGGATCTTCATTGTATTTTATCCTTTATTTCATATCTCTTAAGGCATGTGTTATTCTGTGAAGAAAACACCACACACCATTGCCCCCCCGCCTGAAATAACATAACCCCCTTCTCCTAATTATTTTTAATGCCTGCTCACTTTTTCTCAATATTTTCTCAGTTTTGGTTTTCAAAGTATTGTTCAAATATTAAACAAAACAAAGATTAAAAAAGACCAATTGCTTCAATTGTAAGCATATCTCAAGCGCAATGGCTCACCTTGGGACTAGGACCATGCAGTGCATCCTGGGTTTCTATACTCGGCTTGGGTTGACTTGGGCTAGTTATGACAGTAATAATCAACACCAGTTACCAAGTACTTTGCTACAGGATTTCTCGTGACAGCAGTGCTTCTGTCTACCCACTCATGCAACACAAATACAGATTTTACCTTGAAAACACAGCGTCTATTTGCTAACCAAACCAAATGGCCATGACAAATAAATAGGTGACAAAGCAAGCCACTAATGAACCTTCATTTGATTACAATACCGTATAATACCACAGTGAGCTCTGCAAATAAGTACTTTCAGGTCTGTGAGCAGCAAAACAAGAGAGCAGGACTGAGAATGATAGGCCAGGTGTGGTACATGAGCCTTCTGTACTTTTATCTTCTGTTTTGTACAAATTGTTTTGGTGCTGTTGGCAAATACCAGAATGCATTTGATAATGTCAGCCTCAACTCAAGTTTTAAAGCATTCACAGAAATGATGTGTCTGTGCCCACTTTTACGCAGCCGAAGCTTTCCTTGTGGGGGGGTGAACAGATAGTACATGACATAGTCGTGTTGGCCACAGCTAAATCAAAACATTACCATGCTTAATGGACAGCTTAATTCCCCACTGAGGCACAGGCTTAAAGGTGTCTCTTTGTTGGTTCTATGCCATGGCAGAGAGACTTCTTATTATGCAAAACACTGTTTTCCTTTGTTCCATTATAGCATTAAAAACACAGCATGTGGAACTATAATTCTGACAAACCCGTCTGTCCAGTGTCATCATCCAGCCACCCTGTCCATTTTTTAAAAAAAGCTCTGTTTTCTAATTTGCTCCCTTCTCTTATTATTGCTTCTGAGTAGAAAGATAAGTATACTCTCAATTTTCTGGTGACTACAGAATGCTTTGTTTTACAGATGGTTTACTGAATGGATATTTGCCTAGTATACCAGGTATCTTTGCTGAGTAAAATGCAAAGGATAGGTCCTTCCAGTGTGAGATTCAGGTAATTGCATTTTGGGTTTTCTGTACATTAGTTGCTGATTAGTAGCTCTGTGTATTCTTAAAGCTTCATAAGAAGAAGCATGAAGCTCTGCGTGTAAGGAACACCCCAGGGCCGGTGTAATGAAGAGGTATACTCTGCATGGTTGGGCCGAGGAATTGCAAGGCTCCGGTTTGTGATGTTTTGCAACCTCCGAGGATGGAATTAAGAGTCTTGCATTGTCTGGCAATGTCATCTTCACTGACCATCAACATTACTTTACCAGGTTTCTGCAAGGAGAATTGCAGGGATACAGTTTTGTTTTTCAGGGCTTAAAGATTGGTTGCTCAGGTTGCACTTGAAAAAGGACTACTTCACAATTCAGATACATGCATCACAGAGGACGTTCCTCCGGTTCTGGTGGAGGGCTGAAATGTACTAACTAATTCTCCTCGCTTCAATTCGGTCGTTCAGCCACACCCTGGTGCTTCACAAAACCCCCAAGGCCAGTATCAGCCTTTATGAGATAAAGAGGGTGTCTTCTACCGAATTTACGATTCGGCATCAATAGTGAATAATTGGAGCTGATTCTTTTGCAGAAGCTACATTTTCTGGTGTTTCTAGTAAATTGCAGAACTTCCACTTTGCATTTCCTCCAGAGTCATGGTTGTGATGGTAAAGAAAAGAGAAGCGATTCCTTTCCGATTCTGTCTTTCGTTACTCTAGCTGTGTACCTCTTACAACAGAAGTATAGGTAAGTGCTTGCTTGGTGGGTAAAGAATGTGAAGGCCTGGAAGGAATAGCCATTTTTTCTGCTGTCCAGATGCACGCTTAGAATCAGATGCCGGAATATAGTTCATTAGTACCCAGCGAGGGTCAATGAGCTTGTAAAGAGCAAGGTCATTGACCCTCGCCCGGGCCTTACCCGAACGACAAGGCTCGGTGCACTGCTGCGTCCTGCAGTTCTTTCCGCGAGTGGCCGCCATGGAAAGGGAGAAGGGACTATGTGTAGTTCCTTCATGCCTTGCGTGGCGGGCATCTTTTTTGTTTACTTTTTTTACATTGGTTTTAATGGCCACAATGGAAAGGGAGAAGGGAAACAATTCCTATTAGTGCCCCAGTACGATGTGCCGGGGTACAAATGGCAATATAACCCTTGGAGGGGGCATTACCTGCCATGTAATGCCCCCAGGGTTATGTTAAATCCCTTGCTTTGATTAGACTTCTAACTACGACCCCGTGGGCATTACCCGAGCGTTACTACCCCCTCCTCGGGTTATATTGCGTACATTTTGTTTGTTGGTCAGCAATGACATTAGCAGCACCTTTGAAACATAAATTGTTTGAGATTCTTCCTTGATCCTTTGTGGCCCACAGTTTTGCAAATAATTAATTTAACTGAGTGGTGAGAGTTCGGATGACCAATCGAAAAGCAGTTCGGCACAACAAAAAGCTTTAAATATCCAGGACTTTGGCCTATTTTTTACCACATGAATGTGGGGCCAGAATTGCTTCTTGGTACTCAGAAGCTGGTGGTGGGCGGGTTCTCTCACCAGTTGGTGGATTAAAGTGGCTGGTGGCTTCTCAAGGAATTTTTCAGATATGAAGGAACCCATTCTGAAAAGATACTTTTGCATCTGAGATGAACTTGCAGCTGACTCTGTACTTCAGTGGGAAGCCAGACCATTTGCAGAAGACACAGATGTCGGTTTTCAGATTTGGGGCAGAGTAGTACACTACACTTTTCCTAATTAATTTAATTTGATGATAGTGAGGTGACTTCTTAAAACTCAAAAACAAAGATGGCCTTGGTTTGATCACCCCATTTTGGCAGGCTCAAGCGTGGTTCCCTTACTGGCGGAGATAGCCACTGAACTTCGGATGGCATTTCCATCCTTTCAGAAATCTTGTTAACAGCAGCGCCAAACCTCAACCTGCTCGATGACACATTCCCTTTCCCTTTTGGCATGGAGAATTTCAGGGATAGATGGACAACTAGAGGTCTTTCGGCAGAGGCTTCAGGCCTCATCGGACAGTCTTGGAATCCAAGCACTATTACATCCTATGAATCTGCTTGGAAGCCTGAGAACCAGGGTCCGTTCAAACCCTCTAGAACCCTCTCATACGATGTAGTACATTTTTGGTCTTGACTATCATCCTCTTACTCTCACAAGATATCAATTTGCACAGTTCCATTATATCATCCTTTCAACACTTTGTTGAGGGCTGGCCGGCGGTATTTCCTCCTTTGGCTTGTTGGGCACTGAAGTGGGCATGTCTTTCCCTGCCCATTAAACCACATTATTCTGCATTATTACCCGGCGAGGGTCAACGAGCTTGTAAAGAGCAAGCTCATTGGCCCTTGCCTGGGCATCACCCGCCTGACAAGGCTCGGTGCACCGCTGCGTCCCGGATTTATTTCCGCGAGTGGCCGCCATGGAAAGGGAGATGAGACTACATGTAGTCCCTTCGCCCCTTTCATGGTAGCCATTTATTTTGTTTACTTTTTGTTTTACATCGGTTTTAATAGCCACCATGGAAAGTGAGAGGGGACTACATGTATTCCCTTGTCCCCAATCCAAGATGACCATTTATTTTATGCTTTTTTTTCTCGATTGCAGCGCCGTTTCTCAACTCGAGGAAAATGGCTAGTAGTTGACGGTACGAACTGCCGGGGTACTAATGGCAATATAACCCTGAGTGGGGGCATTCCCGATTGGGTAATGCCCTCACCTTCGCTCCGGCTTCTAACTATGGCCCGAACGGTAATACCCCCTCTTTGGGTTATATTGCCTCATTACAGGATGTTAATACAGTGCTCCCCTTGTTTAATGAATGGCCAGATAATTCTTCTTTGCCTTTGCAAAGGCTTTCTGACAAATTGGCTACGACGATGCACTTAGTTTTTAGTTATCAGGTTAATATTTTACATCTAGTGGAGACTTCTTCTGGAATTTTAGATGCAAAGAAAAGTTTCCTCTTGTATAGCTTTTCCTGAGTTCAATTAAATGCTCTCTTTATATGTGGTACAATGCCACAAAGAATATGTGCACCAACAGTCACATTGACACAGGTCGAGTCATTTCTTTTCATAAAGTTCTTGGTCCCATTTCATCACTTGCTCTGGCTAGATTGGTCCAATGGGGCCTGGGTCAGGCAGGGGGTGGACATCTCAAATTTCAGTTCACATTTTTCCACAGGGACTATGGCATTCATGTCTTTAAGGTAGTAGCCAGGCTCGAGCACAAAGCGGCTGATTTGTCTAGAAAACAGGTTTTCATTGTTTCTAAAGTAACTCTTTTTTTCGTGCTCAATTTAGGATAATGTCTATGCTTTCGATATGCATAAGGCCTCTGGGCCATGACATAGCATTTCAATTACTCCTGGTTTCATCACCAGTAAGATTACTGTTTCAGTGAGAGTTGGGATGCTACTCGTGAGTTCAGATGCGATTATTAGCCCTCCCTTCTTGGCCAACAGGTCTTTTGACGGCCATTTGGGTTTCGCTAGATTCTCAAATTGTGCACGTTGGATTATGAGTGCTCTGGTATTTTTGTGGGTCGTGCTTCATAGAGTGCTTATCAGGTGGTGGCAGTCAAAAAGAAGGAGTCTACTGAGGCAGAGCTTATGTAAAGAGGCTATGATAGGGGGTTGGTGGATGGCTAATGGAACTATACAGAAGAATTTGTGGGAGTTTGAGATGAGGCTTTCTTACTGCTGTAATGGAATAAAGAAAAAGAGTATTGGCATAGTGGTACCCGTGGTCTCAGGTGCTTGGAAAGCGGGCGAGGAAACACTGCGTACCACCTACTGTTTCCAACAACCTGAGGCCCTTCCCCGGGTGGTGCCATCTTGATTGTGTAGAGGCACAAGGAGCATCTCACTGTTGCTACCTGTGAGGGGCCAGAAATGAAAGCCGGACGCAAAATTGTCATGTTTTTGGTTAAAGACGTTTTTTAAATAAAAATTGGTTGGAAAAATGCCTCTCTGGCCTATTCTAAAGAGGAACTTCCCTACCTACAAACCAAAAACGAAGGATCTGTCTGTGTTACAATGTCAGTAACTGAAAAGCTGTCCTTTTGTCCAAAACGTCCTATCCTGACCCTCACGCTATAAATAAAACAACAAAGGGGTGAAAGGATATGTCTTACACTAGATATTGTGAAAAGTGTTCAAAACCAAAAGCCCGATTCATGGAATTTTTTGCACGATACAAAGTAATTTTGCAGTACAAAATTACTTTGCACCGATTTTGCACTTCAAAAATACACTTTGCACAGTTCCATTAATCAGGGTTTGTGTCGGCAGTGCAAAGTTATTTGGAACCATGCAAATAATTCCATGAATCGGGCCCAAAAGTATAAGAATGACTCCAATGAAAATTAAATGTTCTTCAAAGTAAAGACCCTTGGATCCAGAGTGTGGTCCCCTTCCCCTGGATACATGTCTCTCTAGTTAACAGTTCCTTTGTGTCTTCACTGGACTCACAACGTTCATGTTTAAGCAATAGGTTCTGTAACAGTCTTTCTGTAGAGTTTCTTGCAACTTTGCAGATCACCTGGTAAACTCCCCTGCCAGAAATCTTTATACAATTTCAGCTGCCTGGTGTACTCATCTGCCAGGACTTTTTATGCATTTTACAGTTCTTTGGCTTTAACACAAAAGCATATACCATGAGGTGCTTGGTATATCTGTCTATGATAATATTTGCTCTAAGATTTCCCCTGCACTGGAATCTTATGCATCTGTACTTGATTGGGGTTTGCATTTGTACTTTGACTTGTCTGCATTCCAACAAACAATCTTTCTATATTTTTGGCATCAGCAATTTCGTACCATTGAAACACTTGTTGGTGCACCTGTTGGAATGCCCCGGTGTCCCCAGCTGGTTTGGGCAGACTCGCTGATTCCTTCCAGCATCTCCAATTCTGCTTGTGCATCTTCAGTGGTGTTCCTTCACCCGCTTTCCACTTCGAAGTGTGGAGACATTCTTCCAGCATCTTTCGTGGCTGCGCGGTCACACACCGGCTTTCCTTTTGGGCCCAGACTGGAGCAGCCCAACATCCAGGAGCTCCTGCGTGGCTCCCATCATTTCCACAACCCTTGTTGCTTGCACGCAGCGTTTCTCCTCCTGTTCCGGTGGCCTTCTCCATTCCACCACACCAGCTTGTGTGCCTCACATTTGTGAGCCTCAGCATTGGGTTCAACATCTTCTGCTGCACTGCTCGATCCAACAGTGTGCCTGCTACCTTTAAATATCCAGCACACTGAAGACTTGGAAAAACAACTAGCCTGCGTGTTGTACTTCAAGCTCCTGTCACTTTGCACAAACTCCCTCATCCTCCTCCTTGTCTAGGTACCTGAGTGGATATGGGAGTTGGACTCCATGGATGTCATTGGACTTTTAACTCTTAGATGGTTTTTCCCAGAGATTTCACATAAAGGGACATCAGAAACAAAAGGTGTTTTGTGTGAGTTGCAGATGTTTGGGTCAAAGGCCATTAAGAACTCGGGTATTAGAGGGTCTTCCTCATGGGAAAAGAGGGAAAACCGCGTTATGTTCAATGAAGTCAAAACATCTTCCCGGTAGTTGTCTCCTCCCATGTGATCCCTCCTCATATAACCACCCCCAGGGTCAGGAACAGGTAGCAGCTGCTGTCCCCTGGCCACATGGGAGGAGGTCAGCACCGGGGAATTCGTGATGACTCCATTGGAGTCATCACACTCACCACGTCGTCCCCCTGCCCACTACCCCCCTAAACAAAGTATGCACTTTCCCCACCCCTCTCCCCCCACTTACCTGCTGGACCGGAAGCTTTGTGCTCCGGTCCCAGCACTCCTCCCACCCACGGCTGCCATAAAAATGCAAAAGGGACTAAGTCCCTTGCCCTATAGCAGCAGCCATCTTGTTTTTTTTTTTAATGGGAGATTGGCCTCACGCAAAACGAAAGCTGCCCATCTTCTCTCAAACAAATGTAAAAGGTGATTGCCATAATAATTGCTGCCTTGCTCATTTATAGAATTCCTACTCTCCGTCACAACATTACTCAGAATAATCATTATTATACGTTTTAAGAATTTTGTCTCATCCTCCTATGCATTTAAAGTAAGGGGAATGTGAAAGATATTTTAAAAGGGGACGTTACAGTGTCAAAATGGGCACATTCGTCAGATTTCTTTGTCTGAATTGTCACGTCCCAGAAATGGTTCTTTCTCAATAACATTCTTGAAACAAGAATCAAATGGAACTTCCAACATTGGTATAATTTCCCGTACCACTCATGTCCGTGCTCATACAAATAAAAGTGTAACGAGTCAGAATTGTACTATAAGTTAATAAGCGCGATTTAAGGAAATTAGAAAGGCAGCCTAGTGCAAGGATAAAGTGGCGACTCTATCTGGGTGCAAAGACAATAAATAATACCGCTGATCTGTTGCCATGATTTTTAGAGTTTGGATTGTCTGCAGTATATATTATACCCAGTAGATGGCAGTCAAAGAACGGTCTATTTTCAAATAAAACACAAATTGAAACCACCTTATAAAAGCCAATCAATGTTCAACATTTTACCTCTATTCTAATGCAATTTCCCTTTGTCATTTTATTGGTGAAGGGTCATATGATTAAAACTGCCATTTAACTGGCAGGGGCAATATTTTTAGCTCAATGACAGTTGCCAGTAAATAAATTTTACTGGCAATTATTTGGTGAGTATTTTTAGCAGTTACCATTAGTTTTCTGTTCTGATTTCAAGTTAATTGCAAATGAACCGTATGCAAATCAATAAGGCCAGCAGGGTTGCCCATATATCTGCCACAATATGCGCAGCGTCGGGCCGTGCTTCATTTCTTTAACCACAGAGAAATATGCATGTTGGCTACAGAAAACTGCACTGGCCATGTAGCGAATGCAATCAAGGTTACTTACAAAAGAGAACAAAAATAAAATAACTTAATAAGCCTAAAAGGTGGTAAATAAAGAAAAAACATTTATATACACTGAGTTCAATTGGGATATCATTAGAATTTTGTCTGTACACTGTACAGCGAAACACCATTTGTTGTATAGGTGCCTAACAAATATCCAGCTTTGGTCATGCCATGTGCAGAGTGACCCTACCTCCAGTGCCTTCTTGGCATAGGCAGCAAAGCATATATAATGTATCGAAAATTTGTTTCAAATGCAGTCAATATTTATATATTTAAAAATCAAGCGTCCAAAGAAGTTAAGGGTCCAAATGCCTCGGTCAATAACAAGTGGGTAAATGCACAAACGAGAAAGCAACGTAACCATGATATGTTATCTGGCTATATGTCTGATGATGAGGAGGCGAGCAGAGGGAAGGGGCGGGGCGAGATAGTGGGTGGTCGTGAGCCGCGCGCAGCTTCCTCTGAACTCGGACTTGGATTAGCGCCAATGCCTGGTGCTAATAGGCTTAATACTGCAATCTAAAGCAATTTTTTAGGTGCAAAATTGTGCATAAAAATAACCGAAATTTCACAGTTGTGCCTACGTATGTATAAGTGTCAAGAAAGGTTACACATTTGTTTTTCCAGTTTTTGTTCTAGCGGGCTCCTTATCCTTCCCAGCAACTGAACATAACAAAAACCAAATGTAGGGGTATATGCTCAGTGTCCCCCAACAGAACACAAATATTTTCAAGCGACAATGTCTATCACGATTCAATGTTTGTGTGCAGCTTGGTACAGTGGGGAGTCCCACCTTGAGCCTCACATCTGCACAGGCATCTGATGCCTGATTCTGTAAGCGATGTAGTGCTGGAGCTGTCCTTAAACTAAGGCCGGGCGAGAGGAAGATGCACGGCCATCCTAAGGTCTTGAGAGGCCTCTGTAGGCCTCCCACCGCCCCCTTTCCTGGGATACTGGTTGTTATGGCCTTTCAACCCAATCTCTCTCCCTTTGTGATGTCACGCCTGGAGCTTTTACCAGGGGGGCCTTTCCTGTTCCCTCCTCTGGGTCTATATCCTCCTGCTTCTTGAAATTCTTCCCTGGGAGGATCCAACATGCTCTTCATAACACAATCCTTGTTATTGGCTGACCTCAAGGTAATTGTTTGTTTGTTTATTATTTATAATGCGTGCCAGACCCAAGGGTATCAGGGCACACAAAGCAACAAGGATATTCTCAACTTGGTCCACAAATCCAGTCCACAAATCCAACCCCAACAATTTTGAACTCATCCAACCTAACCGGACTGTCAGAAGAGGTGGAGGCATCACTTTTACACCTCAACTTCACAGGAGACTTTACAGAATGTGATGGAATCCTGATCCACCTGCCACAGAATCATCAAACCAACCCTGCTTTCCTACTGTTTTCAGAGCACCCTCATACAACCGAGCCCTTGCAGAAAACCCATCGGATGTAGACGATAACCTTGCGATAGAACCTAAACACCTAACCAGCCTCGAAGATTGAAGCACTGGGATCGAGGTGCAAAGTGAATCCGCGCCCAGATATCTGAGCTCCCAAATCGCCAGGAGTGACACACGACAGGCCACATCCTCGATCTGATCTTCTGCAAAAAAGGCTAGATACGCCCCACCCCATTCAGGTGCTATGGACTAACAATCAAAGCACCAATCCGTAGACTCTGGCCACACTATTGCCGTACAACCACCAGAAGGTCCAGCGAGACAAATGTAAACCTGAAAAAACTAAGAAATGTAATGAGAGATTAAGCCAAACCCTGATTAATCAGATCTGGCACAATCAGAAGAAACCGTGGGCACTGGAAACCCTCAGACCGGCACTGGAAACCCTCAGGCCACTAAACACATCACCCTCTCAGAAAAAAAGAGACAGCAGCAACATTGTTCACGCCCCATCTTATTCAGAAACTGGGAAAAACGTGGACGAAGCATCATAATCTACAAGTCATGGCAGCTGTCCAAAGGCAAATCTGCCAATACAAATCAGAAATCCTTAAAGCAGAGAAACCTTCCTACTCCGAACGTGTCGGCAAAGATCCTCATCCAGCGAAAGAACTCAATGAATTCTTTAATGAGATGATAAAAGCGTTTTATAGTAAAACCGCTGCTGAAGCTAATCTACCGCAATTTGAGATTATGTTGGTCACTCAAATTCACTAGAAGGAAGATCTACTACAGAGATGGAGAGTCAAATGCAAAAACATCTTAATCCAACTAAATACAGATGAAAAAACATTAACGACCAACCCAAATACAGTAAAAAAACAAAAACTACTGCAACAAGATTGGATTGAGACAATTGAGAAGCGTGCTGAACATAAATGCATGCAAAATAGACCTATGGAAGCCAAAGGGCTGAATTGCCTAGCTAAATATCTTGAAATATTTCCTTGTAAACGCCTGCGAAAATTGTAGACGACATTTAGATTGAACTTATTTGCCACTAAAGAGATCCAAAAACTAAGACATGTACCTGGAGGCGAGGATACAAGGTGTGATTCTGTACACAGTCAGAAGAGACACTGAAACATCTGGTACTGGACTGCACTGGTTTGAGAGACCTAAGAACATGTTATTTGGGTGAGGAACTGGCGAAAATAACAACCAACAGTCGGGAAGACTGGTGGCTCCCACTGCATAGCGGTGACTCTCAACGACTAACTATAGTGCTAGCACTTTATCTTGAACAATTGAATAAGAAGTTGTTGAGAGATGATGCAACCAACAATGAAGTCTGTAATAATGAATGATGAGGAATTAATGGGAATAGGAACCCTTGAGAAAGTGAAACGGATTTGAATTGGAATTGAATTTGAAAAGACAGAGATTAGTGAAATGGCAGAATGCACAATGATAATGTATTTTCTTTGTCTTTTTTGTTTAGTGTTATATGTATGGTTTAGTTCTCTCTTTTCCTTCTCTTTTTTTAAAAGTTTGTACTAAACTATAATAAAAAAAACAAAAAAAAAAGAATTAGATGAGAAGCATCTCATCTTGTAGCACAGCACTATCCCAACTAAAAATAAACTGTGCTAAGATATCACGAATCACTTCAGAAATAAAATAGGAAATATACCGCAGGCAGTCAATACAGCAGTAAGGAATGGAAGCAACAATCGAGTTTCTGAATACAACATCCAATCCACAACACCTCTGATGCATAGATTTAAACCACTATCTGAGGCAAGCTTCAAAACAATGATGAAAGTAAGCAACAAAGCTATCATTCTGGCGGATCACTTCTCCCTGGACATCTAGAAAGAGATCATGACCCAAGAACAAATGTCACTCTAGTTTTGCAAACTGATGAACTGAACAGGTCACACAAACCAGGAATTGTACAAAAAGGATTTTAGACTACCTATGTCAAACTGCTTACATAAATAAAGCTGGGGGCCCAGTAGACACCTCCAACTGCCGTACCCACCCATAATTCTAGAAAGCTGCGTGTACCGCCGCATTTTGTAGCATGTATAATCTAATCACCTATTAGTTCACTCATAAATTGGTTTTAAACCTATGAGAGTCTCCAAACTAGCATTAATTCCATCTGGGATAACCTAAAATGAAGAAAACACGACCCCAGCACTTATACTCCTGAAGACTTCTGCCGCCTTTAACCTCAACATGTCAACCACAGTACATTAATCAGGCGACTTGAAGAAACTGAACTGCATAACATCTCAGAATTCTGTTTTTTAAATGTTTAGATATGTGGTATGTAATACATCTTGTCTTGCTCAATGGTCTGTTTATAGTGTTAATCTTATGGAAACCGTTGTGTAAGGTATTCTTTTGACCATAAATGCAACAATAAAAAATACAAATAACAAATCATCCCTTTACAATTAATGAGACCCTTCATAATGAACAGCTTCTCCCTTTCAGCTCAAACCCATGACTATAATGTGTACAGTTCCTCAAGTATAGAGCCTCTCCCAGCTCTTCCTCAACTTCTGCGTGGCCCTACTGATTAAGATCATAAAAACATATGTGCTCAATCGTTATAACTATGCAGATGACTCTCAAGTCATATATACATGACTGGTGAGGAAAACTGTAGCACCCCCCCTTTAGCAACTGCCACACACCAGTAAATGAATGGATGATGGCTATCAACCTAATACACAACCTATACAAAACAGTCTCGCCTCACTCCGCCCCTGAAAAATCTCAACCATGCCCTAGAGAAAAGGGTCACTGCCCTAGAGCTTCTGAAGTGATCTTGGCAAAGTAATGGACAACGGCCTTCCAGTGTAGCTCTAAGTCAGTGCAATAATGAAAAACTGCTTCTATCATCAATGCTCAATCAGACAATCATGTCCATCTCACTTTCCCACACATAGAACGCTAGCCGTCAGTCTCTAGAATCGATTATGTCAACAGAATGTATCTAGCTATGTTGGACTACCTCACAAAAACACTACAATGGATCCCCAACATAATGGCTACACGATTACTCTGATTCAACAGTAGAGAACATATAATACCAGCTCTCAGACCATTGCACTGTCTAACAAAACAACAAATCTATTTAAAGGCCCTCTACGTCCCGTACAGAGGCCAGCAAGGCAAGGGAGCAGAATTCACCCAAAATAAAATGTCACATTGCCAACTAAGTAAAGATCTGAGATCCTGAAATAATGTGCTAATATTAACCAGGATATTCTGCTGCAGAAGACACAGATGCTCTGCCTTCTCTACAGTGGTGGACAAACTTTGGGACAAGCTCCTGAAGGAAATTAGCAAATTACAGGACCACTTGAAATTCAGGAAAAATCTGAAAGAACAGGCTTTTCAATGCATAATCAACAGATGTTAGCCAACACTTAAACAGGGAAAACAGCACCTCTCAGTCAACTAACTCGCACACACACAGACACTCTCTAAAGGACCGCAATATCAGCTCCTGCCTTCCTGTTTCCAAACCAACTAATGATACTCAGAGAAAGATACCATTGACTAGAATATATCAACCCCTTTAGGCACCATTAAAACTCTAAGAGAATACCTCCCCCTTCTTTAATATAAAGAATAAAGCACAGGGCATAGGCCCGCTACAACCACAAAGATATTCAACACCTCCCACCAAAACACAACCAACAATAATATCATGAGATTGCACTGATGGGGCCCCTACGGGACCCTCGCGTATGGAAACAAGGCACAATCACCACACACGAACTGATACGCCAGACACAAGTTTCAATTCCCAAAATCTAGGGTTTATTGCAAAGCAAATAGTCTCAGTTGGCCAACTGGGTCTCACGTCCCACAACGTATGTCTCCAGATCCCGAGGGACGCAAGGGAGTGAGTATTTTACAACAGTTACATATATACAAAACGTACATCTTATTATCAGTAATGACATTTTCAATACCGCCCATAATGTACTTCCTTTGAAATGGATTTGATGATTGACAATTGTGACGAATATGACACCTTCAGGCATTCATTTAGCAACAGTTTGCAATTTGCGGACTTGCAGACATGATTCTTTGTTTTAGGGCACATACTGCTCCTGTTCTTACAAGCAAGCTGCGTGCAGGGGAGAGACACATTCCAGGCCTCACTATCTTCCAGTTTCTATTCGTGTGCTAGGGGTCAACTCGCTCTACAGGGCTCAGTGAAGGGGGGCCATAAAAGAGAGCATAATTCAAGCCATGAATTGTTCGTTTCTACCATTTCTACCACATCAGCGAGACTAGCTGGCACCTGCGTAGTGATTAAATGCCTTGTTGCTTACTTCCAAGGACTTGTGAGGGTGGAGACCGGACATTGCTGTCTGGGTTGCCCGCGTTGTGTTTCAACATGTATCTTGTGGCCTTGCTCTATGCATGAGCAACAAAGGAATAACGGAATAGAATATGCTTACAGCAAAGCAGTTTGGACAGAAAGCAAGAAGCGAAAATTAGTCAAAATGGCGAATTCTATTCCATCAAAATGGACACTCTCTGGTCATACTCATGAGTGCTCATGAGTCTGTACCAATAATACTGAACATCTGAGGCGGTTGGTTTTCGGCCAACAGAATACATTGCCTATGTTATGGGAGGGTAATTTCTGGACTCACAGCACCTGATATAGAAATCCTGCAGGCCGAATGACTGATTTTACCAACTAAACCTCGATTTCTCCACCTTACCACATGTGCGCGGGGGACCTCTGATCACCTTAACCAAAAGTAGGCCCTCCACTTAAATAGTCAGTGCACATTTGCCTGTAAAGCAAGTTTATTGTACAAACGGCAGGGAGGAGCTAGATGACACTGTAGCGTCAAACTAACCAGAGTCTCCCTGAACCACACAAAAATGTCACATTACATACATTTTGCATCAGTTAAAACACTCCCACGTATTTTATTACAATCTCATCCCCCCACACATGATCTATCAAACCTATACAAAGGAAAATCCAATCTTCTCTAATTCCCATGTTCTCTTTAGTTACATTTATCTAACTACCATCATCAGCTCATATTCATAACAGACCCCTTTCCTGGGATCTTCTGTGGTAGGTCATGACATCATTGGATAGTTAATAGTTACTCATTCACATGCAAACATAATTAATTACAAGCTCCAGCTGGCCTAGGACCTACTAACCCCAGACGTGATGGACACTTCAAACAATATGGAGAGGGGGAGAATAAACACGTTCCCTTTAAACTCAGAATAACTATCTCACCCATCCAGACATACTGGCGTCCTCGTTTCAGCCTAATTTAAATTACTACCAATTCAACACACATGACCTTTGCAGGAACTGACCAAAACCCATAAAAGAATTTGTCAACTCTGCCCTAAGGGGCTCTTGGACCGAGTTTATTGCTTGGTCAAAATCAGATGGCCGGACTATCCCGAACAATGAGTGACAGGCTCCCATGTACTTAAAAAGATTGCATTTCCTTTCCACAATAGTACCAAGTCGTAAAAACTCTGCCTGCCTGTAACTGACCATCAGGTAATGTTGCAGCTACCCATTGCCTTCCCTCGGCCTCCAACATTGCAAAACCAGTTTTCCCAGTCACACAGAGTTCACCTCGCAAACCCTGGCTGCAGGGCGTGGCCAAACTATGAAAGAGCATGCAGCATACAGACTTGTACATTCCCAGTGTACCCCAACTGTCCCAAATATTTGTCCCTTAACACTCCCATGTATGTATATCGGTGCATGTTCAAGACTACTGCGTCCTCTTTACTGTGGTTTCTTCATTTCAAATCTCCTTTCTCACATGCACATTATGAAGCTCCTTGTTGTCTAGTTTCTAGGCTCTTCATGGCACACCATACCTATATTGCATTTATATTTCATCAGCGATTTTGACATTTATCTTGCTCCGCACCTGCAATCTAACATGTATCAGCTTAAACTCAATAATAACTGTAAAGTAACACATATCCCGTTCACATTAATTACACTAAATATTTCTGTAAAATTGCAACATTGCCCCAACCATATCCCCAGTCATCAATATGGCACGTGCAACGTGTACCCCTCTTTCTCATTGGGACCTTTACTGACCAGTCCAACACATGCAAACTCAAACTAAACAAACTGCACAGGGCTTTTAGAAGATCCCCTGACTCAAAACAACAGAACTCTACACTTCAACAACAATTGACACACCCAGCCCCCAGCCAATGTATGCCCATACGGCAAGCCTGAGGTTCTCTTTCTGGACACAAAGCCTTCAATACTCTTAGCAGAACACACCTATAATGCTATCAAGCATGCAGAGCTCAGGGCACTCCAGATCTGCACCAACAACACAAAGCATTGCAAACTCCCTTTATTCTTTCTCCCTCCTACTAACCAAACCAACCCACTTTCTTCCAGATCTGCCACAGCATCTGGATATCAAGCAAATGGCTGTGATGCATGCTATGGATCCTAATACCATAAAATAGCATAGCATTGTAAGAAAACTTTCAAAGGCTTGCTACAGCAATGTATACCAGCATTTCCACATAATTACACACTCATGTCAGGCAGGCGTCTTCTCCTGTCAGTTAGCATGCTCATGATACAGAGACGAGATCGGGTCCTCCGGGGCGGCACGTCCTGATCAGGTAAGTGAAGTGATTTTCATCTGCCGCTTTCCAATAGGGACGCAACCCCTCTGGAATTGACTTCTCATCAGGCCACCCTTTCCTGACCCATTCCGTGATTTTTGTTGTGGTGGCGTCCTTGGCTGCTTCTGCTTTCCAATGCCCTTCACTCCTTTCGAGGAATTCCAACTCCTCAAGTCAGTGAGTGATGTGACAACACATTCATCTTGTAGAAAGCTGGTTTCTGTGTCTTTGCGCATTAGAAGTCTGGACATGCGGTCCGCCTGGGAATTTTTCCACCCCGCAATGTGCTGCATCTCAAATGTGTATTCTTGCAGCTTAGCTGCGATGCAAGCAAGGCAAGGTGTCAGTGTTCATGTCCCACCGGGGCTCAGTAGGTGCACTAGGGGTTTGTGGTCGGTTACCAGCAAATGTTTTGTACCCCAGACGTAAGTGCAAAAATAATCTACAGCCCACACACATGCTAACATCTCCTTTTCTATGGTGGAGTCATTTTTTTTCTGCTTGCGAGAGCGCCTTAGATGCGAAAGCAACAATATGTTCTTCGTCGCCTTTCTTTTGGGTGAGGGTTGCCCCCATGCCATACGCACTGGCATCCATGTTGATCATAGTTTTCCATTGAGGATTGAAAGGCTATAGACAGGGTGCATGCATAATGCCCTCTGACTTCTTCAAATGACTTTGCATGCTCTGCCTTTCACTGGTACTCCACACCTTTCTTGAGCAATTCTCACATGGAGGCAGTGGTCTCTGAAAGGTTTGGCATGAATTTTGCATAGTATTAGGATAGTCCCAAAAATTATCTCAGCTCTTCTTTGTAGGTAGGGGGAGGCACCTTCACAAGGGCTTGCAGTCAATCCTTCTTGGGGCTAATGCCTGCCTTGGATATGGTGCATCCCAGATACTCTATTTCATCCACCTGCTATACACATTTGTTATAGCGTAGCCGTACTCCTGCTTCTTGTAGTTTTGCTAACACTTTGAGAGCTGTTTCATGTGTCTCCTTGTCATCCGTGTAAATCAATATGTCATCCTGAAAGTATGAGGCATTTCCAATGTTTTTCAAAAGGGAGTCCATCATGCTCTGGAACGCAGAGGCCGCCGAGGACAACCTAAAAGGCATTCTGGGGAATTGATACGTTCTGAATGGGGTTATGAATGCAGTGAGTGATCTGAAGTCCCAATGCAAGGTGATCTGGTGGCAGGCATCTCACAGATCTAGTTTTGAAAAGACCTTTGCCTCCTTCATCAGCAAAATCAGTTCATTTATGCTTGGTAAGGGCTAACTGTTCACCACCACCTCCAGATTTAGGCTGTGTAAGTCAATGCAGATGCGTACGTCGCCGGTGTTCTGTTTCTTAATGAGGACAACGGGGCTGAGCCATTCTGATGATTCCACCGTCTCTATGGTTCCTTCCAATCTCATCTTGTTGAGCTTTTCTTGTAGTGCGACTCTCGCTGTCACTGGCACCAGTCTCAGGTCTGCTTGACTGGTACTGCTCCCCATTTTAATTTTATCTTGTGTACATAGTTCTTGATGCGGCCAGGCGTGTCTGAAAATATTTCTGGGAATTCTTTGTTAGTGATTGATGCATCATTTTTGTTTATGGACAGCATGTGGCCCTCCATGCTGAGGTTGAGCCTAATTTGCAATTTGGCCTGGTCATCCCAGCCTAATAATGGTGGTCCGTTTTCTGCGAAGTAAACTTTGTTTTGGTGACACTGCCTTTGAATTCCACTCTTGCCATGATGTATCCTAGGAGATTTACACTGACACCTCCATAAAACATGGTACTAATGTTCGTTTGGTTCGCTTCTACTCTTTCTTTTCCCACCATGCTTTTGTACATGTTCAATGGTAGCATGGTGAGGTCTGAGCCCGAGTCCACCATTACTCTTGTTCATGACCGATGACTTGGTACAATGGGGCTTTTCCCTCCGAATTGTGCAGCTGTTCACTATGAGAACTTTGGTGCATGCTTCTTCATCTCAGTAGGCCTCATCTCTGCCCTCTTCACTCTGGATTGCCACCACAGTCTTCCTCCCTTTCCACATGCACACTGACGCAACATGTCCATACTTTCTGCAATTCGAACATTCTTTATTCCTTGCCATGCATTCTCTGCTGTTGGCTAGGTGGCTGGTACTGGCGCATCTGTGGCACTTCAACGGTTCGCGTTTACTTGCTGCATCATCTCTGGCCTTGCATTGCCCTCTATTTCTTCTGCCTCTGGATTGTACCCACTGTACTTCTGGTGATTGCGCAGTGATTCCCCACTCCTTGCGCCTACATGACGTCTCTTCCACCGCCCTTGCAATTTGAATTGCTTTTTCTATCGATATTTCCTTCTCAAGAATACATTTATCTTGTACCTTTCTGTTGTTCGTGTGCACTATGAGCATGTTGCAGATCCTGTCCTCCGATGTTGCTCGAAAAGTGCACAATGCCACCAATTCTCTTAACTTGACCACATAATCATCCACAGGTTCCACCGGTTCTTGCTTCCTGCCATAGAATCTGATTCTGTGAAGTACAACGTTTTTTTACAAGAGAACCTCTTGGCAATTCTCCTTTTTGCTTCTTGATAAGCATCATCGCCCTCTCCTGTCAGGGCTTCTGTGTTTAGGACTGCAAATGTTCTTTGTCCTTCCATGCCCAGCGCATTACGTAACATAGCCTTTTTGCATGCAGCTGGAGAGCCTGTTCCTCCCATTGCTTCTAGTTAAGATTGAAACAAAGGCTCCCATTGGAGTCATGGAATGGCAGGCTTGCCTGGTACTTGCAGGAATGGCGGCGGTGGCGTTGCTTCTTGCATCGTGGGGCAGTTAGGTCACCTGGATCCTCGTCGCCAATTATGTTGTGGTTGCAGTAATTAATACGCGGAGGCAGGGGTTGAAGTAGTGCTTTTTTATTTACACAGCACATGTAACTCTGGCTTCGCCCTTTAGGTACGGTCTCAGCATACAGTGCAGTAAATGTCTATGTTGGGAAATGTCACTGCTGGCCTCTCCTGCATTCAGGGTAAAGGAATGGACCGCCCATTATAAGGAGGGTGCTGGGAAGAGTGTTGGGCTGCCTACCTTCTTCCAGCTAGCCGCCCTCCTCATGTCCCTCGTGGGAAGCCTGCTCATAATCTCGCTGTAGTTCCTGCGAGACTTGGCACGGGACTTCCCGGAAGTCCTTTACTCTACAAAGCCACATAGGGTTTTGGAGCAGGGTGGAAGTTTGGTTGCTCTCCGAGATGTGGATAGTCTCCCCCTGCTAGTGCAAAGGTAGGCTGTGCTTCAGTAGATAAATATACTTGTAATAAGCAAAACCGCTGGTAAAGTGAGCTCAAGAAGAGCAGAAAAAAGGCTTTGGCTCCCTTGGATCCTATTGAGGGGTGGGAAGAACAGAATTGTTTTAAGTGTGTAACACATGGAAATAAAAATTCATGTAAAAGAGTGCTTGGTAAAGCCCTAATGGATATCGTTGGTGTTAGTGACATTTTCGCTATATATCAGACTGCATGCTTTGTAAAGTTTGCAATATTTGTTTTTGTTTTAGAAACTTGCATTTTCGTACTTGTGTTTTAAATTGTAGAGACACTTTGGTCTTCAAAGGAAGTGAGGTGTTTCCGAATGCTAGATTTAAAATATGTCACATCCATGACACATGGCATATACCAGTGGATACGTTTATGGAGTCTGATGGAATCAGTAGTGCTGTGGGGTCGATTGACAAAAACACTGGTACAAAGCAGTTGCTTCTAGATTATCTAGCTCAGAGATAGAGCAAACACCTCGGTTGAAGAGTGTTGGCGGTATTCGTATATCCAAGCAAGCATCAGAGAGGGTATACTCATGGGATGGTCTGTTTGATGGAATCCCGACTGGAAATCCTGGCTAGAAGGATATGATTTGATCTGCCTTCCAGAGACATGGTTGAAAGATGATGGCTGCCTCCGTGCAAGCTTTCCTGACTTTTGGGTTATTTCTTCTGGTGCTCTGCAAGGTAGATCAGGGCGCCCTACTAAAGGTAAGGCAACCTTGATATGCAAGTTTTGCAGCATCGTTTACAGAAGTGGCCGTAAACTTAGGGACCAGAAAATAGTAACTTCTTTTCCCTTAATTTCTTGCCATGGCACCTCACTTACAGTCCATGATAAATATCTGCATCCTAAGGAATATTACACATTACTTTGCAGCCAATAATTGGCTAGCAAATTTGGCTATTTTCATTTGCAATGAGAGCCACATTATTAAGGGTGATTTCAATGCTAAATTGGGGGCAGGTTTATAAATCCTTCATATACCAGAAAGAGCTAGAAGTAGCTTGCAGCATTCCATGGCAGAATGAAAGCTTGATAAATGGCGATCCCCGAGGGTGCCTGTTGGATTTATTTATCCAGCAATTTTCATTAGTGGAGCTTAATGGCAGATGTCCGGGGGATAATCCCCCAAAAATGGCTCCAGAGAACCACTATTAGACTATTGTTTGGTTGATTGGTATTCATGTTCTCATTTACACGATTTGTATGCCTATATTAAATCGGAAAACAACCACAATCCTATTGGTCTTGTCTGGAAAGTGGGGCACCATGCCAAACATAATTCTGGAAAACAAGGGGTATACTTTGGAAAAGCTGCTTCCGTTTAATTGACCAGCAATGTGCTGGCGCTAATTGTAGGTAAGGAAGGAGGTAAATAGTTCGACTACAGTTATTGGTTCGGGTCCAGCTTGTATCGCCAAGTAATTGGAATCTTTGAGGAGCTGACCACTTTAGTTTCTTGGGAGTAGTGTTCAAAGTCATTTATGTAAACTATCTCCCCACAAGAATGGCGCCAAGACGTGCCATGGTTTAGTAAGGAATGCCAAAGGGCCAAACGGGAGCTCTTCTGGGTGGTAAGGCATAAAAACACGACTCCAGGGATAATGCGCAATTTAAAAGCTGCTTATAGAAATCTGGTGAAAGCTAAGAAGCCGTCTTATATTGATTCCCAATGGGAACGTTTGGATAAAATAGTCAAAGAAAATGACGCGAAAGGGTTCTAGGCTTTTGTGGCTCAGGGTTTTGGACCCAGTGAAAGGAGTGATGGCGATCAGATTTCGCCCATGACTTGCCTCTGAGCTATAAACAGATTTTGTACAAGTCTGTTACGCTCACCTGGACCCCACAGGGGTGTCGATCGGACCCGGACAGCTGCGGTCTCCGTCAACGTGATGCGTAGTGCAGAGAGGACTGTCTGGACTGGCCCGCCTAGTCTTGTCTGCTGGACCCGAAGAAATATTTTCCTGCAAGTAGAGACTAAAACCTGTGGGTTTTAGTGATGGCCTCCCAACTGTTCTCGCTCTCCCCCACTAATCACCTCCGATATCCCCTTAGTAACCTCACCTTATGTTTGTAAAAGATGAGCTCTCCATCCTGCGTGTCTTGCAGGGGCGCGAGATACCAGTTACTTCACTGGTTTGAAGGCGTTGGGAGAGTTCCGGTAAGCATTGACTCTGAAGTCCCAGGCGGGATTGGTAAGTATCAAGTTCAAAGAGTTCAATGTGCCCGATGTTCACTCTTGTCCCCTTCCAACAGAGTTCGTGAGAAGAAGGTCTTGTAGCTGCTGCTGGCGTTCAGGTAAGAGTCTGTGTTACCCAACGCTGTCCGGTAACTATTGCATGCGTTAATGTGTTGTTTTTCTCCCTCTTTACAGATGCGGCATATGAAGATAAGGAGAATAATACCGCCGGTGGTAAATCAGGTAAGGTCTATGGTGGTAAGAGGTATTTGTTGATTCCCTTGGCTCACCTTGTTATTCTTGTGCCCCTAGGTGCCGGAGTACGGCGATGAAATGATGGAGACAGTGCCGGATCGAAAGATGCTGTGAGAACTGGTGAGTATGGCGCCGTGCTGGAGCTGGCGAAGCGACGCGTGCAGGACTGATGTACTTTCCAGGTCGGGAGATGAAATGGATCCGGAATCAGGTGAGGAATTTGAAATAAGTTCGTTTTCTAACCTTGTCCTTTTCTTCCTCTTTATTCTAGGAGCTCCGGATTCGAGGCGGGCGTGGCAGAAGACTGGATGCTGGCTGCAGGCACGCAGGCATGGCAGAAGACTGGATGCTGGCTGCAGGCACGGTGAGAGTCACGCTGCTGGATGCAGAATAACACGAAGCATGTGCTGCTGTTCAGGCGTGGTTTAAATAGCCTCCAAAGTAGTCCCAGGAAAGAAGTTCCCCAGGACCACACCCGAGTAAAAAATAGTCCCTGTAGTAAAATAGTCCCATCCAGGCCTCACGTTGGCTTGGATTTATTTGCAGCATGGTCTGCATGAGGTAAGTAATGTCTATGAGCCTGGTGCCTATGCGCCAGGACTGATTTTTATTATGAGCCTGGTGCCTACGGCGCCAGGACTGAACCCAGACAGCCCCTAGCTGGGGCTGCTGGGGTTTTTGTAAATGTCTGGATGCCTGCTCCCGGGGCTGATGGGCTTGATCCGGATGCCCGGGGGTAGGCATCATGACAGCACTGCCCCCCAAGGCCCCTCATAAAGTTGTTCTTCCCCTTGGCCCTGGTTTATCTGGGAAGTTCCGATGGAATTTCTTCACCAACCGAGGTGCATGAACGTGGTCACTAGGCTCCCATGACCTTTCCTGTGGTCCGTAACCTTTGCAGTCGATTAAATAAAAACGTCTTGATTTAACCAACTTAGAGTCCAGGATATTCCTTACCTCAAATTCAGGCTCTCCATCTATTAGGATGGGGTCAGGTGGTTTGGCAAGCCTTGTCCCGGGTTGAACTGGTTTCAGAAGTGAAACATGAAAGACAGGATGGATCCGCATATTAGAGGGTAATTCCAACTTGATGGCCACCGGGTTGATAATGGCCTTAATAGTGTAAGGTCCCAAATACCTAGAATTAAAAGTCTGAGTTCCTTTTAGAGGTATGTGTTTTGTAGCCAGCCAAACTTGATCCCCAATCTGATATCGTGGAGCATCGCTTCTATGTTGATCAGCATTTTTCTTATATTTCTCTTTCGCTTGTTTCAAATGTTCTGTTGCCTCCTTAAAGGCTTGTGTAATAGTAGAGTGTAAATGACTAACTGCAGGCATTTCTAAGTACTGAGGCGAATCGAGTTCTGAGGTTCGAGGGTGATGTCCGTATATGGTATAGAAGGGGCTTTGTCCGGTTCCAGAATGTACCGAGTTATTGTATGCATATTCGGAAATCCATAAAATATCCTTCCAATTGCTTTCGGTCTGGTGCAGCATGCAACGTAGGTAAAGTTCAAGGGTCTGGTTGGTCCTCTCCGTCTGACCATCGGTCTGGGGATGGTGACTGGTTGATAACCTCACGTCGATTTGCGCCAATTGACAGCATTTCTTCCAAAATTGTGAAATGAGTTGACTGCCTCGGTCAGAGACCAATACGGAAGGAAATCCGTGTATTCAAACAATGTTTTCGAGGAACTCCTTGGCCAAAATTGAAGCGGAAGGTAATCCTTTTAAAGGAATAAAGTGGGCCATCTTGGAAAAAAGATCCACAATAACTAGGATGGTGTTAAATCCATTACATGGAGGTAGATCTGTAATAAAGTCTAAAGACAAGGTGTGCCATGGTGTAGGTGGAATATCCAAAGGTTGTAAAAGGCCAGCAGGTTTTTTCTTCTGGCTTTTGTTTTGGACGCAAATGCCACAAGACATCACAAATGACTTTACGTCTTTTCGCCAAGTGAGCCCCCAGAACTGTCTCTTAATTTTCGCTTCAGTTTTTGCGATACCTGGGTGCCCCTCCATCAGGGTGTCATGGTAATTGGAGATGACTAGTTCTTGTATTTCCTTGTGTGGTAGAAATAGTCATCCTTGATAGTAAGGTAGGTCATTGACGACTGAGTAGTCCGGGCCTTTCTTTACCCAGTCCTGCAGGGTTGCTGGATCGAAGAGTTGTTGGATTTTTGAATGAATATCTTCTAGTGTCTGTTGAGTAGTTATGCCAATAATTCTTTGCTCAGGCATTATTGGCACCGGTTCCGGGTTTGCATATGCTTCTCCCATCCCTATTCGGGATAAGGCATCTGCTTTGCCATTTTTGCGGCCTGGTCGATAAGTGATCACAAAATCGAATTCGGCAAAGAACAATGCCCATCGAAGTTGTCGCGATGATTGGGCTTTGGCTGTTTTTAAATACTGCAGGTTCCGGTGATCAGTGATTACAGTAATGGTATGCCTGGCACCAAGAAGGTAGTGCCGCCAAGCCTTAAAGGCGGATTTGATAGCTAATAGCTCTTTATCGGTAATCGCATAGTTTAACTTAGGTGCTGAGAACTTTCTGGACCAAAACGCTACTGGGTGAAGTTGACCGGTTTCAGGATCCTTCTGGGACAGGACAGCTCCCATGGCTAAACTGGATGCATCAGTTTCTACTATGTATGGAAGCTCAGGGCGTGGATGCTTTAAGACAGGTGATGATGTGAATTTCGCTTTCAGCTCTTGGAAGGCCTTTTCAGCCTCTTCGGTCCACAAGAAGCGTTTGTTTTTTCGCAAAAGTGCTGTGATGGGGTGTACAACATGGGAGAAGTCCGGAATGAATCTGCGGTAGAAATTAGCAAATCCGAGCATGCTTTGTACCCCTTTGACTGAACTGGGTGATGGCCACTTGAGAATTGCGTCCACCTTTCGAGAGTCCATTCGGACTCCCTTTGGAGTCAGGATAAATCCAAGAAATTCAACTTCCGTAGCATGAAAAACACATTTTTCCAATTTTGCATATAACTTGTGCTGGTGTAGTTTCTCAAGGACTGCACGCACGTGCTTAACATGGTCTGATTCTGAGGAGGAGTACACTAGAATATCATCTATGTATACGACGACACAGACGTCAATGAGTTCACGAAGGACATCGTTCATAAAATACTGGAAGGCTGCTGGTGCATTGCACAACCCGAAGTGCATCACCTGATATTCGAATAATCCGTACTTGGTGTGAAAGGCAGTCTTCCATTCGTCGCCTTTCTTGACACGTACCAGATGATATGCCCCTCGGAGATCTAACTTAGTGTAGATGCAAGCATCCTTAATTGGTCTAGTAATTCGGGGATCAGAGCCAATGGGTATCGGTTTTTTACTGTGATCTGATTTAATGCGCGGTAATCTATGCACGTTCTAAGGTCACCTTCCTTTTTTGGCACGAAGAATAAAGCTGAGGATGCAGGAGACTTGGAAGGACGAATAAAGCCATTAGCAAGGTATTGGTCCAAGTATTGCCGTAGGTGAAGATTTTCAGGTTCTGTGAGGGCGTAGATTCTACTGCATGGGGGTTGTGCACCGGGAAGGAGGTCGATTTGACAATCGTATGATCTGTGAGGAGGTAATGTATTGGCCTGTTCTTTTTGAAAAACATCCTGAAATTCTTGGTATTACTGAGGTAACTGCACGATTGGGTTAACGACTGTAGCCAGGCCTTTTTTCAAAGTTTTCTCTGGGTAACAGGTGTGTGCACAATCCGGGAAGGTTATTCTCTTCTCTCGCCATTCTATACAAGGATTATGTGTTTCCAACCATGGCATCCCCAGTATTATCTGGAACTGTGGGGCTTTGATTAGATCAAACACAATAGTCTCTCGATGCCCATCTTGACTCAACAGTGTCATCTCTGTAATGGAATGAGTTACAGGCCCCGAGGCAATCTCAGTTCCATCAACTGTGGTGATGACATCCGAAGTGGTCTTTTTGCAGAGGTAGATTCATCCTTGACACCAATTCGTGGTCCATATAGTTTCCTACGGCCCCGCTATCTATGTATGCCCTTACTGTGTGCATACGTGATGGCTGCCTGGGATCAAGTAGGGCCATTGGGATGATCAGATGCGAGGTCTGAGTGTCCTTCTTTAAGCTCGGCAAGCGGACCTCTATGCTTGTCGGGCATGGTCGTTTCCCGAATCAGGCTCTATGTGGCTTTTATCAGCAACTCCTACCACCTTCTTGGGTGGTTTTGTAGGGCAATCCAGTAGAAAATGTCCTGAGGTTCCACAGTACAGACACAACTGCATCTGTCGTCTTCTTTATCTTTCCTTTTGAGTTAACGGTCCTTTAACCCCCCGATCTGCATAGGTTCAGATGCATCTGTTCCTTTGGGGGCAACATTGGGTTTAACCAATACCCGATTCTCGAACTTAGCTCGATCAGTCTTTCGGTTCTGAAGTCTGTGTGTTTAGCTGGACCACTAAGTCTATAAATTCTGTGCAATCCTGAGGTGGGTTCACAACTTGAGCCAAGACGTCTTTGAGTTCTCCCCGAAGTCCACGATGAAACAATGTAATTCGTTTTTCCTCCGGCCACCCGGTTTCCACCACCAACTTATTGAAGGTTGCAATATAGGTTAACAGATCCTGGTTACCCTGTCGTAAGGATAAAAGTTTGTTGTCCAGGGCTTGACCCTGTGAGTGTCTGCGAATAGTTTTTCCATGCTCCTTTGAAAACCCTGAAAATCCCGGAGAAGAGGATCATCCTGGTTGACTAACGGAATGGACCAATCCGCTGCGCTGCCACTAAGATATGACAATACAAAGGCTACTTTGGCTTGGTCATTTGGAAAGGCTCCCGGTCTGTGAAAAAAATTGCAAGCGGCATTGGTTCATAAACACGGCAAACCTTTTGGGGTCCCCAGCAAAGCGTTCGGGTGGAGCTAACAGAATATTTCCTGGTAAAACCACTTGCACAGGATTGCTTTATGAAACAGGGGTTGGTTTTCCCCCATATCCAGGTAGGGGTGTTTGCCCAGCTTGGTTTTGCAGTAGTTGCCTAGCCAGATCATCAGTGTGCTCCTTTGAGACAATCAGTTCTCTCCTGAGGGCATTAGTCTCTTGGTGAGCGGCATGTACCTCCGCCCTAAGTTCCCCCAATAATTGGGCCAGTTGGTCGGTTTCCGAGGTTTCCATAACACCCGGGTGGGTATTTTTAGAAAGGCTTCGTGTTCTGTTATGCTCACCTGGACTCCACAGGGGTGTCGATCGGCCCCGGACAGCTGCGGTCTCCGTCAACGTGATGCGTAGTGCAGAGATGACTGTCTGGAATGGCCCGCCTAGTCTTGTCTGCTGGACCCGAAGAAGTATTTTCCTGCAAGTAGAGACTAAAACCTGTGGGTTTTAGTGATGGCCTCCCAACTGTTCTCGCTCTCCCCCACTAATCACCTCCGATATCCCCTTAGTAACCGCACCTTATGTTTGTAAAAGATGAGCTCTCCATCCTGCGTGTCTTGCAGGGGCGCGTAGATACCAGTTACTTCACTGGTTTGAAGGAGTTGGGAGAGTTCCGGTAAGCATTGACTCTGAAGTCCCAGGCGGGATTGGTAAGTATCAAGTTCAAAGAGTTCAATGTGCCCGATGTTCACTCTTGTCCCCTTCCAACAGAGTTCGTGAGAAGAAGGTCTTGTAGCTGTTGCTGGCGTTCAGGTAAGAGTCTGTGTTACCCAACGCTGTCCGGTAACTATTGCATGCGTTAATGTGTTGTTTTTCTCCCTCTTTACAGATGCGGCATATGAAGATAAGGAGAATAATACCGCCGGTGGTAAATCAGGTAAGGTCTATGGTGGTAAGAGGTATTTGTTGATTCCCTTGGCTCACCTTGTTATTCTTGTGCCCCTAGGTGCCGGAGTACGGCGATGAAATGATGGAGACAGTGCCGGATCGAAAGATGCTGTGAGAACTGGTGAGTATGGCGCCGTGCTGGAGCTGGCGAAGCGACGCGTGCAGGACTGATGTACTTTCCAGGTCGGGAGATGAAATGGATCCGGAATCAGGTGAGGAATTTGAAATAAGTTTGTTTTCTAACCTTGTCCTTTTCTTCCTCTTTATTCTAGGAGCTCCGGATTCGAGGCGGGCGTGGCAGAAGACTGGATGCTGGCTGCAGGCACGCAGGCATGGCAGAAGACTGGATGCTGGCTGCAGGCACGGTGAGAGTCACGCTGCTGGATGCAGAATAACACGAAGCATGTGCTGCTGTTCAGGTGTGGTTTAAATAGCCTCCAAAGTAGTCCCAGGAAAGAAGTTCCCCAGGACCACACCCGAGTAAAAAATAGTCCCTGTAGTAAAATAGTCCCATCCAGGCCTCACGTTGGCTTGGATTTATTTGCAGCATGGTCTGCATGAGGTAAGTAATGTCTATGAGCCTGGTGCCTATGCGCCAGGACTGATTTTTATTATGAGCCTGGTGCCTACGGCGCCAGGACTGAACCCAGACAGCCCCTAGCTGGGGCTGCTGGGGTTTTTGTAAATGTCTGGATGCCTGCTCCCGGGGCTGATGGGCTTGATCCGGATGCCCGGGGGTAGGCATCATGACAGCACTGCCCCCCAAGGCCCCTCATAAAGTTGTTCTTCCCCTTGGCCCTGGTTTGTCTGGGAAGTTCCGATGGAATTTCTTCACCAACCGAGGTGCATGAACGTGGTCACTAGGCTCCCATGACCTTTCCTGTGGTCCGTAACCTTTGCAGTCGATTAAATAAAAACGTCTTGATTTAACCAACTTAGAGTCCAGGATATTCCTTACCTCAAATTCAGGCTCTCCATCTATTAGGATGGGGTCAGGTGGTTTGGCAAGTCTTGTCCCGGGTTGAACTGGTTTCAGAAGTGAAACATGAAAGACAGGATGGATCCGCATATTAGAGGGTAATTCCAACTTGATGGCCACCGGGTTGTTGATAATGGCCTTAATAGTGTAAGGTCCCAAATACCTAGAATTAAAAGTCTGAGTTCCTTTTAGAGGTATGTGTTTTGTAGCCAGCCAAACTTGATCCCCAATCTGATATCGTGGAGCATCGCTTCTATGTTGATCAGCATTTTTCTTATATTTCTCTTTCGCTTGTTTCAAATGTTCTGTTGCCTCCTTAAAGGCTTGTGTAATAGTAGAGTGTAAATGACTAACTGCAGGCATTTCTAAGTACTGAGGCGAATCGAGTTCTGAGGTTCGAGGGTGATGTCCGTATATGGTATAGAAGGGGCTTTGTCCGGTTCCAGAATGTACCGAGTTATTGTATGCATATTCGGAAATCCATAAAATATCCTTCCAATTGCTTTCGGTCTGGTGCAGCATGCAACGTAGGTACTGTTCAAGGGTCTGGTTGGTCCTCTCCGTCTGACCATCGGTCTGGGGATGGTGACTGGTTGATAACCTCACGTCGATTTGCGCCAATTGACAGCATTTCTTCCAAAATTGTGAAATGAGTTGACTGCCTCGGTCAGAGACCAATACGGAAGGAAATCCGTGTATTCAAACAATGTTTTCGAGGAACTCCTTGGCCAAAATTGAAGCGGAAGGTAATCCTTTTAAAGGAATAAAGTGGGCCATCTTGGAAAAAAGATCCACAATAACTAGGATGGTGTTAAATCCATTACATGGAGGTAGATCTGTAATAAAGTCTAAAGACAAGGTGTGCCATGGTGTAGGTGGAATATCCAAAGGTTGTAAAAGGCCAGCAGGTTTTTTCTTCTGGCTTTTGTTTTGGACGCAAATGCCACAAGACATCACAAATGACTTTACGTCTTTTCGCCAAGTGAGCCCCCAGAACTGTCTCTTAATTTTCGCTTCAGTTTTTGCGATACCTGGGTGCCCCTCCATCAGGGTGTCATGGTAATTGGAGATGACTAGTTCTTGTATTTCCTTGTGTGGTAGAAATAGTCATCCTTGATAGTAAGGTAGGTCATTGACGACTGAGTAGTCCGGGCCTTTCTTTACCCAGTCCTGCAGGGTTGCTGGATCGAAGAGTTGTTGGATTTTTGAATGAATATCTTCTAGTGTCTGTTGAGTAGTTATGCCAATAATTCTTTGCTCAGGCATTATTGGCACCGGTTCCGGGTTTGCATATGCTTCTCCCATCCCTATTCGGGATAAGGCATCTGCTTTGCCATTTTTGCGGCCTGGTCGATAAGTGATCACAAAATCGAATTCGGCAAAGAACAATGCCCATCGAAGTTGTCGCGATGATTGGGCTTTGGCTGTTTTTAAATACTGCAGGTTCCGGTGATCAGTGATTACGGTAATGGTATGCCTGGCACCAAGAAGGTAGTGCCGCCAAGCCTTAAAGGCGGATTTGATAGCTAATAGCTCTTTATCGGTAATCGCATAGTTTAACTTAGGTGCTGAGAACTTTCTGGACCAAAACGCTACTGGGTGAAGTTGACCGGTTTCAGGATCCTTCTGGGACAGGACAGCTCCCATGGCTAAACTGGATGCATCAGTTTCTACTATGTATGGAAGCTCAGGGCGTGGATGCTTTAAGACAGGTGATGATGTGAATTTCGCTTTCAGCTCTTGGAAGGCCTTTTCAGCCTCTTCGGTCCACAAGAAGCGTTTGTTTTTTCGCAAAAGTGCTGTGATGGGGTGTACAACATGGGAGAAGTCCGGAATGAATCTGCGGTAGAAATTAGCAAATCCGAGCATGCTTTGTACCCCTTTGACTGAACTGGGTGATGGCCACTTGAGAATTGCGTCCACCTTTCGAGAGTCCATTCGGACTCCCTTTGGAGTCAGGATAAATCCAAGAAATTCAACTTCCGTAGCATGAAAAACACATTTTTCCAATTTTGCATATAACTTGTGCTGGCGTAGTTTCTCAAGGACTGCACGCACGTGCTTAACATGGTCTGATTCTGAGGAGGAGTACACTAGAATATCATCTATGTATACGACGACACAGACGTCAATGAGTTCACGAAGGACATGGTTCATAAAATACTGGAAGGCTGCTGGTGCATTGCACAACCCGAAGTGCATCACCTGATATTCGAATAATCCGTACTTGGTGTGAAAGGCAGTCTTCCATTCGTCGCCTTTCTTGACACGTACCAGATGATATGCCCCTCGGAGATCTAACTTAGTGTAGATGCAAGCATCCTTTACTTGGTCTAGTAATTCGGGGATCAGAGGCAATGGGTATCGGTTTTTTACTGTGATCTGATTTAATGCGCGGTAATCTATGCACGTTCTAAGGTCACCTTCCTTTTTTGGCACGAAGAATAAAGCTGAGGATGCAGGAGACTTGGAAGGACGAATAAAGCCATTAGCAAGGTATTGGTCCAAGTATTGCCGTAGGTGAAGATTTTCAGGTTCTGTGAGGGCGTAGATTCTAATGCATGGGGGTTGTGCACCGGGAAGGAGGTCGATTTGACAATCGTATGATCTGTGAGGAGGTAATGTATTGGCCTGTTCTTTTTGAAAAACATCCTGAAATTCTTGGTATTACTGAGGTAACTGCACGATTGGGTTAACGACTGTAGCCAGGCCTTTTTTGAAAGTTTTCTCTGGGTAACAGGTGTGTGCACAATCCGGGAAGGTTATTCTCTTCTCTCGCCATTCTATACAAGGATTATGTGTTTCCAACCATGGCATCCCCAGTATTATCTGGAACTGTGGGGCTTTGATTAGATCAAACACAATAGTCTCTCGATGCCCATCTTGACTCAACAGTGTCATCTCTGTAATGGAATGAGTTACAGGCCCCGAGGCAATCTCAGTTCCATCAACTGTGGTGATGACATCCGAAGTGGTCTTTTTGCAAAGAGGTAGATTCATCCTTGACACCAATTCGTGGTCCATATAGTTTCCTACGGCCCCGCTATCTATGTATGCCCTTACTGTGTGCATACGTGATGGCTGCCTGGGATCAAGTAGGGCCATTGGGATGATCAGATGCGAGGTCTGAGTGTCCTTCTTTAAGCTCGGCAAGCGGACCTCTATGCTTGTCGGGCATGGTCGTTTCCCGAATCAGGCTCTATGTGGCTTTTATCAGCAACTCCTACCACCTTCTTGGGTGGTTTTGTAGGGCAATCCAGTAGAAAATGTCCTGAGGTTCCACAGTACAGACACAACTGCATCTGTCATCTTCTTTCTCTTTCCTTTTGAGTTAACGGTCCTTTAACCCCCCGATCTGCATAGGTTCAGATGCATCTGTTCCTTTGGGGGCAACATTGGGTTTAACCAATACCCGATTCTCGAACTTAGCTCGATCAGTCTTTCGGTTCTGAAGTCTGTGTGTTTAGCTGGACCACTAAGTCTATAAATTCTGTGCAATCCTGAGGTGGGCTCACAACTTGAGCCAAGACGTCTTTGAGTTCTCCCCGAAGTCCACGATGAAACAATGTAATTCGTTTTTCCTCCACCACCCGGTTTCCACCACCAACTTATTGAAGGTTGCAATATAGGTTAACAGATCCTGGTTACCCTGTCGTAAGGATAAAAGTTTGTTGTCCAGGGCTTGACCCTGTGAGTGTCTGCGAATAGTTTTTCCATGCTCCTTTGAAAACCCTGAAAATCCCGGAGAAGAGGATCATCCTGGTTGACTAACGGAATGGACCAATCCGCTGCGCTGCCACTAAGATATGACAATACAAAGGCTACTTTGGCTTGGTCATTTGGAAAGGCTCCCGGTCTGTGAAAAAAATTGCAAGCGGCATTGGTTCATAAACACGGCGAACCTTTTGGGGTCCCCAGCAAAGCGTTCGGGTGGAGCTAACAGAATATTTCCTGGTAAAACCACTTGCACAGGATTGCTTGATGAAACAGGGGTTGGTTTTCCCCCATATCCAGGTAGGGGTGTTTGCCCAGCTTGGTTTTGCAGTAGTTGCCTAGCCAGATCATCAGTGTGCTCCTTTGAGACAATCAGTTCTCTCCTGAGGGCATTAGTCTCTTGGTGAGCGGCATGTACCTCGCCCTAAGTTCCCCCAATAATTGGGCCAGTTGGTCGGTTTCCGAGGTTTCCATAACACCCGGGTGGGTATTTTTAGAAAGGCTTCGTGTTCTGTTATGCTCACCTGGACTCCACAGGGGTGTCGATCGGCCCCGGACAGCTGCGGTCTCCGTCAACGTGATGCGTAGTGCAGAGATGACTGTCTGGAATGGCCCGCCTAGTCTTGTCTGCTGGACCCGAAGAAGTATTTTCCTGCAAGTAGAGACTAAAACCTGTGGGTTTTAGTGATGGCCTCCCAACTGTTCTCGCTCTCCCCCACTAATCACCTCCGATATCCCCTTAGTAACCTCACCTTATGTTTGTAAAAGATGAGCTCTCCATCCTGCGTGTCTTGCAGGGGCGCGTAGATACCAGTTACTTCACTGGTTTGAAGGAGTTGGGAGAGTTCCGGTAAGCATTGACTCTGAAGTCCCAGGCGGGATTGGTAAGTATCAAGTTCAAAGAGTTCAATGTGCCCGATGTTCACTCTTGTCCCCTTCCAACAGAGTTCGTGAGAAGAAGGTCTTGTAGCTGTTGCTGGCGTTCAGGTAAGAGTCTGTGTTACCCAACGCTGTCCGGTAACTATTGCATGCGTTAATGTGTTGTTTTTCTCCCTCTTTACAGATGCGGCATATGAAGATAAGGAGAATAATACCGCCGGTGGTAAATCAGGTAAGGTCTATGGTGGTAAGAGGTATTTGTTGATTCCCTTGGCTCACCTTGTTATTCTTGTGCCCCTAGGTGCCGGAGTACGGCGATGAAATGATGGAGACAGTGCCGGATCGAAAGATGCTGTGAGAACTGGTGAGTATGGCGCCGTGCTGGAGCTGGCGAAGCGACGCGTGCAGGACTGATGTACTTTCCAGGTCGGGAGATGAAATGGATCCGGAATCAGGTGAGGAATTTGAAATAAGTTTGTTTTCTAACCTTGTCCTTTTCTTCCTCTTTATTCTAGGAGCTCCGGATTCGAGGCGGGCGTGGCAGAAGACTGGATGCTGGCTGCAGGCACGCAGGCATGGCAGAAGACTGGATGCTGGCTGCAGGCACGGTGAGAGTCACGCTGCTGGATGCAGAATAACACAAAGCATGTGCTGCTGTTCAGGTGTGGTTTAAATAGCCTCCAAAGTAGTCCCAGGAAAGAAGTTCCCCAGGACCACACCCGAGTAAAAAATAGTCCCTGTAGTAAAATAGTCCCATCCAGGCCTCACGTTGGCTTGGATTTATTTGCAGCATGGTCTGCATGAGGTAAGTAATGTCTATGAGCCTGGTGCCTATGCGCCAGGACTGATTTTTATTATGAGCCTGGTGCCTACGGCGCCAGGACTGAACCCAGACAGCCCCTAGCTGGGGCTGCTGGGGTTTTTGTAAATGTCTGGATGCCTGCTCCCGGGGCTGATGGGCTTGATCCGGATGCCCGGGGGTAGGCATCATGACAGCACTGCCCCCCAAGGCCCCTCATAAAGTTGTTCTTCCCCTTGGCCCTGGTTTGTCTGGGAAGTTCCGATGGAATTTCTTCACCAACCGAGGTGCATGAACGTGGTCACTAGGCTCCCATGACCTTTCCTGTGGTCCGTAACCTTTGCAGTCGATTAAATAAAAACATCTTGATTTAACCAACTTAGAGTCCAGGATATTCCTTACCTCAAATTCAGGCTCTCCATCTATTAGGATGGGGTCAGGTGGTTTGGCAAGTCTTGTCCCGGGTTGAACTGGTTTCAGAAGTGAAACATGAAAGACAGGATGGATCCGCATATTAGAGGGTAATTCCAACTTGATGGCCACCGGGTTGATAATGGCCTTAATAGTGTAAGGTCCCAAATACCTAGAATTAAAAGTCTGAGTTCCTTTTAGAGGTATGTGTTTTGTAGCCAGCCAAACTTGATCCCCAATCTGATATCGTGGAGCATCGCTTCTATGTTGATCAGCATTTTTCTTATATTTCTCTTTCGCTTGTTTCAAATGTTCTGTTGCCTCCTTAAAGGCTTGTGTAATAGTAGAGTGTAAATGACTAACTGCAGGCATTTCTAAGTACTGAGGCGAATCGAGTTCTGAGGTTCGAGGGTGATGTCCGTATATGGTATAGAAGGGGCTTTGTCCGGTTCCAGAATGTACCGAGTTATTGTATGCATATTCGGAAATCCATAAAATATCCTTCCAATTGCTTTCGGTCTGGTGCAGCATGCAACGTAGGTACTGTTCAAGGGTCTGGTTGGTCCTCTCCGTCTGACCATCGGTCTGGGGATGGTGACTGGTTGATAACCTCACGTCGATTTGCGCCAATTGACAGCATTTCTTCCAAAATTGTGAAATGAGTTGACTGCCTCGGTCAGAGACCAATACGGAAGGAAATCCGTGTATTCAAACAATGTTTTCGAGGAACTCCTTGGCCAAAATTGAAGCGGAAGGTAATCCTTTTAAAGGAATAAAGTGGGCCATCTTGGAAAAAAGATCCACAATAACTAGGATGGTGTTAAATCCATTACATGGAGGTAGATCTGTAATAAAGTCTAAAGACAAGGTGTGCCATGGTGTAGGTGGAATATCCAAAGGTTTTAAAAGGCCAGCAGGTTTTTTCTTCTGGCTTTTGTTTTGGACGCAAATGCCACAAGACATCACAAATGACTTTACGTCTTTTCGCCAAGTGAGCCCCCAGAACTGTCTCTTAATTTTCGCTTCAGTTTTTGCGATACCTGGGTGCCCCTCCATCAGGGTGTCATGGTAATTGGAGATGACTAGTTCTTGTATTTCCTTGTGTGGTAGAAATAGTCATCCTTGATAGTAAGGTAGGTCATTGACGACTGAGTAGTCCGGGCCTTTCTTTACCCAGTCCTGCAGGGTTGCTGGATCGAAGAGTTGTTGGATTTTTGAATGAATATCTTCTAGTGTCTGTTGAGTAGTTATGCCAATAATTCTTTGCTCAGGCATTATTGGCACCGGTTCCGGGTTTGCATATGCTTCTCCCATCCCTATTCGGGATAAGGCATCTGCTTTGCCATTTTTGCGGCCTGGTCGATAAGTGATCACAAAATCGAATTCGGCAAAGAACAATGCCCATCGAAGTTGTCGCGATGATTGGGCTTTGGCTGTTTTTAAATACTGCAGGTTCCGGTGATCAGTGATTACGGTAATGGTATGCCTGGCACCAAGAAGGTAGTGCCGCCAAGCCTTAAAGGCGGATTTGATAGCTAATAGCTCTTTATCTGTAATCGCATAGTTTAACTTAGGTGCTGAGAACTTTCTGGACCAAAACGCTACTGGGTGAAGTTGACCGGTTTCAGGATCCTTCTGGGACAGGACAGCTCCCATGGCTAAACTGGATGCATCAGTTTCTACTATGTATGGAAGCTCAGGGCGTGGATGCTTTAAGACAGGTGATGATGTGAATTTCGCTTTCAGCTCTTGGAAGGCCTTTTCAGCCTCTTCGGTCCACAAGAAGCGTTTGTTTTTTCGCAAAAGTGCTGTGATGGGGTGTACAACATGGGAGAAGTCCGGAATGAATCTGCGGTAGAAATTAGCAAATCCGAGCATGCTTTGTACCCCTTTGACTGAACTGGGTGATGGCCACTTGAGAATTGCGTCCACCTTTCGAGAGTCCATTCGGACTCCCTTTGGAGTCAGGATAAATCCAAGAAATTCAACTTCCGTAGCATGAAAAACACATTTTTCCAATTTTGCATATAACTTGTGCTGGCGTAGTTTCTCAAGGACTGCACGCACGTGCTTAACATGGTCTGATTCTGAGGAGGAGTACACTAGAATTTCATCTATGTATACGACGACACAGACGTCAATGAGTTCACGAAGGACATCGTTCATAAAATACTGGAAGGCTGCTGGTGCATTGCACAACCCGAAGGGCATCACCTGATATTCGAATAATCCGTACTTGGTGTGAAAGGCAGTCTTCCATTCGTCGCCTTCCTTGACACGTACCAGATGATATGCCCCTCGGAGATCTAACTTAGTGTAGATGCAAGCATCCTTTACTTGGTCTAGTAATTCGGGGATCAGAGGCAATGGGTATCGGTTTTTTACTGTGATCTGATTTAATGTGCGGTAATCTGTGCACGTTCTAAGGTCACCTTCCTTTTTTGGCACGAAGAATAAAGCTGAGGATGCAGGAGACTTGAAAGGACGAATAAAGCCATTAGCAAGGTATTGGTCCAAGTATTGCCGTAGGTGAAGATTTTCAGGTTCTGTGAGGGCGTAGATTCTACTGCATGGGGGTTGTGCACCGGGCAGGAGGTCGATTTGACAATCGTATGATCTGTGAGGAGGTAATGTATTGGCCTGTTCTTTTTGAAAAACATCCTGAAATTCTTGGTATTACTGAGGTAACTGCACGATTTGGTTAACGACTGTAGCCAGGCCTTTTTTCAAAGTTTTCTCCGGGTAACAGGTGTGTGCACAATCCGGGAAGGTTATTCTCTTCTCTCGCCATTCTATACAAGGATTATGTGTTTCCAACCATGGCATCCCCAGTATTATCTGGAACTGTGGGGCTTTGATTAGATCAAACACAATAGTCTCTCGATGCCCATCTTGACTCAACAGTGTCATCTCTGTAGTGGAATGAGTTACAGGCCCCGAGGCAATCTCAGTTCCATCAACTGTGGTGATGACATCCGAAGTGGTCTTTTTGCAAAGAGGTAGATTCATCCTTGACACCAATTCGTGGTCCATATAGTTTCCTACGGCCCCGCTATCTATGTATGCCCTTACTGCGTGCATACGTGATGGCTGCCTGGGATCAAGTAGGGCCATTGGGATGATCAGATGCGAGGTCTGAGTGTCCTTCTTTAAGCTCGGCAAGCGGACCTCTATGCTTGTCGGGCATGGTCGTTTCCCGAATCAGGCTCTATGTGGCTTTTATCAGCAACTCCTACCACCTTCTTGGGTGGTTTTGTAGGGCAATCCAGTAGAAAATGTCCTGAGGTTCCACAGTACAGACACAACTGCATCTGTCGTCTTCTTTATCTTTCCTTTTGAGTTAACGGTCCTTTAACCCCCCGATCTGCATAGGTTCAGATGCATCTGTTCCTTTGGGGGCAACATTGGGTTTAACCAATACCCGATTCTCGAACTTAGCTTGATCAGTCTTTCGGTTCTGAAGTCTGTGTGTTTAGCTGGACCACTAAGTCTATAAATTCTGTGCAATCCTGAGGTGGGTTCACAACTTGAGCCAAGACGTCTTTGAGTTCTCCCCGAAGTCCACGATGAAACAATGTAATTCGTTTTTCCTCCGGCCACCCGGTTTCCACCACCAACCTATTGAAGGTTGCAATATAGGTTAACAGATCCTGGTTACCCTGTCGTAAGGATAAAAGTTTGTTGTCCAGGGCTTGACCCTGTGAGTGTCTGCGAATAGTTTTTCCATGCTCCTTTGAAAACCCTGAAAATCCCGGAGAAGAGGATCATCCTGGTTGACTAACGGAATGGACCAATCCGCTGCGCTGCCACTAAGATATGACAATACAAAGGCTACTTTGGCTTGGTCATTTGGAAAGGCTCCCGGTCTGAGAAAAAAATTGCAAGCAGCATTGGTTCATAAACACGGCGAACCTTTTGGGGTCCCCAGCAAAGCGTTCGGGTGGAGCTAACAGAATATTTCCTGGTAAAACCACTTGCACAGGATTGCTTGATGAAACGGGGGTTGGTTTTCCCCCATATCCAGGTAGGGGTGTTTGCCCAGCTTGGTTTTGCAGTAGTTGCCTAGCCAGATCATCAGTGTGCTCCTTTGAGACAATCAGTTCTCTCCTGAGGGCATTAGTCTCTTGGTGAGCGGCATGTACCTCCGCCCTAAGTTCCCCCAATAATTGGGCCAGTTGGTCGGTTTCCGAGGTTTCCATAACACCCGGGTGGGTATTTTTAGAAAGGCTTTGTGTTCTGTTATGCTCACCTGGACTCCACAGGGGTGTCGATCGGCCCCGGACAGCTGCGGTCTCCGTCAACGTGATGCGTAGTGCAGAGATGACTGTCTGGAATGGCCCGCCTAGTCTTGTCTGCTGGACCCGAAGAAGTATTTTCCTGCAAGTGGAGACAGGGATTAGCCACCTGTGGGTTTTAGTGATGGCCTCCCAACTGTTCTCGCTCTCCCCCACTAATCACCTCCGATATCCCCTTAGTAACATCACCTTATGTTTGTAAAAGATGAGCTCTCCATCCTGCGTGTCTTGCAGGGGCGCGTAGATACCAGTTACTTCACTGGTTTGAAGGCGTTGGGAGAGTTCCGGTAAGCATTGACTCTGAAGTCCCAGGCGGGATTGGTAAGTATCAAGTTCAATGTGCCAGATGTTCACTCTTGTCCCCTTCCTTCCTTAAATTGCAACGGAGTTCGTGAGAAGAAGGTCTCGTAGCTGCTGCTGGCGTTCAGGTAAGAGTTTGTGTTACCCAACACTGTCCGGTAACTATTGCATGCGTTATTGTGTTGTTTTTCTCCCTCTTTACAGATGCGGCATATGAATATGTGGAGAATAATACCGCCGGTGGTAAATCAGGTAAGTCTATGGTGGTAAGAGTTATTTGTTGATTCCCTTGGCTCACCTTGTTATTCTTGTGCCCCTAGGTGCCGGAGTACGGCGATGAAATGATGGAGACAGTGTCGGATCGAAAGATGCTGTGAGAACTGGTGAATATGGCGCCGTGCTGGAGCTGGCGAAGCGACGCGTGCAGGACTGATGTACTTTCCAGGTCGGGAGATGAAATGGATCCGGAATCAGGTGAGGAATTTGAAATAAGTTCGTTTTCTAACCTTGTCCTTTTCTTCCTCTTTATTCTAGGAGCTCCGGATTCGAGGCAGGCGTGGCAGAAGACTGGATGCTGGCTGCATGCACGCGGGCGTGGCAGAAGACTGGATCTGGCTGCAGGCACGGTGAGAGTCACGCTGCTGGATGCAGAATAACACGAAGCATGTGCTGCTGTTCGGGCGTGGTTTAAATAGCCTCCAAAGTAGTCCCAGGAAAGAAGTTCCCCAGGACCACACCCGAGTAAAAAATAGTCCCTGTAGTAAAATAGTCCCATCCAGGCCTCACGTTGGCTTGGATTTATTTGCAGCATGGTCTGCATGAGGTAAGTAATGTCTATGAGCCTGGCGCCTATGGCGCCAGGACTGATTAATATGAGCCTGGTGCCTACGGCACCAGGACTGAACCCAGACAGCCCCTAGCTGCGGCTGCTGGGGTTTTTGTAAATGTCTGGATGCCTGCTCCCAGGGCTGATGGGCTTGATCCGGATGCCCAGGGGTAGGCATCATGACAAAGTCAGCAGCAGAAGTGTCACAACACCAATGGACCAATGTAGGGATAGGTTGACTTTAGGCAGCGTTGTGTTCACTCTAGAGGAGGTGGCCCTGATTGCATAAGGCCGGAGGCCTATAAATGATTGCAAACTTCGTGGGCTCCTATTTTATTGGAAATTTTTAAGTGTTTCTAGATGTTTCCGGCATCATGGGCTAAGAGTCTGATTACTCCTGTGTATAAAAAGGATCGCATTTTGACTCACATTGTCATCGTCCTATATCCCTCCTGGACATGGCTGGTAAGATTTTTGAAACCTGCCTCGTGGTAAAATTGGAGGAATGGGTGAGGTTGAATAATATAATGCCGATCTATCAGGCCAGATTCAGAAAGGGCTATGGGACAATAGATTATTGCTTTGTTTTAAACACTGTGCTAGAGAAATATGTCGGAATTGGAGGCATGGCAGAGTTTTTTGCCGCACTCTTGGATCTGGCAAAGACCTTTGACACACATAATCGGGTAACCCTTTGTAATAAATTATGTAAAGTTAGTGTCCCACGGGATCTACTCCAACTGATTATGTGCTTACGCTCCAAAATGTCAGCATTTGTTTGTAGCTGTTGCTCTGGGCAACCAATGAATTTGGTACTAACATGGGTGTTAGACAAGGATGCCCGTTAGCTCCCCTGTTATTCACATTTTGTTTGTCTTATTGTTATCCCAGTGGTCAGCAGGGTTTAATATTCCTACCAGAATTAAACGAATGTAGTTATCCTGCCCTTTTGTATGCGGACGACACAGTATTGCTGGACCGCATACTGGAAAATCATACTGGAAAATAAGGACATTTTCTCACCAGTTTTGACTAAAATAGTCAATGCATCTTTGACAGAAGGCACTGTTCCCAAAGCCATAAAAGCTCTTGCTACCACCTCCCTCATTAAGAAGCCAGGTTACAGGGAATTTGCGTCCCATTACAAATTGTAATTTTATAAGGTTTTGGATAAAATGGCAACAGCCCAACTTCAGAAGCACGTCGAAGCTAATTCCATCATGCATGATCAACAATCGGTCTTCTGTGCTGTACAGAGCATGGAGACCGCTATGGTGGATTTACAGACACACATGCTCAGCATTCTCGGTAAGGGCAAGTCAGGGCTACTGATGCTTCTAGACCTGAGCGCTGCATGTGACCTAGTGGACCATCAATTAGTACAACAGGTCCTGGATAAAATGGTCGGCTGCTCCAAGGAAGCATTGGCATGGTTGACATATTTCCTGTCCGATCGTGAGGCTAAAATCTATTGGGGGGGGACATTTTCCAAGGCAGACCATATAAGATACACGGTCCCACAGGGAGCCAGCTTCTCCCGCTCCTCTTCAATCTGTATATGCGATGCCTGTGTGATTTATTGGAAAGCGTTGGCGCCTTTTTTTTTTTACAAACTGCGCCGATTAAACCCAGTTAGTGGTAGAATTGGAGGGTGACTATATTAAGGACAGTGCCAAAATCTCCACCCTATATAACATTATAGAATGTTGGATGGAGGGCAATTGGATGTGCCTCAACAGCAAAAAGACAGAGATGGTGATCTTTGGTACCCGTCAAGCCCGAGCTAATCTAGGGCCAGGCTATGAGTCTTTCTACATCAAAGACACATGTATCCAAGTGACAGAGCAGGTTAAAACCTTAGGCATGATTATGGAGGTATCTCTGGGAGCAGAGGTGCAGGTCCATTACCAACACAAAAATAATGTGTACTATCTTCGTCTATTAAGATCTATACGCCCTTCCTGAGTGAGAAGAACACAGCAATTATTGCTAGGGCAACCATTTTGTCCCGCTTGGATTATGGTAACTCTCTCATGCTTGGGGCCTCAAGAAACTGCATGGAGAGATGCCAGATCATGGAAAATAATGCCATACGGGTTATCAAAAGTATGAAGAAAAGTGACCACGTCTCCTCGGAAAGGAGAGCATTGCATTGGCTCAAAATGGAAGACCGGATCCAGTTTAAAGCCTTGACATTGGTGCATAGGTGCCTATATGGTACAGCGCTGGTGGATCTTAAGAAGAGGACCGTACGATATATTCGGAATCGTTCCTTGAGATCAGAAACTCAAGGTAGGATCACAGTGCCCTCTTTCAGCTGAGCCACTGGCGCAGGCAGAGCCTTTCCTGTATGGGAAAATACATTTTGGAACAACCTACCCTTAACCATTCGATTAGAACCAAGTTATCTGGCTTTTAAAAAGAACCTTAAAATGCACCTTTTCAAATAGAAAACTATTCAGACCTACGTTCACCAATCAGTGTAGGCTAGAGTACGTCTTTTTTGTCTTGTTCCTTGTATTTACGTGTTCTATGTTATGCGTCCCGATGCCTGCGGGGTTTCGGTGCGTTATAAGCATGCAATCAATCAATCAAACCTCACACCAAAGGGACTTGGTTATAGCTTGAGTTAAGTAGCAAGTTATTTTGAAACTCATGGTTTGAGTTTGAACTTGTCTAAAACTAAAATAGTTGTTTTTGGTAGAAAAAACCTTAAGCATGTTTGGAAGATCAACAATGTGAGTATTGAGGTTACGGATACCTATGATTAACTAGGAATGGTGTTTGCCAAAAATTGTAGCTTGGGAGCTCATGTGAGTATGGTAGTGAATTATTATCATCATTATTATTATTATTATTATTATTATTACTATTGTTATGTTATTTATAGAGCATGGACCTAGCTTTGAGAAGCAACAGAGCAATTTACAGAGGTATACAATATGGCAGATACGCAACGAGCGCTTTACAGAGGTGAAGAGAGGGTCCTTGAAATGCCTCTTGTTGCCTCTCTGAACATGACGGCCAGAAAAGTCAAAAACGCACAAAGTCACTCACACGTCGGACAGCGCCCAGGAGCACCAGTGACTGACACGTATGCAAAGAAATATTCTCTCACACAGCCATTCAAACCTTATCCAGTGAATGTCTTTGTGGATACAGGTGCTTCGACAGTTGTCATGGACCCAAATGCCTAGATGGAAGATGTTGACTAATGCCAAGAAACCACTTTGCCGATGTCATTAGTGACACCACAACATAGCCACGTTAGTATTGAAGTGCACTCACAACCATGCACAATGTTACAAAAATACACACTCATATACATGAAGAACATGCTTACACAGTTCTGTAGATAGAGGACAGATACATATAAATACTGTCAAAAGCTTTAATTATTTTTCTCATTAGCCAAGTGCTAACGCTGAACGCAAGGCAATGAAGAGATGCAGAGCAAGCTTGTAGATGCTTATGGCAACTAACCCTATGGAACTACAAGACTCCATAAGGAGCTTGGCAGGACCAAACACGACTAACCTATAGGCAACGTAGCACTATATAGATGTGTAGAAATCGTAGTATAAGTATAATGAAGATCACATAAGGCCACAAGCCGCAGGACAAGAGACAAGGGGAAGCAGACCAAGGCTGCACAGAGCAGGAAGGCCAGGGCTCACAGCCAAGGTCAGAGACAAGCAGCACATTCCAAACCTAAAACGGAAAGGGGCCATTTGCAGAAAAACAGAATCAATCCTCATAAATTGCAGACCAGAAGAGCTCAATATTGTGGTCCTCAACCACGTAATGCGGCCGAGCTAGACAATGGGCATTCACCCACGGTGGGAGGACGAAGAGTTCTCATCAACACAGACATGAAGTGAAACATGAACAAGTTAACAACGTTGCAACGTGGAGAGCACTTTCACATGAAAAAGTGCTGTTGCTAACAGATACCTTGGGAACACGTAGACATTCACATCACCGTGAAGGGGTGCACAGAGCGCTGGAAACAGAGCTGGGTCCCACGTCTGGGGAGACCAGTTCCAGCCAATCAGGGAACAGAAATCCAGGGGTGGATGGCAGGGGACAACGGCCAATGGTAATCCTGTGACCCTGCAACAATGTGATAGTTTCTTGGGGAAGGGGCAGGTCAGCCACCTGACATGAGAGGGAAATCCATACTGTCTACCTCTCTGAGCACCCAACCAGAAAATGTGATAGGTTATTCGGGTAGGGCCCATGTTGTGATGACATTCTGTATCAAAAAGCGTTCACACGGGTTGGGGGCGGTGACTCTGGAGAGTTTTGAATGTCCTATATGATCCCTGTCAGTTTTCTGTAATAAACAGCAGTCTAACTTGCACTTGGCTGAGTCCTCCATTTGTTCTGGGGGAAGGGTTGTTGGGCACTTGGGAGCTGAATGGTTGAGCTTGTAGTAACCCCCAGACCGCTGGCATACTAGATCTCACCAACAGAGGTATACAACAGTACAGATGCATAACGGAGCGCTTTTCAGAGGTAACAACCAAACAGATATACAGCAGGGGGTAGGATACAGCAGAGCACAGAGAAGCAATACAGCTGTACAGGGTAGTGGGGAGGAGATGGGTGCACAGCATCTAGCAAGTCAGGTGGTGCGAGGGGTGACGTGATGGCCTAGTTGTTGAGGAGTAGAGACTCCTTGAAGAGGTGGGTCTTAAGTTCTTTTTTGAATTGTAGGAGCGTGGGGGCGAGTCTCATGCTGACGGGGAGGAGGTTCCATAGTCTTGGGGCATAGGCAGCAAAGGCTTGTTTTCTTATCCTTTCCTTTTTGCAGCAGCAGATTTCAAGTCCACACATGTCCAGGCTTCTGGTGGTATTCTGTCCACCGAAGATGCTGAGTTTCTCTGAATGGTAGCTGGGTGACTTGAGGGCGACTGCCATACAGATGATGCAGCAAGACTTGAAGTTGATTTGTGCGTGCAGTGGGAGCCTGTGAAGGTCAATGAGGGCCGAGGTGATTTTGTATCTGGCTAGACCCTTAATGAGGCGTGGACCATGTGTAAGACACTTCTCAGAGAGAAAAAGGAGGACAACGGGAGGCTTTCGAGGCAATGCCCTAATTGCCCCATCCAAGAGGGATAGGACCAGTGCTTGAACGCAGGATCTAAAGCTGTCCGGAGGGAGGGAGGGCTTGACTTTCCACAGGAGGGAGAGCTGATACCAAGCTGTCTGAGTTTTCTGATCTATGTGTGTCTCGAACGAGAGGTATTTGTCAATGTGGAACCCGAGGGACTTGATGCAGGAGGTTAGTTTGGGCATAAAGCCCTCAGGGTTCATGGCTGATAGCCAGGTCTGTATGTATGTCTGCGTGTTCGGTGTTGTTGGTGAGGAGCCGGAATTTGGGTTTAGAGGGGTTGAGATTCAAGTATGCATCCGACATCCAAGATTGGATCAGCAGGAGGCAGGTTTTGAGTGTGTGGTGGATGCCCTTGACGGAGCCAATCTTGAGGTACATCTGTGTGTCATCTGCGTATTGGTGGATGTGGACATTGTGTGTGGCTAGAAGGGCTGCCAGCGGCTCCATGTATAGATTGAAGATCACTGGGGAGAGGATGGAACCCTGCAGGACTCCACAGGTGACATGTAGCATTGGTGATCTAGAGGAGTCCATCTGAACAAACTGCTGGAGTTTGGCGAAGTAGGACTTGAACCAGCATAGGACAAGGTCGCTGTTCCCCAAGCACTGATGTAAGGTCTCTGTGAGTGCCTGGTGGTCTACTGTGTCAAAAGCAGCCGAGACGTCAAGTAGAACCAGGAAGCAGGGGTGGCCGTTGTCAAGGATGTTGGGAACGTCTTCGACCACCTGTATGTTTGTCTTCCCCATGCTGCATCTGGGTCAGAACCAAGATTAGTTGGTTTGAGTAGATTGTTGGTGTCAATAGGCCTCATCACAAGTCCGGCGATAACTCCTAAAAGTGGTGGTAATGGAATTAGCGTCGATAATACTGCTTCGCTGGATCATGAGCTGGAGCAAATACCGCAGACTGTAAAATCTTTACAGCCATCGCTATTAAAGCTGGCGCTATTACAGCCGGCCACATGAGGCGCAAATACAGCTGTATCACAAGTCCATGTCCAGCGCTAATACTGCTGAAAACATGGCACAGTTACCTCCAGCTCTCAGTTAGTGGTAAATGAACGCAGGTGCCTGAAATGAAGCCACAAGTGATCCCAGAGAGCTACATAAGGCTTACCCCTACCCCACACACTGTTTCTAACACCATGCTGCCACTAGCCACTGTGAGCTAGGACAGGCATTTACTCTTGTTGCGCTTGGAAGTGGAGAGGCTAGACAACCAGGCCAGGGCACAGAGAGTACAGGGATAGTGGCGGGCGGGCAGGAGGAGAAGAGACCAAGCAAGACGTGTCCCAATCCCCAGGGTCTGGTCCTCACCTTGGAACCTCACTGACAGCCAGTCGGTCACCCTGTACTGCCTCAACAGGGAGACCATAAGAGAGCTGCGTACCACAATACAGGACGACATAGGGAGCAGGATCAACATCTGGACAGCTGTGCCCCCACTGCTGAAACTAGTGTCCGTCCTACAATTCCTTGGAATTGGCACCTTCCAGCACTCAGTGGCCATGATGCACGGCATGGCACAGCCCACATTCCATGCAGTGCTGGCCCAGGTGCTTAAAGCCCTCCTGCGGCAAGTGCAATGCCACATCACGCAGCCTAACACCCTAGTACAGGTCAAGGCCATGCAGGCACAGTTCTATGCCGTGCCCAAATGCCAAATGGGATTGCTGCCCAGGACTGTGCCCATGTTGTGCTAGTGGCAACCACTAAAGCAATGCAGACAAATTGGCACACAGAATCAACATCCCTGCCAGTGCCACAACTCTACACTCATGTGCGACCAGCCCACAATACCCACCCATTGCCACTATACACCCAGGGAGGGTCCCTGGGGAACCCACATGGCACATGCACAGTGTAAATACAAAGCCACATGACAGCCACCATGTCCGCTGGAAATGTCGCCGACAGACACCCTACATAACATGTGCTGCCAGGGAACAGGGTGCATGCGAAGCACAACCAACGCATGGCACGATTGACAGTGCAGGCACAGACATAGAATAGACACATGCTGTGAAATGAAGGCC